>NW_020173116.1:992316-1024375 GCF_003031525.2 Neophocaena asiaeorientalis asiaeorientalis
ATATATATATACACACACACATACATATATATAATATTACAATAGTATATATATTTTATATTATAATATGTAATATTATACCATATAACATAATATAATATATACATATATGTGTATATACATGTTAGTTTTATTATCTGTTTCACAACTACTATTGAAGGGAAAATTTGTCCAATAAAGTTATTTGTGAATGGAAACTTTTTGATTAAAATAACTCAAATTGTTACTTCCACACAAAAATATCATGCATGCAATGATTAGGATTTACAATATACTTGAATAAAAACAAGCCATTGATGCTATTCAGTGATGACAAGTAAAGCAGAATAGGATATTGACAGGAGGTACATAAAGAATATTATGTATCCAACATTTAACTAAGATAATACTTATGGAGTCTACAGAACAGATGTTACAGAGAACTAAAGGAAACATCTAGGTCTGAAGAGATGATTTGGAAATCTGATGTAAGAATGGCTAAACATATAAGACATAAAAAAGTAATAAAAAAAATCACTGCTTAAGAATATCCAACATATAATTATTAACTCAATGCTAAATGCAGTGAGAAAGGATATGATATAAATAAATACCTTATCCACTTCATAGATTGTAACAAGGTGCAAAAATCATATTGAACAAGGAACATTTAGTATGCACATTATTGAGCTAACAAAAAAATAAAACACCTAAGTCAAAATTATTGAAAATTCCCTGACTTTTAAAATGGCAGGTTTTGAGTTAGGTAGAACTGCCCAAAGATTGAATTTTTTTTTGATGAAATGCATACGAAAATTGTCCCTATAACCACCCACAGACACATGATGGGAAAGCTGACTAAATTCTGTCCAACCAATTAGATTTAATTTAGAAAAAATATAATATACAGTAGAAGAGTTAGAAATATGAGAATTTAAAATATGAGGGAATTATATAGTCTTTGGCAGAAAATGAAGTTAATTTAGAGCTGGGCAGTTACTTGGTATGAACTGTTGCTTATTATTGATAATGTTTGTAAAAGCCTAACAAAAGGAAAAAAAAAAAAGAGTTAAGTAGCTCATTTCACTTCTTTTTCCCTTTCAAACAGACTTTACATTTTTAGAGCAGTTTCATGTTCATAGCAGAATTGAGCAGAAAGTACAGAGTTCCCCTATACCCTGTCCACTCACATGCACAGACACCCCACTATGAACATACCATACTAGAGTGGAACATTTTTTATAACTGATAAGCCTACATTGACACATCATAATTACCCAGAGCTCAGAGTTTTGACATTAGGCTTCACTCTGGGTGTTGTACATTGTATGAGTTTTGACAAATGTATAATGACATGTATCCATCATTATTGTATCACACAGAAGTTTGGCTGCCCTAAAAAGTCTCTGTGCTCAAAATCTTCTCTCCCCGACCCAACCCATGACAGCCCCTGATCTTTTTACTATTTTCATGGTTTTTCCTTTTCTTCTAGACTGTCATGTATTTGGAATCATAGTATGTAAACTTCACAGATTGGATTCTTTTACTAATATGCATTTAAGTTTCCTCCATGCCATTTCACAGCTTGCTAGTTTATTTCTTTTTTGCACTAAATAATAGTCCATTGCCTGGATGTGGCACAGTTTGTTTATTCATTCATATACTAAAGGACATTTTGGTTTGCTTCCAAATTTTGGAAGTTATAAATATTTCTATAAATATTCATGTGCAGGTTTTTGTTAGTATATAAATCTTCAGTTGATTTGGGTAAATACCAAGGAACATGATTGGTGGGTCATGTGTTTGGTAAGAGTAAGTTTAGTTTTGTAGGAGACTTCCAAACTGGAAATCATGTTTCAATCATGTTCTAAAGTGGCTGTACCATTTTGCATTCCCACCTGAAATGAATAAGTTCCTGTTTGTCTACATCCTTGCCAGTATTTAGTGTTGTCAGTGTTCCAAATTCTGGCCTTTCTAACAGGTGTGTAGAGTTATCTCGTTGTTTTGTGTCTGTCTAATGACATATGATGTGAGCCATCATTTCATATGCTTTCTTGCCATCTGACATATTCTTTGATAAGGTCTGTTCAGGTCTTTTACCTGTTTTTAATTGTGTTGTTTTTTCTTATTGTTGCATTTTAAGAATTCTGTCTATATTTTGAATAATTGTCCTTTATCAGTTTTGTCTTATGCATTTTCTCCTAATATGTGGCTTGTCATGACAGTGTCTTTCATAGAGCAAAAGTTTTTCATTTTAATGAAATCCAGCTTATCAATTATTTGTTTCATAGACTTTTGATATTATATTTAAAAAGTCATTGCCATACTCAAGTTAATCTAGATTTTCTCCAGTTGTCTTCTAGAAGTTTTATAGTTTTGCATTTAGACCTATAATCCATTTTGAGTCAACATTTTTGAAGGATGTAAGGTCTGTGCCTAGATTCATTTTTTTTGTATGTGGATGTTAATTTGATCCAGTACCATATGTTGAAAAGATTATCATTTCTCTATTGTATTGTCTTTGCTCTTTTGTCGAAGATCAATTGACCATACTCATTACATGTTTTAAAATTAAAATTATTTTGAGAAAGTTGTAGATTCATATCTAGTTATAGGAAATAATACACACAGAGCACATGTACCCTTTGTCCAATTTTCCCCATCTGATACCATCATACAAAACTATAATACAATGTCATAACTAAGGCATCGGCATTGATACCGTCAAGATACACAACATTTCCATCACAACAAGGATCACTCACCTTACACTTTTATAACCATGCCCATTTTCCTCATGCCCCCAACCCTTCTTTAATGCATGGCAACCAATAATCCAGCTTCCATTTCTGTCATTTTCTTTTTTTTTTTTAATGTTATTAGGTAGAATAATACAGTATGTAACCTTTTGAGAATGTCTTTTTTTTTTTTTACCCAGCATAATTCTCATTCAGGTTGCTGTAGGTGTCAATGATTTGTTATTTTTTATTGCTGAGTAGTAGTCCTTGGAATGGATATACTACAGTTTGTTTAACCATTCATAGGTTGAAAGACATCTGGGTTGTTACCAGTTTGTGGCTATTACAAATAAAGCTGCAATAAACATTTATATACAGGTGTTAATGTTTTCAGTTCTCTAGGATAAATGCCCAGAAGTTTGTGATTGTTACATTATATGTTAGCTGTATACTTAGTTTTATAAGAAACTGCCAAACCGTCTTCTAGAGTTGCTGTGCTATTTTACATTACCACCAGTAATGGAAGAAATGATCCGTTTCTCTGCATATTTGCCAGGATTTGGTGTTCTCAGTATTTTTTTTTTTAAGCCATTCTGACACATGTATAATGATATCTCATTGTGGTTTTAATTTACATTTCCTTTATGATCTTGAACAACTTTTTATGTACTTATTTGCCATCTTTACATCCTCTTCAGTGAATATTTCTTCTTACTGTTTTCACATTTCCTGAATTGTTTATTTTATTAGTGTTGAGTTTTGAAAGTTCTTTGTTTATTCTAGTTTAGTCTTTTGTCAGATATGTGATTTGCAAATATTTGCTCCCAGTCTGTAGTTTGTCTTTTTACCATCCTAACCATGTATTTTTGCAGAGGGAATTGGTTTTCTTTACTTGATTGGAGTTCAATTTTTCCATTTTTTCCTCTATGGGTTGTGTTTTTAGTGTCACATTTGAAAATTGTTACCCAGCCCTGTGTTCCAAAGACTTTCTCTTATATAAGTTTTTCTCTATAAGTTTATTTCAGTTTTACATTTTAAATCTATAATTTATCTTGAATTATTTTTTTTTGTATAAAGTGTGAGACAGCTCCAAGTGGCCTTATTAGTTTTTGTTTTGTTTTGCTTTGTTTTTACCCATGGTTGTCCAGTTGCTCCAGCAACATTTGTTGAAAAGGCTGTCTTTCCTCAGTTGATTGCTGTTGCATATTTCTCAGAAATCAACTGGGTATATTTCTGGGTATCTTTCTACATTCTCAAGTTCATTACATTGAGGTATGAATCTACCCTTCTCCCAATATCACACAGTCTTAAAATAGGGTATGTTGATTTTTCCCACATTATTTTTTTAATATTGGTTTTGGTATTTTAATCCATTTTCCTATTTGTATAAATTTTAGAATAATCTTGTCCATATTCACAAAAAAGTCTTGCTGGACTATTGATAGGAATTATGTCAAACCTGTACATTAATTTGGGAAAATAAACATCATTATTGTAATGAATCTTCTAAACCATGAACTCCATCAAGGTATGGAGATATGTCTCTCCATTTGTTTACACTTTATTTGATTTCTTTCATCAGCATTTGCAGTTTTGAGCATAAATGACCTGTTCATGTTTTGTTGGATGTATACCTTCATAGATCATTTTTGAGACATTATAATTGATTTATATTTTTGTATGTTGATCCTGAATCTTAGACATTGCTTAGCCCACTTCTTAGTTCTAGGAGGAATATTCTTTTTGGTAGATTCCTTGGGGTATTCTACATAGGCATTCATGATATCCACAAATAGGGACAATTTATTTCTTCCTTTCCAATAAATATATTTGTTACTTTCTTTTCTTGTCTAGTTATGCTGAAGAGAACTTCTAGCCCATGTTGATTAAGAGCAGTGAGAATGGACATCCTTGCCTTCTTCCTGATCTTATGGAGAAAATATTCACTATTTCATCATTCAATGTACCATTAGCTGTAGGTTTGTTGTGGATTTTTTTTCTTTTTTTGGAAATGTTCTTTATCAGTTTGAAAAGTAACTCTTTTCCTATTTTTCTGAGCTTTTTAAAAATTGTGAATGGGTGTTAAATTTTATCAAAAGCTTTTTCTTTTTTGATAAACTTGATCATACAAATTTTCTTCATTAACCTATTAAAATTGAGTTAATATGTTAACCATGGTTACTATGGTGGATTACATTAATTGATTTTCCAATATTGAGGTAGCTTTGCACTCCTGGAATAATCTCCTCTTGGTTGGTATGTAAATATTTGTATATTGATTAATTACATTTGATTATATTTTTTAAGGATATGTACAACTGTATTTGTGAGGGGTATTGGTGAGCTGCTATTTTTTTGGTTTTAATCTCATTTTTTATCAGGATAATATTTGCTTTATTAAATTAATTGAGAAGTGTTCACTGCTCTTCAATTTTCTAGAAAAGATGTGTAACACTGTGAATTTTTTTAGCATTTGAAAGACTTGTTAAGTGATACCATTTTAGTCAAGAGATTTTTAAGGAAGAGTATTTAAACTTGAGTTACCTTCCCTTAATAGTTTAGAGCTATTTAAATAATCCATTTCATATTGAGTAAATTGTGGTAGTGTGTGTTTTTCAAAGAATTGGTCCATAGATCTATCTATAAATGCCAATGTCATATGAGTAAAGTTGTTCATAATATTTCCTTATCCTTTCAATAGTGGCAATATCTGTAGTGATACCTGTTTCATTCCTGATACTGGTAAGTTGTGTCTTCTCTCTTTTTCTCTTTGTCAGTCTTGTTAGAGGTTTGTGAATTTTATAAGTATTTTATAGAATTTTTAAATTGCTTTATTCATTGTGTTCTTTTTACATTCATTTTTGTTTTATTTTTAATTTTAATAATTCCTGCTTTCTTCTTTCTCCTTGTCTAGGTTTTATTTTTCCCTTTTTTATAGGTTCTTTAGATAGGAGCTTAGATTATAGATAAATGACTTTTCTATCATCAAATATATGCATGTATTGTTATAAATTTTTCTCTGATCAGTACTTTAGCTGTGTTCCAAAAAATTTAATAGGTTGTATTTTAATTCACTTCAATGCATTTTATATTTCCCTTGAAACTTGATTATTTATGGTGTTGTTTAGTTTCCAGTTGTTTGGAGATTTTCTTATTATCTTTTTTTTGAATTCTAGTATAATTCTATTTTGACCAGAAAACATGCTCTGTGATTTCAATTCCTATAAAATTGTTGATGTTGTTTTATGGCCCAGGATGTAATCCATCTTGGTTTATGTTCTTTGGATAATTTAAAAGAATGTGTATTCAGCTGTTATTGGGTGGAATATTTCATAAATATTGATTAGATATTGTTGGATGATGGTGTTGGGTAGTTACTCTACTTTCTTGATTATTTTCCACCTCGTTTTTCCAACAATAATTGATAGAGAGTAGTTGAAGTCTCCAAATATAATTGGGATTTGTCTATTTATCATTTAGGTTTTATTACTTTTGCTTCATGTATTTTGCAGCTATGTTGTTTAGTACATACACATTTAGGGTCAATGATGTCTTTTTGGAGATTGACTTCTTGTATCATTTTATGTAGTCTTGTATTCTCCAGTAATTATCTTTGTTCTAAAATCTAATTTAGCTGATATAAATATAGCCATTCCTGTTTTCTATTGTTAATGTTGACATGATATATATTTCTCCATCCTGAAATGGGTTGAATAGTGGTCATCAAAAGATATG
The DNA here is from genome assembly GCF_003031525.2 of Neophocaena asiaeorientalis asiaeorientalis. Classification (NCBI taxonomy): domain Eukaryota; kingdom Metazoa; phylum Chordata; class Mammalia; order Artiodactyla; family Phocoenidae; genus Neophocaena; species Neophocaena asiaeorientalis. Next base: position 998,769 of record NW_020173116.1, read on the forward strand.
CCCATACCCTGAAAACTGAATGTGACTTTATTTGGAAAAAGAATCTTTGCAGATGTAATGAAGTTAAGCATATTGAGATGAGATAATCCTGGATTACCTGTGTGTACCCTAAATCAAATGACAAGTCTCTTCATAACAAACAGAAGAGAAGGACACAGGAAAAGAACATGTGAAGACAGAGGCAGAGATTGGAGATATGTCCTCAAACCAAGGAACACCTGGAGCCACTAGAAGCCGGATAAAGCAAAAGAGGATGCTTCTCTTGAGATTTTAGAGGAAGAACAGCCCTGCCAACACGCTGATTTCAGATTTTTGGCCTCCAAAATGATAAATCAATAAATTTCTGCTGTTTTAATCCAGTTAATTTTTGGTACTTTGGTATAGCAGTCCTAGGAAATTAATACATATATTCTTATTTTCAACCTGCCTATATCATTATATTTGTATTTGTTGACATCAAGACATCTTATGGGTGGGCCATTTTTTTCAATCCTCACTTTTAATCTCTGTGTTTTAATTGCTGTATTTACACCACTTGTATCAATAATGCAATTATTGATAGGTTAGGGTTTAAATTTGCCATTTTATTTTTTGTTTTCCCTTTGTTCTTTCTGGTTTATTAAAATATTTACTTTTTTTTTGTCTCTTTAGTTCCTTCATATGAGTTTGTTGACATATTTTAGAATTCCATTTCAATTCACATGTAGTGTTTTGTGTAGCTGTTTTAGCAGTTGCTTAGGTTTATATTATATATACATAGCTTATCCAAGTCTACTCATGTCATTATTTTAACAGTTCAAGTGAAGTGGAGAAATCTTACACCATTTTACATCCATTTACTATGCCTTGTTTATAATTAAATTGTGTTTAGTATTTCCTCTTTTTATATTTAGAACCATATCCAGCAGTGTTATATTTTTCCTTCATCATCAAATATAAATTAGAAAACTCAAATGCAAAAAGCAGTCCGTTGTATTTATCCATATTTTTATTTATCATGTTTCTTATTCCTTTCTGAAGTTCCAAGATTTCTTTTTTCTTTCTTTCTTCCAGTGTAGATAACTTCCTTTAGCCATTCTTTCATGGTAGTTCTGCTGACAACTAATTCCCTTAGTTTTCCTTCTTCTGATAATATCTTGATTTTCCTCTCTTCCTGAATGTTACTTTTGCTGGATACAGAATTCTGGTTGACAGATTTTTTTTCTTTCAGCATGTGAAAAACGTTTTGCCAATTCCTTCTAGTCTTCGTGGTCTCTGGTGGAAAATCTACTGTCATTCAAATCTTTTTTCCCTATAAGTAAGATGTTTTTCTCACACTTAATCAAAATTTTTCTTTAGTTTGTAAAAGTTTGACTATAAGGTTACTTGTTATGAATTTCCTTAGTTTCTCCTCTTTGGAAATTCACTCAATTTTTGAATCTGTACATTTACGACTAGCCAAATTTGGGGAAATTTCAACCATAATTTCTTTGAATCCTTTCCCAACCCTGCTTTTTCATCCCTCTTTTTTTGAAACCTTGATGACACAAATATTACTACATTTTTGTTACAGTCCCACAAGTCCCTGAGTCTCTTAGTTTTACAGTCTATTTTCACTCTGTTTTTCAAATTGAGTAATTTCTATCATTCTATCTCTTAGTTTGTGCTTCTTTCTATTCTTCTATTAAGAAAATACATTGAGATTTTTATTTCAGATATCCATATCAGAGCTTTGGAACCTGGCTTCTCAAAGCAGAACCCTCAGTCCTAAAGATCCACCTCTGAGTTGACTCTGGGGATACTGTGACTTGAAATCAGTTCGGACCCAAGCCAATTCTCTGCAGCATGTCCAATGATGATACAGAGCCTTTTCAAATCAAGTACAAATTTATTTCTCCCCCATACTTCATCCATATGTACAAGCATGCCTGATTCCAAGTTAAACCAATAATTGATCCTTGAATCAGCACTTGAGTCCACTGGTCCCACCATCACTGATGAAATAACATCTCTGATTGAAACAGGAAAAAGTATGAGGAATAACAGGAAATACAGCTTCATCAGAACTAGCATGCCATTTTATGGAGTGTCTCAAAAGAGATGTCAGGCATGGCTTACTGTTATCGTGACTAATAGTAGGTATTTGATCAAGAAGACAGAGAAATTGGCATTGCAGGAAGATATAATTTGCTATTCCTGATGTGCCTAATTATATATGGGGAGGAACTTAAGATCAGGAGTGATACAAGCTCAGAATAAATTTCACATTGGAATTGCATCTTTCTTCTGAGATAATCACTAGATATTTTACAAACCTGAAATTTCCCAGTGGGCAGTAATTTTTACAAAATCCTTTCTCAACAGGCCAGCAGTGAGAATTGTAAAACCAAAAATAATCTTGACCTTCTAATAGGGTAAATTTACTCCCATTTACTGAGATATGGCATTTGCTTATAGTGCATGTAAGTCATATACTCAATAAATGATGCACTTGGCTCCTTCCAGGCACTGTCATTCTTCAGCTGTCTTGTCTAATATTTTCTAGTTTTTTAACTGCAGCTGTGTGTTCAGAGCTCTAACTGGTCGAGTTAATGTTGTTCCAGGTTATTTATTTACAAATCAAGCCATGCTTATAGATTAATCATTAGTTGCCTGAGACCCTTGATCTCTCCACCAGTTTATATTTTCAGTGCTACATGAAGATCTTTTCCTTTACTGCTATTTGTCTTTCCATCCCAGACCTTCATTTCCTCTTTTAGTCTCTCACCCACACATGATTTGTTGTATAATTTTTCCTCCTCTCTTCACTCTGAGATGCAATAATTCCCCCTCTAGGTTATCTTCTTCCTTCCCTAGGACCTATATTAGAATAAGGAGTCTCAAAATTTATCTTAATTTCAAATAAAAAAAAAGTTAAGTGATTTTTATTTTATTTTAAGGTTATATTATAAATTTTTAGAAATATATGTGGACTTAGAGAGGGAACATGAAGAAAAGTAGTAAGGAAAGGACAGTGTTTATACTTTCTGGACACACAATGGATCAGCCCCATGCTAGCAAATTTACTTTCATTATTTTATTTAATCTTAAAAGAAAATTAGGTTAAAAATGAAAAACCTGAGGCTCAAAGTCCTTATTTGTTCTCCCCCAAATTATATTGTTAGTTAAACTTGTGTGGGGATGACTGCTAGAATTAATTATAAATAATTTTCCAGCATCCTGATAATATGTGTAATAATGATTCAAACATTATTGCACTTCTTTGGTCCTTATTTTTTTCAACTATAAAATCAAGAATGAATAATTACATTATTTCCTTCTCAGCAGTGTTTTAAGTATAATGGGAATCTTATAGTTTATTTCAGTTTTAGTCAGTTTCCCAAAAGGATGAACATAGTCTGAAGTCAGGGAGTGTGATTTCCAGTTCTGTTCTTCTTTTTCAAGATTGTTTTGGCTATTTGGGGTCTTCCGTGCTACCCTTATGTGTCAGGATGAACATAAAATAACGTACTATGTAGGACTTGCAAAGAAGATAACCAAAAACTGGGTTTTGATAGCACTTAGACCTATATGCATTTCATAGTTATAGAATTGTTGAAGATAAAGAAACTCAGAGCAAGAATTTCTTTGGAAAATTTGCAGTACTGTGACATAATATCCCCTCTTATGGGGAATGGGAAAGGGTGCTTCCCTCTTACATCAAGGTAAAGGTGAAAGGCTTCAGTGGGACCACCCTAGACCTTGAGCTATGAAATCCTGAAGACCCCATCATTGAAAGAGGATACATATGAAAGACTATTGCTGGCTACCTGCACTAGTGGCAGCACAAGAAGAGAAAGCTGCATTATTGTAGAAAAGATAGAAGAGATATGCGCCAATTACTGCTTAGTCTCTCCTGAAGCCAACATTAGCATGTTGCCCAAAAGGAGTGCTTGGAAAGAACTCAATAAAGAGTAGAGTAATAAAACTCCTGGTTTAAAAACTATGCATGGGTTTAAACTTTTTTGTTAACATCTTTATTGGAGTATAATTGCTTTACAATGTTGTGTTAGTTTCTGCTATATAACAAAGTGAATCAGCTATACAAATACATATATCCCCTTATCCCCTCCCTCTTTGTTCCTCCCTCCCACCCTCCCTATCCCACCCCTCTAGGTGGTCACAAATCACGGAGCTGATCTCCCTGTGCTATGCAGCTGCTTCCCACTAACTATCTATTTTACATTTGGTAGCATATATATGTCAATGCCAAGTTTAAACCACCCCCTCCACAAAGTAAAAACAAAACTATGCATGATATTTCAGGCCAAACCATAGGCAATTACAAAGGCTTTACCTGGCAGGTCTCACAGAGGAAAGCTGGCCTCTCATCATCAGATTTGGTTCACAGCCAGTGTATTACAGTCTCTAAAGGGAGTGGCAGCCAAGGACTCAAGCCTCTCGGGTTGGTCATGCTTTTATGCATCTTTACATTCCTAGCCCATGCACCTAAGTTCACAGGCCTTCCTCTGGTATCTCAGCTGAGGTCTTCCTACAGGGAGGTGGGGGTAGGAATGGTGGAGAAACTTTGATGAATTTTTTTCCCACTCTAACACAGTATTCAGTACTTTCCTACTACTAGCTCTCCCCTTCTCCCTCCCTCCAGCCCCCGGGTGTTAGATCTTAAATGAAATAGGTTACCCTAGCCAATTAAAGAGAGTACTTGAAAGTAAATCAAACCAAAAAATATAGCTTAATAAAGGCTCTTCAAAATTCATATGTGAAATTCCCAGCCCTTATAACTGCAAGTTACAGTGTAGACTGCTATATTTTCTCTCTTACTTACACATAGCAGGAGCTCAGTTAATGGTGGCTAGTCTTTAAAAGTAAAGCAGTAATAAAGTGGATAATAATAACCTAGTTTAAAAATATTAAATAGTCATTTGCTATAGCTCATACAAGTCCTTGATAATCAGTGAAAATTTAAATATGCTGAGTTATAGGAATACAGGAAAGAAAGAGCTAACCAGTTTTCTCATGAAGGAGAATAAGCAAAATGTATTTTTCACCTCCAATGATAATTTAAAAATTAGTAGACGTTAGCAACGGATAAAAATTAGAGGGCACTCCAGGCAGGAAAACAGCATGTATAAATGCTATCTATGAAAGAGCTAAGTGAGAGTTAGGGATCATGATTGAAAGGCTATAGCCACATTTGAAAACAGGAGTTAGAGAGAAAGGAGAAACAAGATTATTTTGAGCTAGGGACTTTATCCTGAAACTCATTGATCAAGAAAGTGATGAAGTGAGAAATGAATTTAAGAAATAATGTTCTGAAAACAGAGAAAAGAGCCTAAACAGGGATGAAATAGGAGGCAGGGAAACCAGTGAGGAAACCTTTCTAGTCCTACTTTCTCATTCTATTAGGCACAAAGCTTCCTGTATTTCTGTAAGCTAGTTGCATAATTCCCCAACAGAAACTTCCTGCTACTGGGTTACAATTACTTTTCTTTATTCAGTGGTTTCCTTTCTTTCTTCATGCCCCACCCCACAGCAACACACACATACACACACACACACACACACACACACACACATGCATGCACACACATTTTTATTATAAGCTTCTTGATGTTAAGGGTTCACCATTTCTCACCCATTTCTTTATTTAAAAAGCATCCAATAGGGTTTGCCCAAAATAAGTATTCTGCAGTTGTAGACTCTTGCTTGTGAGGGTGAAAGAGAAAACTAAAAATGAGAAAGTAAAGAAAGAATAAAAACTAACAGAAGCCAAAGAAAATAATTGAAAAAAAATCTTTTATTTTATGTAGTTGAATCTAAAGGTCAGTTTCAGCTGTACTTCTGTCTCAGGTCTTTCTATGATATCAGTGAGGCTGAGGTCCATGACCACAGTCCCTGCAATCATCTAAAAGCCAGGTTGCCTGGAACTCTACAGTAGGATTTTTCATATTTCAACTTATAAGTGGAAACCCATGGAGATATATACTAGTATAAAGATGGGTTTTGAGTTTAGAATGTTTCATTTCATATACTTCCCCCTCCAAGCAGCTAAATAAAGTAATGAAATATGGGTTTCTACACAAAATCTAGAATGACGTGTTGAATATAGCATGTGAGACAGGACCACCTGGGCAGGTCTCAAATTACTGTGGCCTAATTTCTCACTTTATTCAGCATTTAGTAAAGAAAGCTTCAAGGACATGACCTATCGTGGGAATGAAGCTACAGAAATGGACACACACACATACATATACTCCACACACACCGCACATTTAATTTATTTAGCCACATGGGCACAGGAATAAGAGAAATTGAAAACCTCAAGAAGCTTGGATTGTTATGAGGGAAGCAGACACGTACATCAATAATATATCACTGGTTACCACTTAAACCTGAGATCCTTCCAAATTAAGACCCAGGTACGTCTGGAGAACTACAGGGACAGACTGCCAGTGTGCCTACTGTTTTGAGAAAAAACTCCTTGTTGAAGTTTGAGATGAGAACAATGGATCAAACTCTGAAGAGAAGGACGATTTTAAATATAGGGTTGCACCTCATAGAGTAACCAATCCCGTAGACACATAGGAGAGTCCTACAATAGATGATTTAATTCATAAATGCAAAAAACATGTACCGATCATTTGGCATGGGCTTAGCCCTCTGCTGGGTAATGGAGAGGCACTGAGGAGAAAAACTGACAAGGTCTAGCACTAATGATCCTGTTCCTAAGAGCAATGGGAAATCTTTAACACATTTCAAAGAGGTCTTTAAGAAATGATAAGTTAAAGGAGTGTTTGCCAGCAAATGCCATAAAAGCCTGAGAGCATAGACACCAACTGCAATTCTGATGACGACTGTGACCATCATAATGATATTAGTGTGGTTGGGGTCTTAGTGACTGGGCTATGGTGACAGTGTTGACACCACCCATAGTGCCCTCCACATTGGCCTATAGGCACTGTTGTGTACAGTGTACTTGATCTTTCTTATTTTGATATTTGGGATGAAAGAGAAATCTCAGCATCAGAGGTGACATTGATATGTCTGAGCATGAGCACAAGGTAACTTTCCTGGCACCAGATATATAGCTTCCATTTTTTTAATGATACAGTTATAGGAAATCTCTCCACATGGTGACAAAGAGAAAACAGTTTCTCCCAAGGTTAAGTAAGAGGACTGATTCTCAGTGTGCATGGAAGTTATCCCCTGTGATGTCCTAACATTTGACGTGCTCTTAGAAGAAACCTGAGGTTATTTGATTCCAGCAAAGTGGATGGAGCAAGAGGGTATGACCAGGGAATTTCCACTTCTTATGTGGCCAGGAAAGCAGAAATTCATACTATTGCTTATGTTTTCTTTGGTATGATATCACTCATATGTGAAATCTAATTTTTTTTTAATTTATACAAATGAACTTATTTACAAAACAGAAACAGACTTATAGATATCAAAAACAAACTTATGGTTACCAAAGGGCAAACATGTGGGGGAGAGATAAATCAGGAGCTTGGGATGAACATACGCACATAACTATATATAAGATAGATAACCAACAAGGACCCACTATATAGCACAGGGAAACTTACTCAATATTCTGTGATAACCTATAGGAGAAAACAATCTAGAAAAAAATGAATATATGTCTATGTATAACTGAATTACTTTGTTGTACACATGAAACTAAAACAACATTGTAAATCAACTATACTCCAATAAAAAAATAAAAAAAAAACTTTTCTTTGTGATTTCAAATCGGTTTTCCCCATATTGGAGGAAAGGGGAAGAAATAGTTTAAGCCAGTCCATTTCCAAGATTGGAAATGGTCCTGATAGCTTGAAGAGAATTTCTGAAATCTCCTAATGTATTAGAAGGGAAGGATTTAAGAAGGTTGAGGAAACCTGCAGAAGTTGCCTCAAGTGCAACAGTCCCAGCCTTCTGGTTGGCAACCTCTAGCTCCTGGGACATGGCTACAGCTAGATGTTTATGTGATCACAACAATGTCTCAGCATAGGCAGGTAGGATACACATCCCTACCCACACACCACTCATACAGAGACATTCACCCTAAGGTCAATGATTTCGCAATTTATCCTGAAGACAACGCACTAGTTAAGACTCCCGTAGCTGAAACAGGGAGTAATTGAAAGGAAGTTCTGTCCCAGGCAGCATAAAGGACAATAACATTAAATAGAAATATAATTATTGCATGAAGTTCTCAGTGGCAAGCATCAAAGGATTAGAGGTTTATTCCCAAAGAGTGATAGGAAACAATACAAGTATCAAATATATCAGGTGATTAATCCCAAAAGAGACGGTAAACTGTCTTGAAAACAAACTTCAGCCTTAGAATTAGAAGTGCAAACCCCAATTTCTGGCTTGGAACAAAGTTGTGAGAGTAGATTCCAAGTGATTTCCAACAGGTACAAGGATGTGCTCAGGGACATTGTCCTCTTCAAGGTGCAGGAAGAGTAGATGCTTTCTTGACCTCAGCACATCACTTGTTACTATGTAAATGCAATCCCAAGAAGCTTTGTGAACAAAACCTATAATTCTTTGTGAACAAAACCTATAATTCTTTGTGATTCAGGCTCTATAGCGGATCCATCTCTAACTTTTTAAAACATTTTATTGTTTATTTATTTATTTTTGGCTGCGTTGGGTCTTTGTTACTGCACACGGGCTTTCTCTAGTTGCAGTGAGTGGGGGCTACTCTTTGTTGTGGTGTGTGGTCTTCTCATTGCAGTGGCTTCTCTTGTTGCAGAGCATGGGCTCTAGGCATGCAGGCTTCAGTAGTTGTGGCACTTGGGCAAAGTAGTTGTGGCTCACTGGCTCTAGAGCGCAGGCTCAGTAGTTGTGGTGCATGGGCTTAGTTGCTCCACGGCATACGGGATCTTCCTAGCCCAGGGCTTGAACCCATGTCCCCTCCATTGGCAGGCAGATTCTTAACCACTGTGCCGCCAGGGAGGCCCAAAGAAGGTAGCATGACTGGATTTTCAGTTCTATACAACTAAGTGTTTTTCTATTAACAGGGCAAAGTAATTCCATGCTATTGCCCTCAGTGATTTCCCACTAAAATACTGACCACAAATATTTCCTTCAAGCTGCAACTGATAGATCACACTTCAGCCCTTTCCTTAAAACTAGAACTAGTATATGACTTTTCAAATCATTATTAACATGCATTATAACAGTTTGATAAGCACTTAATGAAAGTTAGGTAATGGATTGATTATTCTTGGAGAAATTCTTCCCCAAATTGCTGTGTGATCTTGCTTTATAGGAAATCAATCATATATTTTGACAGTTTGAACCTGTGTCTAAAATGACCAAAATAACAGGAAAGTAGTTAACAAATTGCTATATTCATGGAAATGTCAGCTGAGTCTTTAGCTGTCATATAACTGTTTTGAGTTACTGATGCCAAATGCACACAAATAAACTGAAGACAATGTGGCACTGACCTGAGAGATATGTGATCTTAGTTCTAGTCCTGGTTCTGCCATTATTCAGCTGTGAAACTTTTGATAATTTGCTCAGTATCTCTGCATTTCTCCCATAAAATATAATTGTTGGATTAGATAAAATCATTTAAGAGGATCAACTGCTATCTGATTCTACCAATCAGTGAGTATTGAGAAGCAAAAGAATCTATAATGTTCTTCCCACTATGATACTTTATGATGACTTACATAATTCAGTCCAGTCAAATCAACCTGAGTTGTTACAGTTTAGGACTAACTTGTGTAAACTATAAAGATGACCCTATTAATTATACCTAATAGGTATTCAGTTTTATTTTTGGTAACCTACTTTACAGATCGCTAACCATTACTCAAGCCAATACAAATGTAAAGTATGCCAATACCATGCTGTTTTGATTACTGTAGCTTTGAGGTATAGTCTGAAGTCTGGGAGGGTGATATTTCCAGCTTTGTTCTTTTTCCCCAGGATTGCTTTGGCAATTCTGGGTCTTTTGTTGTTCCATATAAATTTTAGGATTATTTGTTCTAGTCCTGTGAAAAATGTCATGGGTATTTTAATAGGAATTGCATTAAATCTATAGATTGCTTTGACTAGTATGGCCTTTGTAACAATATTAATTACTACAATCTGAGAGCATGGAATATCTTTCCATATCTTTGTGTCATCTTCAATTTCCTTCATCAGTCCTTTATAGTTTTCAAAGTATAGATCTTTCACCATGGTAGTTAAGTTTATTCACAGATATTTTATTATTTTGATGTGATTTTAAATAAGATTGTCTTTTAAAAAAAATTCGTTCTGATATTTTATTATTAGCATGTAGAAAAGCAATAGACTTCTGTATATTAATCTCATAGCCCACAACTTGGCTGAATTCATTTCTTAGTTCTAATAGTTTTTAGGGATTTCCATATAAAGTATCATGTCATCTGCAAATGGTGATAGTTTTACTTCTTCCCTTCCAGTCTGGATGTTTTTTTATTTCTTTTCTTTTCTGATTTCTGTGGATGGGAATTCTAGTACTTTGTTCAATAGAAGTGGTGAGAGTGGGAATCCTTGTTTTGTTCCTGAATTTAGAGGAAATGCTTTTAGCTCTTCACCATTGAATATGACATTAACTGTGGGTTTGTAATAAATAGACTTTATTATGTGGAGATATGTTCCCTCTGTACCCATTTTGATGACCATTTTTAACATGAATGGATATTGAATTTTGTCAAATGCTTTTACTGTGTCTATTGAGATGATCATGGATTTTTATTTTTATTATTATTATTGTTTTTGCAGTACACGGGCCTTTCACTGTTGTGGCCTCTCCCATTGCGGAGCACAGGCTCCAGACATGCAGGCTTAGCAGCCATGGCTCACGGGTCTAGCCACTCCGTGGCATGTGGGATCCTCCCGGACAAGGGCATGAACCCGTGTCCCCTGCATCGGCAGGCAGACTCTCAACAACTGTGCCACCAGGGAAGCCTGATCATGGATTTTTATTCTTTTGTTAGTTTGGTGTACCAAATTGATTGATTTGTGAATGTTGAACCATGCTTGTGTCCCTGGAATAAATGCAACTTGATTATGGTATATGATCCTTTTAATATATTGTTGGGTTCAGTTTCCTAATATTTTGTTGAGGGTTTTTTCGTCTATACCCATCAAAGATATTGACCTGTAACTTTATTTTTTTTGTAGTGTCTTTGTCTGGTTTTGGTATCAGGGTAATTGTGGCCTTGTAGAATAAATTTGGAAGTGTTCCGTCATCTTCAATTTTTTGGAATAGTTTGAGAAGGATAGGTATTAGTTCTTTAAGTGTTTCATAGACTTCCCCTGTGAAGCTGTCTGGACTCTTCTTTCTGGGAGATTTTTATTACAAATTTAATTTTCCTACTAGTGATTGGTCTGTTCAAATTGTCCATTTCTTCTAGATTCATCTTGGCAGGCTATATGTTTCTATAAATTTGTCTATTTCTTCTAGGTTATCCACTTTTTTTTGGCATACAACCATTCAAAGTATTCCCTTACGATTCTTTGTATCTCTGTGGTATCAGTTGTTATCTCTCCTCCTCATTTCTTATTTTATTTATTTGGGTCCTCTCTCTTTTCATCTTGGTGAGCCTGGCTAAAAGTTTATAAATGTCATTTATCATCTAAAAAAAGAGTTCTTGGTTTCATTAATCTTTTCTATTGTTTTTTATTCTCCATATTATTTATTTTCTCTCAATCTTTCTTTAATTTCCTTCCTTCTGCTGATTTTGGACTTTGTTTTTTCTTCTTTTTCTAATTCTTTTAGGTTGTAGCGTAGGTTGTTTATTTGAGATTTTTCTTGCTTCTTGAGGAAAGCCTGTATCACTGTAATGTTCCTTTAGAACTACTTTTGCTGCATCCCATAGATTTTTGGTGTGCTGCTTTTTCATTTTTAATTGTCTTAAGCTATTTTCTGGTTTCCTCTTTGATTTCCTTATTAAACCATAGTTTTTTAGTAGCATGCTGTTTACTCTCCAAGTGTTTGTTCCTTTCCCATTTTTCTTTCTGTAATTGATTGCTAGTTTCCTACCATTGTGATAAAAAAAAATACTTGATATGATTTCTATCCTCTTAAATTTGTTGAGACTCGTTTTGTGGCCTAACGTGATCTATCCTGAAGAACATTCCATGTGCACTTAAAAAGAATGTGTATTCTGCTGTTTTGGGATGTAATGCACTGTAGATATCTATTAAATCCAACTGGTCTATTATGTCATTAAAGATCACTGTTGCATTGATCTTCTGTCTGGATGATCAGTTCATTGATATAAGTGAGGTGTTAAAGTCTCCTACTATTATTGTATTATAGTAAACTTCTCCCTTCATATGTGTTAGTATTTGTTTTATATATTTAGGTGCTCCTGTATTGGGTGCATATATGTTAACAGTATAATATTCTCTTCTTGTATTGATCCATTTATCATTATATAACACCCTTCTTTTTCATTTGTTATGACTTTTGTTCTTTTTTTTTTAACATCTTTATTGGAGTATAATTGTTTTACAATGGTGTGTTAGTTTCTGCTTTATAACAAAGTGAATCAGTTATACATATACATATATCCCCATATGTCTTCCCTCTTGCATCTCCCTCCCTCCCACCCTTCCTATCTCACCCCTCTAGATGGTCACAAAGCACCGAGCTGATCTCCCTGTACTATGCGGCTGCTTCTCACTAGCTATTATTTTACATTTGGTAGTGTATATATATCCATGCCACTCTCTCACTTCGTCCCAGCTTACTCTTCCCCCTCCCTGTATCCTCAAGTCCATTCTCTAGTAGGTCTGCATCTTTATTCCAATCTTACCCCTAGCTTCTTCATGAACTTTTTTTTTTAGATTCCATATATATGTGTTAGCATATAGTATTTGTTTTTCTCTTTCTGACTTACTTCACTCTGTGTGACAGACTCTAGGTCCATACACCTCACTACAAATAACTCAATTTTGTTCCTTTTTATGGCTGAGTAATATTCCATTGTATATATGTGCCACATCTTCTTTATCCATTCATCTGTTGATGGACACTTAGGTAGCTTTCATGTCCTGGTTATTGTAAATAGAGCTGCAATGAACATTGTGGTACGTGACTCTTTTTGAATTACGGTTTTCTCAGGGTATATGCTCAGTAGTGGGATTGCTGGGTCGTATGGTAGTTCTATGTTTAGTTTTGTAAGGAACCTCCATACTGTTCTCCATAGTGGCTGTATCAATTTACATTCCCACCAACAGTGTAAGAGGGTTCTCCTTTCTCCACACCCTCTCCAGCATTTACTATTTGTAGATTTTTTGATGATGGCCAAAAAATCTACAAATGAGATATCTTATTGTAGTTTTGATTTTCATTTATCTAATGATTAATGATGTTGAGCATTCTTTCATGTGTTTGTTGGCAATCTGTATATCTTCTTTGGAGAAATGTCTGTTTAGGTCTTCTGCCCATTTTGAGATGGGGTTGTTTCTTTTTTTGTTATTGAGCTGCATGAGCTACTTGTAAATTTTGGAGATTAATCCTTTGTCAGTCTTTTCATTTGCAAATATTTTCTCCCATTTTGAGGGTTGTCTTTTTGTCTTGTTTATGGTTTCCCTTGCTATGCAAAAGCTTTTAAGTTTCATTAGGTCCAATTTGTTTATTTTTGTTTTTATTTCCCTCTCTCTAGGAGGTGGGTCAAAAAGGATCTTGCTGTGATTTATGTCATAGAGTGTTCTTCCTATGTTTTCCTCTAAGAGTTTGATAGTGTCTGGCCTTACATTTAGGTCTTTAATCCATTTTGAGTTTATTTTTGTGTGTGGTGTTAGGGAGTGTTCTAATTTCATTCTTTTAAATGTAGCTGTCCAGTTTTCCCAACACCACTTACTGAATAGGCTGTCTTTTCTCCATTGTATAACCTTTGTTTTAAAGTTAATTTTGTCTGATACAAGTATTGCTTTCTCACCATTTCTGTTTATATGAAATATCTTTTTCCATCCCCTCACTTTCAGGCTGTGTGTTCTCTTAGCATTGAATTGAGTCTCTTGTAAGCAACATATTGAAAAGTCTTGTTTATTTAATCCAATCAACCACCCTATGCCTTTGATTGGAGCATTTAGTCCATTAACATTTAAACTAATCTTTGAAAGTTGTGTAGTTATTGCCATTTTAATTGTTTTCTGGTTATTTTTGTAATTCTCTGTTCATTTATTCTTTTTGTTTCTTACCTTGTGGTTTGAAAATTTTCTCTGGTAGTATGCTTGTGTCCCTTCTTTTTAGTTTTTGTGTATCTATTGTATGTTTTTGATTTGTGGTTACCATAGGGATCTTATATGATGACCTATAATTATATCAACTTTTTTAAAACTGGTAGTCATTTCAGTTCAAACACATTCTAAAGGATATATTTTTACTTCCCTCCCCCACATTTTGTGTTTTTGATGTCATATTTTACATCTTTAGGCTTATCTCTTAACAGTTTATTGTAGTTACAGTTGATTTTACATTTTTTTTTGTTATTTAATCTATGTACTGGATAATTAAATGGTTGATTGAGGATCCTTACTATATATTTACATTTCCCATTGGAATTTTACCTTTCCCATATACTTTTACTTCTTTTGAACTTATAGAAGACCCTCCAACATTTCCTTTATGGTAGATTTAGTATTTTGAACTCCTGTAGTTTTTGCTTGTCCAAGAAGTTCTTTATCCTTCCTTCTACTCTAGATAATAATTTTTCTGAGTAGAGTATCCTAGGTTGCAAGTTTCTCCCCTTCAGCACTTTGTATATAATAAGCCACTCCCTTCTGGCCTGCAAAGTTTCTGCAGAGAAATCAGCTGATAACCTTAAAGATATTCCCTTGTATATGAATTTTTGGTTTTCTCTTGCTGCCTTTAGAGTTCCCTCTTTACCTTTAAACGTTGACATTTTAATTATAATATGTCTTTTTGCGGGTCTGTTTGGGTTCATCTTGTTTGGGACCCTCTGTTCTTCCTGTACCTGGATATCTGTTTCCTTCTTCAGGTTTGTGCAGTTTTCAGTTATAATTTCTTCAAATACATTTTTGATCCCCTTGTCTTTCTCTTTTCCTTCTGGGACACCTATGATGTGAATTTTTGTACACTTAATGTTATTTCAGAGATCTCTTAAGTTGCTTTTATTTTTTAAAATTTGCTTTTCTATCTGCTGTTCTGATCGGGTGTTATTATTATTCTATCTTCAGATAAGATATGTGTTCTTCTGTATCAGTCTGTTATTCCTTATAGTGTGTGTGTATGTTTTTAAATCAGTTATTGAATTATCCATTTTTGATTGGGTCTTTTTTATATTTTCTAGTTCCTTGTTAAAACATTCACTGTTTACATCAATCCTTTTCCCTAATTCAGTTAACATTTTTATTACCAATGTTTTGAATTCTTTATCTGGTAGATCGTTTATTTCTGTTTCATTATTTTTCAGGGGTTTTCTCTTGCTCTCAATTGAGAACAGTTACTCTGCCTTTTCATTTTGCATAGCTTTCTCTGCCTTTATAAATTTAGGTAAAACAGTTACTTGTTGCAGTCTTGAAAAAGTGTTCATTTGTGAGAGCATCCGTATACAAACTGTGTATGCCCAGTGTCTTTGGTTGGAGAGCTGGATTTGATGTGGATACAAGTCACATCTTTCCTCAGTGTGTGGTAGCAAGGGGTTAATATCCAAGTATTTAAATAGCCCATACAGCCCTGTATCAGAAAGAAAACAAACAACCTTATCAAAAAATGGAAGACCTGCATAGACATTTTTCCAAAGAATACATACAGATGACCAACAGGCACATGAAAAAATACTCAACATCACTGATTATTAGAGAAATGTAAAACAAAACAACAGTGAGATATCACCTCACAACTATCATAATGGTTATCATCAAAAATTTACAAATAACAAATCTTGGAGAGTATGTGGAGAAAAGGAAACACTTGTACACTGTTGGTGGGAATGCAATTTGGTACAGTCACTATGGAAAACAGTATGGAGGTTTCTCAAAGAACTAAAAATAGAACTACAATATGACCAAGCAATTCCATTCCTGGGTATATATGCAGAAAAAAAAGAACACTAGTTCAAAAAATACATACACCTCAATGTTCATATCTGCACTATTTACAATGGTCAACATATGAAAGAAACCTAAGTGTCCAACAACAACAAATGGATAAGGAAGATGTGGTGTATTTATACAATGGAGTATTACTCAGCCAGGAAAAAGAATGAAATTCTGCCATTTGCAGCAATGTGGATGGACCTAGGGAATATTATATTCAGGGCCATTTTTAAAATGTTGATGCTAATTTCTAATTTTGCTACATTGTGATTAAATTATTGTTTAAAATATTTCAATATACTTTATTGAATATACTAATGATTTCCTTTTTATCTAACATGTAATCAATTTTTGTGAATGTTCTATGTGTGCTTAAGAAGTTGTATTCCTTTTATCTGCGTATAAAATTTGATATATAACCATAAAGTTGTATGTAATAAATAATGCCATCTTCTTTTTGTTTTTTAGGTCTTCTAGTCTTACTTAAAATTTCTTATCCAGGTGAGCTCTGTTTTACTAAAGGTAGCACATTAGTTTCTTTTTAACAATGTTTTTATACTCATGTCTTCTCACACTGCCTATGTTTTTGCTATGTTATTTGTTGTATAGATATCCACGACATTGCAAACTGTGGCTTCTAGCATTGAAAAGAATCCTCTGTGTGTGAACAAGTTTCCTTTATATTATGACACATAAGTCTCTCCAAACACAGAACCCAGAAAGCCTTTACACTGTTTCTGCCCTTTACACTGCCAATTCACATTTCTGGTACAGAAAGATATGCACTTTAATTTTGAGCATACTTATGTTTTATTAAATGTATCCTTTGTATTATAGTCTTCCTTGCTATGTATCTAGAGCAAATGGGGTAGATACAAATATATGGTATGATATTCCATAGCTATTTTGATAGGAATTAATTATTTAACCAACTCATTTTTTCTCTGATGGATTCAATACACGTGTAAAATCTCTGGGTCATAGATGATGCTCTGTAATTCTATTCACTCATTTTCAACTAATCAATAAGGATTTTCCTAACAATCCTACCTAGTTTTTTCTAACCTCTGTAGCATGTAGCATTACTGTCTGTTGCATTATTGATGTGCCATTATTTTGTATCACTGGTATAATATTTCATGTAAATTAATCTTATCTCCCCAACTAGCACATGAGCTTTTCAATAACAGAGTCCACTTGGAGGCATCTTTCCTAGCAAGCAAACCTAGAGACTCCCCCAGGGGCTAACAATGAAGCTGAATATGTGTCACAGTACAGGATTAAATAACTAATGTCAGGGGAGAGTGAATGGTGAAAATTAACAAGTGATGTTGAAGCTGTCCCTCAAATTTGTGATAAGAAATTAATTCATTAGACAGATAAGGGGGAAAAGACATCTAATGAATGAAGAACCTGTTTAAATGCCCAAAGATATAGAAATACATGGCTTATTCTGAACATGGTGATTAAGGTTAGCATAACTGGAGCACAGTGTGTCAGAAGACCTGTTTCAGCAGCACAGTAGTGCCTTGTATGTCCTGAAAGGGGTTAGAGTGTAATTCTGCCAGTCCTAGAGGTAATCATGAGGGGTACTTAAGGGGGAAAGTGACAGAATTATAGTTGGATTGGGAAAAATAACTGTGTCAATAGTTTGGAA
The DNA here is from genome assembly GCF_003031525.2 of Neophocaena asiaeorientalis asiaeorientalis. NCBI lineage: Eukaryota > Metazoa > Chordata > Mammalia > Artiodactyla > Phocoenidae > Neophocaena > Neophocaena asiaeorientalis. The sequence goes on from NW_020173116.1 coordinate 1,016,467, forward strand.
AGTATATTTCAGGAGGCCTCTCAAAGGAAAGGCATTGTTATAAAAGCTACCCAATGTGGCCAGGGGAGACAAGCTGAAAAACTGAACTAAACTTCCTTTATATTATGAACTAACTGTTTTCTAGTGATGGTAAAAATGGATAAGAGGTCAGATTTGATGACTCTTTTGCAAGTAGCATTGCTAAAACTTGATATCTAATTTGCTGTCACAGATGAGGCAGGTAGAGAGGGTGATGTCAATATTTCCAGCTATAAAGATTTTGTAAGTGGCCTAAGAACATAGGAGAGAGAGAAGGTTTAAGGGACACTGAACAGATTTAAAGTTCACTTTTATGGTGACATGAGGAAAAATAAATTCTCTCTCTGATACTCCTCCTCCCTGAACTTTGCTTCGGCCTTGATGTGAAGGAATGTTGTAAAAAAGAAACAGTTAACTATCAAGAAGGGCCATTATGTTATCAGCTGTGCTCATAATATAATATTATAATATAATATTTATTCCATTCAGGGATAAATGGGGTTTGGAAAGTAAAGTTGCCTTCAGATTGAACAGAGGCAGATTAAACTTCTAAAAAGAGTATTAAGCTTTTATATATAGAATGGATAAACAACAAATTCCTACTGTATAGCACAGAGAACAATATTCAATATCCTATGATAAACCATAATGGAAAAGAATATTAAAGAAGAATGTGTGTGTATATATATATATATATATATATATATATATATATATATATATAATGTATAACTGAATCACTTTGCTGTACAGCAGTAATTAACACAACTTTGTAAATGAGCTATACTTTAATAAATAATAATAATAATTTAAAGAAAGAGTATTCTCTTTCACCACCACTGTCACGATTTTTCCACAAAGGCAGTTAATACCCTAAACCATAGACTCTAAGTAAGTGAAACAACTCAGTAATACCAGAGTCCCAGAAGGATAGTGTCTATGGAACAGAACTAGGTAAATAATAGTCTGAGTAAATAAATGACCAGTTTCCAGAAGCTTACTTTCCTGTCTGAAGATTCTGGAAAGAGATATGGTTAAGATACTCTTAAGTCATTAAATTACATTGTCATTGGAAGCTTGATTCCCTGGGCACTCCCAGAACATCTGGCCAAAAAATATCTTGTTGACAATTTCATTGCCAGCATCAATCCGCAGCTCTGAGAGTCCCAGATGCCATGCTGGATGGGGGCCAAGGATGTCTCTGGACTGCCTGTTCTTGTATAAGATAGATAGAAAAGTTGGGGATTGGTCCCATTATTTTATTTTCATCTTGCTACTGAGAGCATCGATCACAAGCCACAGCCTGGTGCCCTGTTTCCCCAGACCTTCCGCTCCATCTTCCTAACAGAAATGAAAGAAAGACATTGTGACCCAGGGCCATGCATCCATAAGTGATGTGATGCATGTGGCTTAACCAGAAAAAGAAAGTTTCTTAGTTCTGGTCTCATTTATAACGAAGCAGTTAAAGGTAATGAATGAGTTGAGTGTGAGGGTTTTGATTTGTTTCAGTAACAGCAGGTACTAGATTGAATATGGTAGCTGTTTTCTAGAGAGTTATTGAGAGAATAGAAGGTGCTAAGTGAAACTTGGAGTCTTAGCTAAAGATGAAATAAGCAATTACCTAAAAACATGTGACATGCCTAGCAGTGAAAGCTCCTCTTTTTTTTTTTTTTTTTTTTTTTTTGGCTGCATTGGGTCTTCATTGCTGCACGCAGATTTTCTCTAGTTGCGGTGCAGAGGTTACTCTTCGTTGTGGTGTGGGAGCTTATCATTGCGGTGGCTTCTCTTGTTGCAAAGCACGAGCTCTTGGCATGTGGACTTCAGTAGCTGCAGCACACAGGCTCAGTAGTTGCAGTGCATGGGCTCTAGGATGCAGGCTTCAGTAGCTGTGGCTCACGGGCTCTAGAGCACAGGCTCAGTAGTTGTGGCACATGGGCTTAGTTGCTCTGCAGCTTGTGGGATTTTCCTGGACCAGGGATCGAACCCGTGTCCCCTGCATTGGCAGGCAGATTCTTAACCACTGCACAACCAGGGAAATCCCAAAGCTGCTCTTTCTGATAAATATTCTACATTTGACTATCAGGGTTGTCTAAAATTCCAGGTATTAGATTCATCCTTGGTTTGAAATTAAGAAATTACCTCATTGGGCTTCCCTGGTGGCGCAGTGGTTGAGAGTCCGCCTGCCGATGCAGGGGACACGGGTTCGTACCCCGGTCCGGGAAAATCCCACATGCCGCAGCCTGTGCTCCGCAACGGGAGAGGCCACAACAGAGAGAGGCCCACGTACCGCAAAAAATAAAAATAAAAAGATAAGAAATTACCTCATTAAGCCCTTTCTGAGGATGAAAATTTTATCTTTGTCAGGGATGTTCTTTTATAACATTGTTTTTTTGGTTTTGTTTTGTTGTTGTTTGTATTCTTATAGGTAAAGGTTTACTGAGCTTGACCACTTTTTGACTATAGACTCCTATGCACTGACCACAAGGGATAGAATATTAGCAATAAAATGTCTATCTGTTTGGGTATGTGAATTAATTAGTTTAGCATGACAATAAAATAACACTGACAGAATGATACATACACCTCCATATTTTATTAGGAGATTCAGGATGGAGAAGGCAGGTTGGAGAGGCCAAGGGTCAGAAACCCTAGCCTGGGGCTGCACAGGAACTGGAATGGAGTCATGGACAAAACAGGGATTCTATGAAAATGCAGAACGAGGGCACAAATAATTTCCTCCTCTCATAATGCCCAGCCTAGAGTTGCTGTTCAAAAAGAGTCAAATTTAACTTTCAAAAGTTGATTGTTGTCTTTCAAATAAGGTCTGGCCTCTATATTGCACTACTGATAACTAACTAATATTAAAACCTCCTATCTACTTTTGAAAATGCAAGTTTCCCTCTGAATTTGCTTGCATTTTATGATTTTCTGAATTACTGTCTACCTTTCTGCCTTTTTCATATATTTGAATTTTAGGTAATGAAGAAATAGTACGTTTATCACTTGTTTACCTTTCCTTCAGGGACTTACATTTGTATCAAAGAAGGATTAAAACTAGGTGAGAATCAGGCTGAGAATTCTAACCTTAATAACTTAAGACATTTCATAATAATAAGTAGAATCTTTCTGGATTAGTTTTGTGTGTGTTGGGCTTAAATGACATATTCTTTTATTCTCATATTTTACTGTTTCAAAGCACACAAGGAGAAATTTAAGTGCAAGGAATGTGTGCTTGATAAGAAGAGTGAATAATTAGAAGTATTTCAAACTGGATGAACAAAAACAAGAAAATAGAACAAGCTCACCCTGTACTAATGCATACTACTTGTATGAAATGAGGGAGCAATATTTTTGAAATGAAGGGCAATTAATCTTCCTCACAAATTTTCTATGGCCTTTATCCTACTTCTAATTTGAAAAAAAAAGTACATTGAATGCAAATGTATATGAGAAATTCAATCATACTCATGTGCTTTGGTTTGGAAAGAATATGGAAAGAACCTGAGAGGATCATGTAAACAAAGAAACTGTGGTTGCTCACCAAAGTGTAAGTTTTCCCTTGAATTTTATCAAAGTATCTGATTTGTGACTTTACTCAATGTTGGAGAATTGGAAAAGCTATAAGTTAAAAATGAGATAGCAATCAAGCAAAATATTCTGTATCTGGAGCAGAATAAAGATGTGAATCCTGCTTTACAGAGATTCATCTATCTATCCCTCTATTGTTTTGTTTGTCTTGTTTTTTCACCCTTATTTCAGGAGGAGAAATGATTCATCCCCTTTTAGAACATATGCAAATGAGTTTATTTTTTGGTTACTTGTGATTTGGAGCATAACTTCCATGAGTCATTGAGGTTGATATATAAATACCAGTAAGGAACCCATGAAGAAAAGAGAGGGCTCTGGAGTAAGGGTGATCAGAGAGAGGGTAGAAAGCATGCTGGTGTAAGGTCTATCACAATGCCTAACACGTATTAGGAGTGCAGCAAATTTGAGTTGAATAAATGAATGGATTCACCAACAAACATAAGTGAAGGACCTAATTATGGAAATGCTACATTTAAGTTGATTTCCAAATTTTCATGTTTTTGAATGCTTTTGTCTGAAAAATTATCAACAGTCTCAGTGATTTTGATCTCTACATATCACAGCTTTTTAATAAAGCTAGAAAATATGGCATTTCTGTAAACCTTGTCCAGAAAAGCCAAAATTAAAATCTGATATGTTTTAAAGTCTCCCTCTGGATAAAGCCAGATAAAAAAGAGTTTAGCAGACAACATTGTATCAGCATCCACAATGAACGGTTTATAGTGGAGGACCCCAGAAGAATTTTACTCTCTAACTGCTCTCCTAACAACAATTTTTCTGTATCAGTCCCATTAACACTGCAAATTGTATCATCCATCATGAAAACTTAAGCTCTTTCTATACTGATTGCTGAGAAGTTTTGAGTAAAATTTGTGACTCATCTATAACAAGAATTTAGGTCACTCCAATGAGCACTTTTATTCTTATTCGTGGCTCTACTCTGCATCTCTACTTTTTTCTTTCACCATTCTTTTAATCTGTTATTTTGTACATTTTCTATGTATTTGCAAGCTGCTTGCTCAAACATTTTGGAGCCAAGTAGAATATAAAGATGACTAAGAGTTTGCTTTACCCACCAAGCTGGTGCATGAGAAAGTGAATTCATTTTGGCTCTTTGGGTCACCTATATCTCTAACCTCAACCCCCTCCTTATTATCCCCCAAACCCTGATATCTTGATACATTGCCTCTCAAGACTGATTTCCTTTGCCAGAGCCTACAGCACAACTGGTCATTTCTTTATCTGAATATAAAAACAGATGAGTTGGGTTGGAGCTTCATTACTATTGTTACCTTTGAAGAGCATTATTCATTATTAATTCAATTTTGGTTTTGTTTTAACATTTTGGTTTCTCCCTGTTTCATAGTTATTTGGGAACAAAACCATTTATAAAATTGTTTCATTAACAAATCCATAGGTCCGGGAAAATCCCACATGCTGCAGAGCTGCTAGGCCCGTGAGCCATGACTGCTGAGCCTGCGCATCTGGAGCCTGTGCTCCGCAACGGGAGAGGCCACAACAGAGAGAGGCCCACGTACCGCAAAAAATAAAAATAAAAAGATAAGAAATTACCTCATTAAGCCCTTTCTGAGGATGAAAATTTTATCTTTGTCAGGGATGTTCTTTTATAACATTGTTTTTTTGGTTTTGTTTTGTTGTTGTTTGTATTCTTATAGGTAAAGGTTTACTGAGCTTGACCACTTTTTGACTATAGACTCCTATGCACTGACCACAAGGGATAGAATATTAGCAATAAAATGTCTATCTGTTTGGGTATGTGAATTAATTAGTTTAGCATGACAATAAAATAACACTGACAGAATGATACATACACCTCCATATTTTATTAGGAGATTCAGGATGGAGAAGGCAGGTTGGAGAGGCCAAGGGTCAGAAACCCTAGCCTGGGGCTGCACAGGAACTGGAATGGAGTCATGGACAAAACAGGGATTCTATGAAAATGCAGAACGAGGGCACAAATAATTTCCTCCTCTCATAATGCCCAGCCTAGAGTTGCTGTTCAAAAAGAGTCAAATTTAACTTTCAAAAGTTGATTGTTGTCTTTCAAATAAGGTCTGGCCTCTATATTGCACTACTGATAACTAACTAATATTAAAACCTCCTATCTACTTTTGAAAATGCAAGTTTCCCTCTGAATTTGCTTGCATTTTATGATTTTCTGAATTACTGTCTACCTTTCTGCCTTTTTCATATATTTGAATTTTAGGTAATGAAGAAATAGTACGTTTATCACTTGTTTACCTTTCCTTCAGGGACTTACATTTGTATCAAAGAAGGATTAAAACTAGGTGAGAATCAGGCTGAGAATTCTAACCTTAATAACTTAAGACATTTCATAATAATAAGTAGAATCTTTCTGGATTAGTTTTGTGTGTGTTGGGCTTAAATGACATATTCTTTTATTCTCATATTTTACTGTTTCAAAGCACACAAGGAGAAATTTAAGTGCAAGGAATGTGTGCTTGATAAGAAGAGTGAATAATTAGAAGTATTTCAAACTGGATGAACAAAAACAAGAAAATAGAACAAGCTCACCCTGTACTAATGCATACTACTTGTATGAAATGAGGGAGCAATATTTTTGAAATGAAGGGCAATTAATCTTCCTCACAAATTTTCTATGGCCTTTATCCTACTTCTAATTTGAAAAAAAAAGTACATTGAATGCAAATGTATATGAGAAATTCAATCATACTCATGTGCTTTGGTTTGGAAAGAATATGGAAAGAACCTGAGAGGATCATGTAAACAAAGAAACTGTGGTTGCTCACCAAAGTGTAAGTTTTCCCTTGAATTTTATCAAAGTATCTGATTTGTGACTTTACTCAATGTTGGAGAATTGGAAAAGCTATAAGTTAAAAATGAGATAGCAATCAAGCAAAATATTCTGTATCTGGAGCAGAATAAAGATGTGAATCCTGCTTTACAGAGATTCATCTATCTATCCCTCTATTGTTTTGTTTGTCTTGTTTTTTCACCCTTATTTCAGGAGGAGAAATGATTCATCCCCTTTTAGAACATATGCAAATGAGTTTATTTTTTGGTTACTTGTGATTTGGAGCATAACTTCCATGAGTCATTGAGGTTGATATATAAATACCAGTAAGGAACCCATGAAGAAAAGAGAGGGCTCTGGAGTAAGGGTGATCAGAGAGAGGGTAGAAAGCATGCTGGTGTAAGGTCTATCACAATGCCTAACACGTATTAGGAGTGCAGCAAATTTGAGTTGAATAAATGAATGGATTCACCAACAAACATAAGTGAAGGACCTAATTATGGAAATGCTACATTTAAGTTGATTTCCAAATTTTCATGTTTTTGAATGCTTTTGTCTGAAAAATTATCAACAGTCTCAGTGATTTTGATCTCTACATATCACAGCTTTTTAATAAAGCTAGAAAATATGGCATTTCTGTAAACCTTGTCCAGAAAAGCCAAAATTAAAATCTGATATGTTTTAAAGTCTCCCTCTGGATAAAGCCAGATAAAAAAGAGTTTAGCAGACAACATTGTATCAGCATCCACAATGAACGGTTTATAGTGGAGGACCCCAGAAGAATTTTACTCTCTAACTGCTCTCCTAACAACAATTTTTCTGTATCAGTCCCATTAACACTGCAAATTGTATCATCCATCATGAAAACTTAAGCTCTTTCTATACTGATTGCTGAGAAGTTTTGAGTAAAATTTGTGACTCATCTATAACAAGAATTTAGGTCACTCCAATGAGCACTTTTATTCTTATTCGTGGCTCTACTCTGCATCTCTACTTTTTTCTTTCACCATTCTTTTAATCTGTTATTTTGTACATTTTCTATGTATTTGCAAGCTGCTTGCTCAAACATTTTGGAGCCAAGTAGAATATAAAGATGACTAAGAGTTTGCTTTACCCACCAAGCTGGTGCATGAGAAAGTGAATTCATTTTGGCTCTTTGGGTCACCTATATCTCTAACCTCAACCCCCTCCTTATTATCCCCCAAACCCTGATATCTTGATACATTGCCTCTCAAGACTGATTTCCTTTGCCAGAGCCTACAGCACAACTGGTCATTTCTTTATCTGAATATAAAAACAGATGAGTTGGGTTGGAGCTTCATTACTATTGTTACCTTTGAAGAGCATTATTCATTATTAATTCAATTTTGGTTTTGTTTTAACATTTTGGTTTCTCCCTGTTTCATAGTTATTTGGGAACAAAACCATTTATAAAATTGTTTCATTAACAAATCCATTTTTGAATAATGCTTTTTTTTTTTTTTTTTTTTTTTGCTTTGGGTTTTT
>NW_020173116.1:1024490-1026949 GCF_003031525.2 Neophocaena asiaeorientalis asiaeorientalis
TTTTTTGCTGCATTGGGTCTTTGTTGCTGTGCACGGGCTTTCTTTAGTTGTGGTGAGTGGGGGCTACTCTTCCTTGTAGTCCACGGGCTTCTCATTATGGTGCCTTCTCTTGTTGTGGAGCCTGGGTTCTAGGTGCGCGGGCTTCAGTACTTGTGGCATGTGGGCTCAGTAGTTGTGGCTCGTGGGCTTAGTTGCTCTGCAGCATGTGGGATCTTCCCAGACCAGGGCTAGAACCCATGTTCCCTCACTGACAGGTGGATTCTTAACCACTGTGCCACCAGGGAAGCCCAAATAATGCTTTTTGAATTGTTTTAAATAAGGTCCTGGTATAGAACTCCGGGCATAGGGAAAAAAAGAAATCTGATGTTTTAGACTTGAGTTTCATAATTAGCATCAATCTCTATGTCATAAGATTTATTTTCTGATTTATAAAATGTAAGTTCACAACCCAAGCCATCAGTTACAATAAATCACATTTACCAAAAAGTATCCATTATATTTTTTTCTTTGGACAAATCAATTTTTATTTTGTTCCTTAAATTCATATCTTCATGGAAGATGCCCAGTCAAAGATAGATTGTGACCTTGGGACACATTTTCCAAGACTGCTGTCTTAAACTACCTTAAAAAAATAAGAATTCAGAAAAAAAAATCTTCAAATTCCAAAATAGCTTTCCACATGGAATCAAAACCATCCATCAAAGGTGAATTACCTAAAGTTTACTCTGTCCTAGCTGCTTGGTTATTTTTTTATTATTATTTTCCCTTATTTTCACTGGGTATTTACAGTAGTTTCAAATTTTTCTAGGGAAGAACATCTAACTTGTCTGTGCCTATATTTTGTATGAAATGGTAACATCTGCAGTGCCACTATTGAGAGTTTAGAATGTTCATATCACCATGAGTCAGAATGATCAGATTTGTTATTGTACACTGCAAATTTTACTTTTGTTTCACTCAAATGTCCAATTAAAACATGACTTCTTTATTTCAGCTTTATTGATTTAATCCTTCCCATGAGAACCCCACCTTCCATTGAGAAATCGCAAGAGGAAAAAAGTGAACTTATTTCTTTGAAACCCAGGTAAGTTTCAGGTGAAGGTTCAGTCTTCAGTGTTCGTCAGTGTTCTCCCTTGCTTGTATACAAGAAGGCATGAAGTAGTCCAGCCTGAAAAAATCCAAGGGAAGAATTATGCTGACCAACCCTGATTGGTGTAAATAAAGCCAATCAAATGTGATTAAGGAGGCAGAACTACTTAGGTATATGGAAGGACCCACTAGAATTCCATGAATAAAATAGGACAAGAAGCATTTCTAAGAAGGCAAGAAAAAATGGTAGTAATGTGAGAATTCCAAACAATATGTACACACTCTAGGTAGAACGTGAAAAGAGGATCTGAATTGGAAATCAGGGAAAACCAGGTGAAGACATGACCTTGCCTTCTTAGGACTTGGATAAGAGGAGTTAGGAGGGCTGCACCTGACGTCCTGCTCTCCTGAAAATATTATTGAGCAGATAGTACTGAATTAATTTTGACAGAGCGAGAAGGAGAAAACAGTAAAGAAAAGAACAGATGAGAAAGAGACTAGGAGGTTTTCATACTCCCATTCTATGAGACTCAGCTTCATTCTTGAGGCAATTATTCATTCTCTATAGTTGCCTTCTGGCTGCATAATGCCTTTTGTCCCCCAAAAAGGTACCCCAAGATCAATCCAGTCTCTCCCTTAAAGAGGTCATTGTCCAAAATTGAATACCCTTTTTCCCCTCTCCTTGCCCTCATCCAGAGCTTTCTTTTCCTGATACGTTTGTCAAAACTCAACTTTAGAAAATAAAGTGATCAACTATTTTGATCTATAGTGTAAATCACCTATAGTTTCTTATAATCCTTTCATATAGTTCCCTTTCAAAGGAGGGTAAAGAGTAATAGACTCAGGAAGGAAGCTGTTATAAGATTAATGTGGTAGAGTCTTGAACACTGTAAGTCAAAAACTCTGATAATTCTTGTTTTCATTTTGTTTTAAAATTTACCTGTACTTAATAATTTCCTACACTGCCTAAAATCCCATAATTAGAAAATAGCTCATGTTGAAATAGTTTTCTTATGAAATACAACTACACTGGGAAGATTAAGTAGGATGAGTAGAATTCATTTACGCTTTAATGCAAATTAATAAATTTTCTCTAGCATTTTTTACCTGAGGATCAGCAACCCATTCTTAATCTGTTCTCACATGACTTATTTTCCTGACATTTTCAGCACCCTCACTGCATGTATGCTGGTTTCACAATGTCTTCCTCAAAATATGATGACAAGAAGAAAATGGCAATATCATGTATTTCTGGTGGTATGTAAATGGGTGTCCATTCTTTTTGACTTAGGAATTACATTCCTGAGAATTTACTCTATTATGTCAAGTTTTTAAGAGGAGTAGTTAATTGTTTTTTTTTTTTTTTCCTT
>NW_020173116.1:1030134-1043106 GCF_003031525.2 Neophocaena asiaeorientalis asiaeorientalis
TTTTTTGCTGCATTGGGTCTTTGTTGCTGTGCACGGGCTTTCTTTAGTTGTGGTGAGTGGGGGCTACTCTTCCTTGTAGTCCACGGGCTTCTCATTATGGTGCCTTCTCTTGTTGTGGAGCCTGGGTTCTAGGTGCGCGGGCTTCAGTACTTGTGGCATGTGGGCTCAGTAGTTGTGGCTCGTGGGCTTAGTTGCTCTGCAGCATGTGGGATCTTCCCAGACCAGGGCTAGAACCCATGTTCCCTCACTGACAGGTGGATTCTTAACCACTGTGCCACCAGGGAAGCCCAAATAATGCTTTTTGAATTGTTTTAAATAAGGTCCTGGTATAGAACTCCGGGCATAGGGAAAAAAAGAAATCTGATGTTTTAGACTTGAGTTTCATAATTAGCATCAATCTCTATGTCATAAGATTTATTTTCTGATTTATAAAATGTAAGTTCACAACCCAAGCCATCAGTTACAATAAATCACATTTACCAAAAAGTATCCATTATATTTTTTTCTTTGGACAAATCAATTTTTATTTTGTTCCTTAAATTCATATCTTCATGGAAGATGCCCAGTCAAAGATAGATTGTGACCTTGGGACACATTTTCCAAGACTGCTGTCTTAAACTACCTTAAAAAAATAAGAATTCAGAAAAAAAAATCTTCAAATTCCAAAATAGCTTTCCACATGGAATCAAAACCATCCATCAAAGGTGAATTACCTAAAGTTTACTCTGTCCTAGCTGCTTGGTTATTTTTTTATTATTATTTTCCCTTATTTTCACTGGGTATTTACAGTAGTTTCAAATTTTTCTAGGGAAGAACATCTAACTTGTCTGTGCCTATATTTTGTATGAAATGGTAACATCTGCAGTGCCACTATTGAGAGTTTAGAATGTTCATATCACCATGAGTCAGAATGATCAGATTTGTTATTGTACACTGCAAATTTTACTTTTGTTTCACTCAAATGTCCAATTAAAACATGACTTCTTTATTTCAGCTTTATTGATTTAATCCTTCCCATGAGAACCCCACCTTCCATTGAGAAATCGCAAGAGGAAAAAAGTGAACTTATTTCTTTGAAACCCAGGTAAGTTTCAGGTGAAGGTTCAGTCTTCAGTGTTCGTCAGTGTTCTCCCTTGCTTGTATACAAGAAGGCATGAAGTAGTCCAGCCTGAAAAAATCCAAGGGAAGAATTATGCTGACCAACCCTGATTGGTGTAAATAAAGCCAATCAAATGTGATTAAGGAGGCAGAACTACTTAGGTATATGGAAGGACCCACTAGAATTCCATGAATAAAATAGGACAAGAAGCATTTCTAAGAAGGCAAGAAAAAATGGTAGTAATGTGAGAATTCCAAACAATATGTACACACTCTAGGTAGAACGTGAAAAGAGGATCTGAATTGGAAATCAGGGAAAACCAGGTGAAGACATGACCTTGCCTTCTTAGGACTTGGATAAGAGGAGTTAGGAGGGCTGCACCTGACGTCCTGCTCTCCTGAAAATATTATTGAGCAGATAGTACTGAATTAATTTTGACAGAGCGAGAAGGAGAAAACAGTAAAGAAAAGAACAGATGAGAAAGAGACTAGGAGGTTTTCATACTCCCATTCTATGAGACTCAGCTTCATTCTTGAGGCAATTATTCATTCTCTATAGTTGCCTTCTGGCTGCATAATGCCTTTTGTCCCCCAAAAAGGTACCCCAAGATCAATCCAGTCTCTCCCTTAAAGAGGTCATTGTCCAAAATTGAATACCCTTTTTCCCCTCTCCTTGCCCTCATCCAGAGCTTTCTTTTCCTGATACGTTTGTCAAAACTCAACTTTAGAAAATAAAGTGATCAACTATTTTGATCTATAGTGTAAATCACCTATAGTTTCTTATAATCCTTTCATATAGTTCCCTTTCAAAGGAGGGTAAAGAGTAATAGACTCAGGAAGGAAGCTGTTATAAGATTAATGTGGTAGAGTCTTGAACACTGTAAGTCAAAAACTCTGATAATTCTTGTTTTCATTTTGTTTTAAAATTTACCTGTACTTAATAATTTCCTACACTGCCTAAAATCCCATAATTAGAAAATAGCTCATGTTGAAATAGTTTTCTTATGAAATACAACTACACTGGGAAGATTAAGTAGGATGAGTAGAATTCATTTACGCTTTAATGCAAATTAATAAATTTTCTCTAGCATTTTTTACCTGAGGATCAGCAACCCATTCTTAATCTGTTCTCACATGACTTATTTTCCTGACATTTTCAGCACCCTCACTGCATGTATGCTGGTTTCACAATGTCTTCCTCAAAATATGATGACAAGAAGAAAATGGCAATATCATGTATTTCTGGTGGTATGTAAATGGGTGTCCATTCTTTTTGACTTAGGAATTACATTCCTGAGAATTTACTCTATTATGTCAAGTTTTTAAGAGGAGTAGTTAATTGTTTTTTTTTTTTTTTCCTTTAATGATGTGTAACTCGTAAAAACAATGAGGCAGCCATACTTTATAATTATACAGAAAAGTCCCTTATATGTATTTTAAGGGGGAAAAAGCCACAAGTTAGTAAATCAACATAGTATGATAATGTTTGCTTATTTTTTAAGTATATTTATTTACTGCTATATGAGCTTTTATCTTGAAATCAAGTCAAGAAGCTATTAACAGTGGTTTCCTTTAGGAAGGATAACATTTATAGCATTATATTATTTTGTAATACCTGGAATTTCTTTCCAGAAGTGCCTAACATATTATTTTCTGTTTGGTAATATCATCAGAGGTTCACTAAGCAGTCAACCTATGAGTCATTTGTGTTTCCTTCTTGGTATATTCTATATTAGACAAACAAATGAACCCCCCAAAATAGTAAAACACCATTTAAATTGAATTAGGGAAAAGAGAAGATGTTGATATGAAATGGGTAGACAACTTCCTGGAAGTAAACTAACCTATAAGAGTCAGAGGAAAGCACCTCCTCCCTCAACCTAGAGACCCATTGGTCTCCCTGGCTTTTCTCAAGTGACAAAGATTTCAAGGCACTTTAGAAAAAAACAAAAACATATAAAACACAAGAGAATGAAATAAATGGCTTAAGGCAGAATTGTTCAGACTGGTATCTCATACAGCGCTGTCTTTTGCAAAATGTTTTGCAGTAACAAATAAATATGAGAAAAGCTGGCTTTAAAAATAGTTAAATTATTTATCACAGAAGCATTGGATAATATCAATGTAATTCGTGACTGTCAAAGAAGAGGATATAGCATGCAGTGTTTCGTTACCTAGCTAAAATTCCTAGAACTGAATTCTAAGTAATATCAATTTTATGAAATGTTTTTAAAGGAAAGCTGGTCAAGAAAAACTAAGAATTAAAAATCTACCTGTAGAAATGCATACCCTATGATTCTTTGTAGTTTCTAGAAGTGAAATAGAAATGTGTTCTGTAATCTTAACACCTCATGAAAAAAGTTTTCAGTGCAGACAGCTGGAGGTAAAAGTAAAATATTATTTAAGAAAAGCACCCTTTCCTGATAATGATACTAGTAAGAAATACTATTAACAGATCACTAAGAGATTTTACTGGTTAAGAGTTCAAGAATTTTGGATCAATATGACAACACTCCCTTTCTGCTCCTACTCGGTGGTGGATGAGGAGATATCACAATGGCTCAGAGTCCCACCACCTCAATTCCTGATTTCCAGTGTCAACTGAATATTAAGTATTATTTTATCCGAATGTTCATCTTCAACCTTTCTCAAACCTATAGAAATTATCCTCTCCTCTCGGCGGTTGACCTTGACTCAGCAAAGGAAGCTCTCAGTTGTGACATCCCTTTAATTCTCCAGCCCTGTTCTTAAACCTTCTCTGTAGATGCAACCCTCCTCACCTTTTAACATCAGTCTCAGTTTTTAAAAATGTCCTTTTTGGATCAGGTTAAATCTTTCCCCTATGCCATTGTACTCTGTTCCATTTTGTAAGTTCTATCTCTTTAATGATATTCTCTGTTTAGTGATAGGTGGTGCGCCTAGTTGAGTTCTTTGCCCCTGGTTTCTGTCAGCTCTTTGAAGATATTTAAGACAGTTGATTTAAAGTCTTTGTTTAGTAAATTCAATCCCCGTGCTTCCTCAGAGACAGTTTCTATTAACTTGTTTTTTACCTGTGAATAAAGAAGGCTTTCTTATTTCTTTGTATGGCTCATAATTTTTTGCTGAATACAGGACGTTTAAAATATAACATGGCAACTCCCCCTTCACAGGATTTAATGTTGCTACTTGTTGTGGGTTGTTGTTGTTTATCTGGTTTACTGACTTTCCCAAACTACTTTTGCAAAGTCTGTATTCTTGTTGTGTATGACCACTGAACTCTGTGTTCCACGTGTTTTGACAGGGTTTTCTTCAAATTCTTTTAGCAAAAAAAACAAAACAAAAAAAAATGGAAAAAGACAAAAAGAATCTCCTAGTCTTTGCAGATTGGCTCTGTGTGGAGGGCAGTCCCTCAAAACTTAGCTATGCCATTTACAGCTTTGCTTTCACCTTCACTTCTTGCTTGTGTGGAGCCTGGAGATCAGGCAGAGAAGGAACTTTAGGGTCTTCTCACATCTCTTCTGAGCCTATATCCAGCTCTGCTCATGTATGTGTCCTTCTTGATTCCTCAATGGACACAGGAACTTTTAAAAAGCCTTTATTCCCCTTTCCTAACTTCTTTCTTCCCAAACTTCCCAAATTGCCTATTGCTTGTCTAGACTTCTCCCACAGTGCTATGGTCAATACTATCATGTTTAGAAACTCAGCAAATGCCATCCAGGAAGTGGCCTTGGTTCCTGGAATGCTCCAAGTTATGTTAAATAAAGCCAAGCCCTTTCACCAGTATTTCTGGAAGCCACCAGACAGATTAAAAACATTTCCATAATTACTTGAGAATAAGGACCATATTGCTCCCTCTGGCACTAGCAACTTGCACCAGGAATGTGAGCTTGCCATATTTATGGCCACCTCCAATCTAGGAGGTGAGAGATGGTAAGCAAGCAGGTATTTCTTTTTTAAATGGTTTTTTCCCCATTCTTTAAATCCTTTTCAAATCTTCCCCATTAAACACAAACCAAAACAAATAAACAAAAGAAAACTTGACCCTTCCCTCAATATAACATCACCTTATCACTTTCCTTCTGCATCCAAGCCTTTTAGAAAGATGAACCTACCTCCCTTTACTATGTTTATGTCTTCCCTTTTGCCATGAAGCCCTTCCAGACCTTTCAGATGAAATTGAACTCTTGATTCATTTTACCTTGCTGTTGTCGATATATAATGTGGTCATGTCAGCTATAACAGTTTTATGCACTTATTTGTTTACTCTGTCCTTGCAAATCCATGAGTCCTTCAGAGGTAAGATCATACCTTGACTGTTTTTGCATATCTAGAGCTTAGTAGAATCTATGGCACATGTCACAAATTTAATACATGTGTTGTGTTGAATAAAATCCTTTATATATATAATATATATAAAATAGAATTTGTAGAACTATTACTTATATGTCCTCAACTTAACTTATTTTCATAATTCCAAAATTAAATCTATTTTAAATGGTTTTATAAGGGGACATGATAATGCAAACCAGAGGCACAGTCCTCTGATGATCTGACTTCAATTAATAATACATTTTACAATTACAATTAATAATACAATTAATAAACATCTGTAGGGATGGATGGACTGAATGTTTCTCAGGAACTCTTTTGACCCAAAACTTTTGGTAAACAGTAAAGACTTAAGATTTGAGTATACTCTATCTGTATAAAACTTAACATGCAGGTACAGACTTCCCTTGCTTTTTGAAAGTTTGCTTTATACCACTTTGCTTTTGTTAAAGACCTACATTAATACTTGTTTTTGCTAACCAAAAGGAATCAGAAGAGGATTTTCTCTTTCAGGAAAAAAGTCAAAAAGTAAAAAGAGCTTCAGCATTTGTTTTGCAGCAAGGCTTTATAGAGGAAACTCACACCCCAAGCAGTATGAGTGGCACAGCCAAGTTCCTTCCCTGGGAACTACAGTCAGCATCTCAGCATCAGGCTGCCATAGCTTTGAACTGTGTCTGTGAGCATCTGTGCTTTACCTCGATTTATTTTGTTCATCTATTAGCAAGATGTGTCCTAAGGTTTACATCATTTCATCTAACAAAATATTTCATAGGAATGCTCTACTTTCAGATGTCGGGGAAAACATGTATTATATGTTATCAGTTAGATAAAAACAGGTTAACACAATAACAATCATCCATGTAGTAGGTTATAAAATTACAGTCTGACAATGACATAAATGAATGGATCACACCTCACCTCGACACAAGTTAGCTAACAAAGTACCTATGGGCAGGACCAAAAGATTCCTCAGAAGACAATTTGGAGACCAAACTAACATATGGACAAATGAAGATCACTTTTCCAAAATTCTATTTAAATTTAAACCCTTGTCACCTGGGAAATTTTAAGAATAGGCATCGCCAATCACCTGTAAAACAATAAAAAAATCATCTAAATAAACATCATGGGAGGCAGAGAGCAGAATGGTCAGAAGCAAAAGCACAGAACTCATTTGCTATATAAAATACATCAATTTCTCATTTAATTACCTGAAGCAAATGGCCTAATTTTATGTATCCAAGTCTTCCTATATTTGAAATAATTATAACATTTATATAACTCTTTGAGCCAAGGACTAATTTGTTTTATGTATATTAAATTACTTAATCTTTACACCAATCCTATGAGGTATGTGCTATTTTACAAATGAGGAAACTGAAATACCAAGAACTTAAGTGCCTTGGCCATGCTACAAAGGTGTTGGTAAAGTCAGGATTCAACCAAGGCGGTATGACCCCTAAGTGTTTGCTATGACTCATTATATTCTCTGTCTCATCAACAGTGATCATATAACAATACCCATTTTTTAGGGTTACTCTAAGGGGTAAATAAAATAATATAGGCATAATAAGGGCAGTACTAGTGTCTCAGAAAATAAAAGCTCTTATAGGTACAAAATTGTAAGAAATGTAAGTTTTTAAGGAACTCTCCAAGCTATATTGATTTCACACTGAAGGGACTAATAACTAAATAATTTAATTTGTCTCTTTGTCCAGAAATAAAACCAGGTATTTATGGTCAAGTAATTTTTGATAAGGGTACCAGAACAATTTAATGGGAAAATAGCAGTCTTTTCAACAAATTGTGCTGGGACAACTGGGCAGCCACATGCAAAATAATGAAATTGGATCTTTACCTTGCACCATATGTGAAAATTAACTCAAAATGGAACAAAGACCTAAATGTAAGAGTTAAAACTATAAAACTCCTAGAAGAAAATAAAACATAGTGGTTAATCTTCACATCCTTATGTTTGGTTATGGTTTCCTAGATGTGACACCAAAAGCCCAAGGGGAAAAAATTAAATATATTGTGCGTTATCAAAATTTAAAAATTCTATGCTTCAAAGGATACTATACATTTTGGGGACTTCCTGTTCTATTCCACTGGATCATCTCTAATAATTTTAAATATTTCAGCATTTTAATATATCTTTGTACTTAATAATGCAGATAACTTACCCTTCTTAAATATTTGGCATTTAAATAAATCTGTATAACTTGTAAGGAAAGCATTATCCTTTTATATTCCTCTTCAAAATTATCTTAGATAGACTTGGTCTTCTGCTCTCCCAAGGAAATTTTAGAATCACCTTTCAAGTTCCATGAAAAATCTTGTTGGGATTTTTATTCAAATTGTAGTTAGCTCATAGTTCAATTAATGGAGAATAGATAACTTGACAGTAGAAAAGTCTTTTCTATCATATATAGCATATATTTCCAACTGTTTAGATCTTGCTCAGAGGTTCTTAAATAAAATATTTTCCCATAAAGGTAAATTTTATTAGATAAGGTTTCATGTTACTTGTTTTGAAATTATATTTTTTGCAAATTTAGATTACTATTTGTTCCTGATATAAAATAATACATTGATTTTCATATATTGATTCTATATCCAGCACACTTGCTGTACTCTCATAATAACTGTCATTATCTGACTGAACATTTTCTAGTGATTCTATTTAGATAAAAATAAAATCTTGAATGACAGTTTTATCTTTTACTTTTTAATCCTTAAATATTCATCTCCTTTTACTTTGTTATTTCACATTCTAGAAAATGTAAAATGATGAACAGAAGCAACAACTTTGGGCTTCATTGGTTTTTGCCTGATCGTTAAGAAAATTTTTATAATATTCCATTATTAATTATGATAGTTGTTGAGGAATGTTACTGGTTTGCTACTTCAGGTTAAGAAAATGTCTCATTAATACTTCTCGAAGTTTTATCTAAAAAGGGGTATTGAATTTTATCAAATGCTTTTTGCATCTTTTGAAATGATCATATTTATTTCTCCTTTACGCTTGTAATGTATTAAATTACATTAACAGTTTAGAATATGAAAACATCTTTGTTGTCCTTGGTTGAACTCAACTTGATTAGATGTATTTTTATCACACTTTGCTGAATTAAGTTTGCTCCTTTTTCCTCCCTTCATCCTTTCCTTCCTTCCTTCCTCCCTCCCTCCCTTCTTTCCTTCCTCCCTCCCTCCCTTCCTTCCTCCCTCCCTTCCTTCCTTCCTTCCTTCCTTCCTTCCTTCATTTCTTCCAGGATAATTTAGTCAAGGACACATTAGAGAGGAACATGCAAGCTAGGAATTCATGGTGTTGGAGGAGTAAAGATAGTGGTCAAGTGAGGAGTTAAAAGCCTGAGTGGAGTGACGAGAGCAACTGCATAGTCCAAGTGTTAGAGTCCAAGCAGGATGGGAAGAGCAACCATTGAAATTGACCATGGTGGTGTGGAGAAGTTCAGTGACCCCACAGTGGTTTAGCAAAGTCCAAGCTGAGTAGGAGGATGTCCTCACAGTAGGTATCAATAGCAGTACAACAAGGGGATTGGTTATATACTGGGAAACTTGATCAAGTTAGTAAATATGGTGAGGATAATAAGAGTTAGGTTTTTAACTGTGAGAGAAGGGAGTTAGAAATAAGGAAAGGCAGAAAGCTAGAATCAGCCCTGTGGTGTTAGAAACTTGTTATTGGTGTTGATCTCATGGTTTTCTATTTGTGCATATACATGCATATATAAGAACATGCATAAATACATACACACTCATATATTTCTTAGCTCCAGCCATTGAAAAGATCTAAGAGAAAGAACATCCCAATAGTACTCAGCATACCTCATGCCCATATCTTGACTTGTAAATACTATTCTCTACCATAAGGAGCCAGGATAAGGAGATATAGATAGATAGATAGATAGATAGATAGATAGATAGATAGATAGATAGATAGATAGTAACTGTGCCAAGTTGCTTTATATATTTTGATTTTACTATTCAGTGCATTTAAGTTTGTGAAAGGAAGACTAATACATATATATCAGTATATATCATATATACTGATATATATGTGTATATATCAGTATATATATAATTATATTACTAACACATTATTATAGTATATATGTCTTCCTTTCATAAACTTAAATGCACCAAATAGTAAAAGCAATATATATTATATATATTTAAATTATATATTATATAATATATATTAATTTTTCCCTCCTCTCCCTTTACTTTTACTTTTTCCCTTTTCCCACTGTTCTGAATAGAACCATAGGTGTTACAACAGGGGTAACACATTTTAGGGGCAGAGAAAAGTCAGGGTCAGAGAGGTACAGATGAGATAAAGTTATAAATGAATTTTTTAATATGAATCTTACTTAGAAATTTAAAAAAAAATCAGTTTCTCTTAACTAGACCAACTCATCAAGTGACAACAGATGTATACATTCATGACAAAGCAAAACAAAAATGCTTCTTAGGAAAATGACTACACTTGGATGGATCATTGGGCATGCTGGAGCTTTGGGGGAGGACTGGGAGGATGGGTTGAGGATTGAGGAGTGAGGCCTGGGAGGTGTCAGCAAAAGATTATGAACCGTCTTCCACACCAGAAAGAAGGATAGAATCATGCTAACTGCCTAAACAGTGTCACATTTGATAACCATCTGATTCACTAGTGAATATGTATGGCTACTTTGAATTTCAGCAAATAAATTCAAATGTTCCCATATCCTAGTGTTCAGCAAACTCTGACCCCCAGCTAGTTACTGGTATCTCAGAGTGTATGACTGAAATGTCCATAGCAAAGAGATTTACTTGTAGCTTAGCCAACAAGGAGAAGAATACAATAGTTATTCAGAGCCCAAGCTTTATTATC
The DNA here is from genome assembly GCF_003031525.2 of Neophocaena asiaeorientalis asiaeorientalis. Lineage (NCBI taxonomy): Eukaryota > Metazoa > Chordata > Mammalia > Artiodactyla > Phocoenidae > Neophocaena > Neophocaena asiaeorientalis. The sequence goes on from NW_020173116.1 coordinate 1,040,429, forward strand.
AGACATATCTAAGATGGGATCCTGGCTCTGCTACTTACTAGCATGTACTCCTGAACAAGCCATTTAATCTCTTTGAAACAAAATGTTTTCACTCATAAAATGTGTGATAACATGTATTTTAAATTGCTCTTGTGAAAATTGTTAGATAATTTATATAGGATTCTTTCTATAATGCCTGTAACATAAGGAGTCAATGAATAAAAATAAAAAATAGACACTGCTTAAAAAATGAATAAACTCATGTTAAAAAATGGAAAAGCATTCTAAGTGGGGACCAAACAATAATATGGCTCAGCTGCAATAAGCATGAGATTTCTTGCAATAGAAGTTAGTAAACAATCTTGATCTACTGGGTTTCTCAATCTTAGCAGTCTATTTGATTATTCTCTGTATCTCTGTCACTTACTTTTTCTTCTAACACAGTTTTTAGTGTCAGCAGTAACACCTCAAGAAAATAACACTAACAGGCCTGAGGCAGGGTGGGAGGGCAATATCCAAAGTTGCTACAGTATATTATTAAATATATATTTATATATTATTAAAATATTTACTTTCTAACAAAAAATTATGAGATATGAAAGAAAACTGGAATGTAAGACCCACACATCAGAAAAAAAAAAAAAAAAAGAAGGCAACAATAGCTGCCAGTAGAGGAAACCAGATGTCAGATTAAAGAGAAAAAGACTTGAAAGTAACCTTGATAAATGTGTTCAAAAAAATAAGTAAACCATGTTTAAAGATGTAAAAAAGGTAACATGACCATGTCACATCATAGAGAATATCACTAGAGATAGAAATTTTAATGGATATTTTCAAGTTAAATAATAAAAGAAAGTGAAAACAACACTCAGTGTATATCAAAGAACATAAAGAATAAAGAAAAATAATGAGAGCCACCATTATAGACACCAACATATGTATAATGTAAATTCTAGAAGAAATAAAAAGAGAGAAAAGAACAGAAACAATACTTGAAGAAACAATGGCTGAAGACTTCTCAGATTTGTTGAACATAATCTACACAACCAGCAAGCTCAATAAACTCCAAAAAACTAAATGCAGAGAGATTCACAGACAGATATACCCTAGTAAAAATGATGAAAGTCAAGGACAAAAATGTCTTTGAGATTGATAGTTGGCTTCTCAGAAATAGATGGCAGGTGGATAGCATATTCAAGGTGCTCAAAGAAAAATATTGTTGACCACTATAAACTCTATATCCAACAAAGCTATCTTCCAAAAATGAAAAGACATTTCCATATTTTGAAAAACTGAGATAATCTGAAGATAGTAGACCTCATTCGAGATGAGAAGTTCTTCAGCCTGAAAGATATTAACCCCATATGGCAATGTGAATCCATATACACACAAAAAAAGGCAAGAACATAGATAGAAGTAATTATGCATGAACAAGAATAAAGTACTTAGGAATGAATTTAACAAAAGAAGTACAAAACTAATACTCTGCAAACTATAAAACACTGTTGAAAGAAATTAAAGATGAATGAAAACATTGAGGGGAAAACATCCCATGCTCATGGACCAGAAGACTTAATATTGCTGAGAAGTATTGGGTTGGTCAAAAAGTGCTTTCAGTTTTTAAGTAAAAGTAAAAGATGCATTTTTCATTTTCCCCAAGAGCTTTATTGAACAATGTATTCACCCTTTTGTTCCACTACCTTCTGCCATTTTTCAGGCAACTTCATAATTCCATCTTCCCAAAACTTTTTATCTTTTCTGAGCAAAGAACTGTTCCAGGTGCCTTTTATAATCTTCCAGGGAATTGATATTTTTCCGTTAAAATAATTTTGTAAACACCAAAATAAATGGAAATCCAAAGGTGGAATGTCTGGTGAATATAGCAGAAATCCAAACACACAATGTCTGGTGAGTATGGTGGATGAATCAGAACTTCCCAGCCAAGCTGTGACAGTTTTTGTCCTGGTCATTAAAGAACATGTAGTATTGCATTATCCTAATGGAAGATTATGTGTTCTGTTGCTTAATTCTGGACACTTCTCTAGTGCTGCTTTCAGTTGGTCTAATTGGGATCAGTGCTTCTTGGAATTCATCATTTGGTTTTCCAGAAGGAGCTCATAAGAGAGGACTCCCTTCCAATTCCACCATATATACAACATCACCTTCTTTGGATGAAGACTCTGGCCTTTGTTGAGGTTAGTGGTGGTCATTTAGACTGCCCCATGATCTCTTCTGTCCCACATTATTGTACAGTATCCACTTTTCATTGACCATCACAATTTGGTTTTTTATGGGTTTTTTTTTTTTTCATTTTTATTGGAGTATACTTGCTTTACAATGATGTGTTAGTTTCTGCTTTATAACAAAGTGAATCAGTTATACATATACATATATACCCATGTCTCCTCCCTCTTGCATCTCCCTCCCACCCTCCATATCCCACCCCTCTGGGTGGTCAGAAAGCACCAAGCTGATCTCCCTGTGCTATGTGGCTGCTTCCCACTAGCTATCTACTTTACATTTGGTAGTGTACGTATGTCCATGCCAAACTCTAACTTTGTCCCAGGTTACCCTTCCCCTGCCCTGTGTCCACAGGTCCATTCTCTACATCTGTGTCTTTATTCTTATCCTGCCCCTGGATTCTTTAGAAACTTTTTTTTTTTTTTTTGATTTTATATTTATTTATTAGCATAAAGTAT
>NW_020173116.1:1043165-1056672 GCF_003031525.2 Neophocaena asiaeorientalis asiaeorientalis
TTTTTTTTTTAGATTTCATATATATATATATTAGCATACAGTATTTGATTTTCTCTTTCGGACTTACTTCACTGTGTATGACAGACTCTATATCTATCCATGTCACTACAAATAATTCAATTTTGTTTATTTTTATGGTTGAGGAATATTCCATTGTATATATGTTCCACATCTTCTTTATCCATTCATCTGGCGATGGACGCTTTGGTTGATTCCATGTCATGACTATTGTAAATAGAGCTGCAATGAATATTGTGTTACATGAAACTTTTTTTTTTTTTAACATCTTTATTGGGGTATAATTGCTTTACAATGGTGTGTTAGTTTCTGCTTTATAACAAAGTGAATCAGTTATACATATACATATGTTCCCATATCTCTTCCCTCTTATGTCTCCCTCCCTCCCACCCTCCCTATCCCACCCCTCCAGGCAGTCACAAAGCACGGAGCCGATATCCCTGTGCCATGCGGCTGCTTCCCACTAGCTACCTAACTTACGTTTCTTAGTGTATATATGTCCATGCCTCTCTCTCACCCCGTCACAGCTCACCCTTGCCCCTCCCCATGTCCTCAAGTCCGTTCTCCAGTAGGTCTGTGTCTTTAGTCCTGTCTTACCCCTAGGTTCTTCATGACATTTTTTTTTTCTTAAATTCCATATATATGTGTTAGCATACAGTATTTGTCTTTTTCTTTCTGACTTACTTCACTCTGTATGACAGACTCTAGGTCTATCCACCTCATTACAAATAGCTCAATTTCGTTTCTTTTTATGGCTGAGTAATATTCCATTGTATATATGTGCCACATCTTCTTTATCCATTCATCCGATGATGGGCACTTAGGTTGTTTCCATCTCCGGGCTATTGTAAATAGAGCTGCAATGAACATTTTGGTACATGACTCTTTTCGAATTTTGGTTTTCTCAGGGTATATGCCCAGTAGTGGGATTGCTGGGTCATATGGTAGTTCTATTTGTAGTTTTTTTAAGGAACCTCCATACTGTTCTCCATAATGGCTGAACCAATTCACATTCCCACCAGCAGTGCAAGAGTGTTCCCTTTTCTCCACACCCTCTCCAGCATTTATTGTTTGTACATTTTTTTCATGATGGCCATTCTGACTGGTGTGAGGTGATACCTCATTGTAGTTTTGATTTGCTTTTCTCTAATGATTAGTGATGTTGATCATCCTTTCATGTGTTTGTTGGCAATCTGTATATCTTCTTGAGAGAAATGTCTATTTAGGTCTTCTGCCCATTTTTGGATTGGGTTTTTTGATTTACTGATATTGAGCTGCATGTACTTCTTATAAATTTTGGACATTAATCCTTTGTCAGTTGCTTCATTTACAAACATTTTCTCCTATTCTGAGCATTGTCTGTTCATCTTCTTCATGTTTTCCTTTGCTGTGCAAAAGCTTTGAAGTTTCATTAGGTCCCATTTGTTTATTTTTGTTTTTATTTCCATTTCTTTAGGAGGTGGGTCAAAAAGGATCTTGCTGTGATTTATGTCATAGAGTATTCTCCCTATGTTTTCCTCTAAGACTTCTATAGTGTCTGGCCTTACATTTAGGTCTTTAATCCATTTTGAGTTTAACTTTGTGAATGGTGTTAGGGAGTGTTCTAATTTCATTCTTTTACATGTAACTATCCAGTTTCCCCAGCACTACTTATTGAAGAGGCTGTCTGTTCTCCATTGTTTATTCTTGCCTTTTTTATCAAAAATAAGGTGACCATATGTGCATGGGATTTTCTCTGTGCTATCTATCCTGTTCCATTGATCTATATTTCTGTTTTTGTGCCAGTACCATACTGTCTTGATTACTTTAGCTTTGTAGTAGAGTCTTAAGTCTGAGAGCCTGATTACTCCAGCTCCGTTTTTCTTTCTCAAGACTGCTTTGGCTATTCAGGGTCTTTTGTGTTTCCATACAAATTGAGAAATTTTTTGTTTTAATTCTGTGAAAAATGCCATTGGTAATTTGATGGGGATTGCATTGAATCTGTAGATTGCTTTTGGTAGTATAGTCATTTTCACAATGTTGATTCTTTCAATCTCAGAACATGGTATATCTTTCCATGTGTTTGTATCATCTTTAATTTCTTTCATCAGTGTCATATAGTTTTCTGCATACAGGTCTTTTGTCTCCTTAGGTAGGTTTATTCCTAGGTATTTTATTCTTTCTGTTGCAGTGGTGAATGGGAGTGTTTCCTTAATTTCTCTTTCAGATATTTCGTTGGTATCATATGCGAATGCAAGACATTTCTGTATTATTTTGTATCCTGAAATTTTACCAAATTCATTGATTAGCTCTAGCAGTTTTCTGGTAGCACCTTTAGAATACTCTATGTATAGTATCATGTCATCTGCAAACAGTGACAGCTTTACTTCTTTTCTTGTTTGGATTCCTTTTATTTCTTTTTCTTCTCTGATTGCTGTGGCTAAAACTTCCAAAACTCTGTTGAATAAGAGTGGTGAGAGTGGAAAAGTTTGTCTTGTTACTGATCTTAGTAAAAATGGTTTCAGTTTTTCACAGTTGAGAATGATGTTGGCTGTGGGTTTGTCACCTATGGCCTTTATTATGTTGAGGTGAGTTCCCTCTATGCCTACTTTCTGTACGGTATTTTTATCATAAATGGGGGTTGAATGTTTTCACATGCTTTTTCTGCATCTATTGAGATGATCATATGGTTTTTCTCCTTCAATTTGTTAATATGATTTATCACATTGATTGATTTGCATATACTGAGGAATCCTTGCATTCTTGGGAAAAACCCCATTTCATCATGGTGTATGATCCTTTTAATGTGCTGTTGGATTCTGTTAGCTAGTATTTTGTTGAGGATTTTTGCATCTATGTTCATCAGTGAGATTGGTCTTTAGTTTTCTTTTTCTGTGACCTCTTTGTCTGCTTTGTTATCAGGGTGATGGTGGCCTCGTAGAATGAGTTTGGGAGTGTTCCTCCCTCTGCTATATTTTGGAAGATTTTGAGAATGATAGGTGTTAACTCTTCTCTAAATGTTTGATAGAATTCACCTGTGAAGCCATCTGGTCCTCAGCTTTTGTTTGTTGGAAAAATTTTAATCACAGTCTCAATTTCAATGCTTGTGATTGGTCTGTTCATATTTTCTATTTCTTCCTGGTTCAGTCTCTGAAAGTTGTGCTTTTCTAAGTATTTGTCCATTTCTTCCAGGTTGTCCATATTATTGGCATGGTATTGCTTGTAGTAATATCTCATCATCCTTTGTATTTCTTCAGTGTCAGTTGTTACTTCTTTCTCATTTCTAATTCTACTGATTTGAGTCTTCTCCCTTTTTTTCTTGATTCTACTTATTTGAGTCTTCTCCCTTTTTTTCTTGATGACTCTAGCTAATGGATTATCAATTTTGTTTATCTTCTCAAAGAACCAACTTTTACTTATATTGATCTTTGCTATCATTTCCTTCATTCCTTTTTCATTTATTTCTGATCTGGTCTTTGTGATTTGTTTCCTTCTGCTAAATTTGTTTTTTTTTTTTTTTTTTTTTTGTTCTCCTTTCTCTAATTGCTTTAGGTGTAAGGTTAGGTTGTTTATTTGAGGTGTTTCTTGAGGTAGGATTGTATTGCTCTAAACTTCCTTCTTAGAACTGCTTTTGCTGCATCCCGTAGGTTTTGGCACATCATGTTTGCATTGTCATTTGTTTCTAGGTATTTTTTTATTTCCTCTTTGATTTTTTCCATGATCTCTAGGTTGTTAAATAGTGTACTGTTTAACCTCCATGTGTTTGTATTTCTTACATATTTTTTTCCTTTAATTTATATCTAGTCTCAGAGTTTTGTGGTAGAAAAAGATACTTGTTATGATTTCCATTCTCTTAAATTTACAAAGCCTTGCTTTGTGACCCAAGATGTGATCTATCCTGGAGAATGTTCCATGAGCACTTGCGAAGAAAGTGTATTCTGTTGCTTTTAGATGGTATGTCCTATAAATATCAATTAAGTCCATCTTGTTTAATATATCATTTAAAGCTTGTGTTTCCTTATTTATTTTCATTTTGGATAATCCTTCCATTGGTGAAAGTGGGGTGTTAAAGTCTCCTACTATGATTTTGTTACTGTCAATTTCCCCTTATGGCTGTTAACATTTGCCTTATGTATTGAGGTGCTCCTGTGTTGGGTGCATAAATATTTACAATTGTTATATCTTCTTCTTGGATTGATCCCTTGATCAATATGTAGTGTCATTCTTTGTCTCTTGTAATAGTCTTTATTTTAAAGTCTATTGTGTCTGATATGAGAATTGTTACTCCAACTTTCTTTTGATTTCCATTTTCATGGAATATCTTTTTCCATCCCCTCATTTTCAGTCTGTATGTTTCCCTAGGTCTAAAGTGGGTCTCTTGTAGACAACATATAAATGGGTCTTGATTTTGTATCCATTCAGCCAGTCTATGTCTTTTGGTTGAGCATTTAATCCATTTACATTTAAGGTAATTATCGATATGTATGTTCCTATTATCATTCTTAATCATTTTGGGTTTATTATTGTAGGTCTTTCCCTTCTCTTGTGTTTCCTGACTAGAGAAGTTCCTTTAGCATTTGTTGTAAAGCTGGTTTGGTGGTGCTGAATTCTCTTAGCTTTTGCTTGTCTGTAAATATTGTATTTTCTCTGTTGAATCTGAATGAAATCTTTGTTGGATAGAGTAATCTTGGTTGTAGGTTTTTCCCTTTCATCACTTTAAATATGCCTTGCCACACCCTCTGTCTTGAATAGTTTCTGCGGAAAGATCATCTGTTAGCCTTATGGGGATTCCCTTGTATATTATTTGTTGTTTTTCCCTTACTACTTTTAATATTTTTTATTTGTATTTAATTTTTGATAGTTTGATTAATATGTGTCTTGGCATGTTTCTTCTTGGATTTTTCCTGTATGGGACTCTCTGTGCTTCCTGGACTTGATTAACTATTTCCTTTCACATATTAGGGAAGTTTTCAACTATAATTTCTGCAAATATTTTCTATCCCTTTCTTTTTCTCTTCTTCTTCTGGGACCCCTTTAACTCAAATGTTGTTATGTTTAATGTTGTCCCAGATGTCTCTGAGGCTGTCCTCAAATCTTTTCAGTCATTTTTCTTTATTTTGCTCTGTGGTAGTTATTTTCACTATTTTATCTTCCAGGTCACTTATCTGTTATTCTGGCTCAGTTATTCTTCTATCGATTCCTTCTAGATAATTTTTAATTTCATTTGTTTTGTGGTTCATCTTTGTTTGCTCTTTAGTTTTTGTAGGTCCTTCTTAAACGTTTCTTCTATTTTGTCCATTATATTTCCAAAATTTTGGATCATCTTTACTATCATAACTCTGAATTCTTTTTCAGGTATACTGCCTATTTCCTGTTCATTTGTTTGGTCTGGTGGTTTTTTACCTTGCTCCTTCATCTGCTGTGTGTTTCTCTGTCTTCTCATTTTGCTTAACCCACTGTGTTAAGGGTCTCCTTTTCTCAAGCTGTAGGTTTGTAGTTCCCATTGTTTTTGGTGTCTGCCCCCAGTGGATAAGTTTTGTTCAGTGGATTGTGTCGGCTTTGTGGTGGAGGGTATTGGTGAATTTTTTCCGGGGGATGAGGCTGGATTTTGTGTTTCTGGTGGGTAGGACCACGTCTAGTGGTGTGTTTTGTAGTGTTTGTGATCTTATTATGATTTTAGTCATCCTCTCTGCTAATAGTTGGTGTTGTGTTCCTGTCTTGCTATTTGTTTGGCATAGGGTGTCCAGCACTCTAGCTTGTTGGTCGTTGAGTAGAGCAGGGCCTTAGCATTGGGAAAGCTTTTTCCATTTGATATTATGTGGAGCAGGGAGGTGTCTCGTGGACCAGTGTCCTAACTCAGCTCTCCCACCTCAGAGGTGCAAGCCTGACATGCAGCCAGAACCCTACGACCCTGTCAGCCACTTGGTTCACTCTTTATGACAGACTCTAGTGGGAAGAAGCTGCATAGCACAGGGAGATCAGTTCAATGTCTTGTTGAACTGATACCTGCTAATGTTGAATGGTCTCCTGTTTAGGCAGGGGTGGCTGTGGCTCACCGCAGGACAGGGATTTTGGCCCACAATTTGTTTTATAAATGGTTCATTTTCATTACATTTCAGTAGAGAAATGCATGTGGAAATATGGTCAAGAAGGTTTTCTTCACTTTACTTATGTGGAACCCAAACATCTTAGCAATGAATATAGCCCAGCTGGTGCAAATGATTTTCAACACTTGATTTGAATAGTTTGAGTATGTTGGTTATTTCCCACATGGTATAATGTTGATTGTTCTCAATTAATTTCTCGATTTGATCGCTATCAACTTCAACTCTTTTACCCGACCATGGAGCATCATCCAGAACGAAATCTCCAGGACAAAACTTCCCAAACCAGGTTTGACATGTTTGATCAGTCACAGCACCTTCTCCATACACTGCACAAATCTTTGTTTGCATTTCAGTTTTTACCTTTCTTGAAATAATAAAGCATAATATGCCGAAAATGTTGGGTTTTTTCTTCCATCTTCAATATTAAAATGGCACACAAAAACTCAACAATTTTGATAAGTCATTTTTAAAATGTATGCTGATATAACAGCTATCACATACAATCTAACAAACATTGTTTTGAATGATGGTAAAGACAACTAAGGGCTACTACAGCCATCTTACAGAAAAAGTGAAATGAACCATCCCAATAGATACTCCAAACTGTACTCCAGATTCAAGGTAATTCCTATCAGAACTTCAGAAGACTTCTTCACAGAAATTGACAAGCTGATTCTAAGATTCATATGAAATTGCAAGCTTGCCATAACAGTCAATACAATCTTGTGAAGAAAGAATAGAACTCACAGTTACCTATTTCAAAACTTACTACAAAGTTACGTTAATCAAAACACTGTGATAGTGACATATGTATAGACATATATACCAATTAAACTGAATTGGCAGTCCAGAAATAAACCTATACATCTATAGCCAAATTATTTTGGACAAGGGTTTCAAAATTATTCAATGGCAAAAAATAGAATCTTAAACAGTGGTGCTGGGACAACTTAAAATTCACAGGCAAAAGAAAAAAGCTGGATTCCTATCTCCTGCCATACATAAAAATGAACTCATAATAGATTAATGACATAAATATAAGAGCTAAAATTATAACACTCTTAGAAAAAAGCATATTGTTATGTCTTCATGACTTTGGACTCGAAAATGAATCCTTAACTAAGACACCAAAAGTATACAAAAGAAAATAAAAGATAAAATGCACTTCATCAAAACTGAAATATTTTTTGTATTAAAGAACAATATCAGGAAAGTGAAAATACAACCCACACATTGATAGCAAACAGTATAAATGATCATGGTATAATTTCCAGAATATACAAAGAAATTTACAACTCAACAATTAAAAAACAAACAAAAAACAACTCAATTTAAAAAGTGGGCAAAGGACTGAAATACACATTTCTCCAAAGAAGATATACAAATGGCCAGTAAGTACTTGAAAAGATTCTTAATCATTAGTCACTAGGGAAATACAAGTCAAAATGACAGTAAGATATGACAAAATGACAATAAATAAAGTTTCACACCTACTAGGAGGCTGTAATTATAATAATTTTGAAAAAGGAAATAGCATCTGGGAGGTTGTATGTAACAAGCTTCACAAACTGTAGAAAACAGTTCATCAGTTACTTTAAAAATTAAATCTAGAAATACCATATGACCCAGAAATTCTACTCCTAGGTATATACCTAAAAGAAATGGAAATGTATGTCCATTGAAAAACTTTTACATGAATCGTTATAGCAACATTATTCATAATAGTCAAAAAGGAAAACAGCCCAAATGTCCATCAATGGAAGAATGCATAAAAAAAACTGTGTTGTATACATATAATGGAACATTATAAAGCCATGAAAAGAAATTAAGTACTGATACATGCTACAATGTGGATGAAACCTCAAAAACACTAGGCTAAAAGAAAGAAACCAGACATAAAAGGTCACATATTATATTATTCTATATTTATGAAATATGCAGAATAGATACATTCACAGAAACAGAAAGTCAATAGTGGATGCTGGGACCAAGGGAGGGGAAGTGAGGAGCACTGCTCAATGGTACAGGGTTTTATTTGGGGTGATAAAAAGGTTTTTAAACTACAAAAAATTGGTGATTGCACAAAATTCTGAATGTACAAAAAGCCATTGAACTGTTTATTTTTAAAAGGTTAATTCTATGTGAATTTTACCTCAATGAATGTTTACATATAGAAATTAAATACAGAAAGTAGATTCATGGTTGCTTAAAGCTGGAAGAATAAGGACTGTGGGATGATAGCTAACTCATCTGCAGTTTCTTTTTTTTTTTAATTACTACAAGTTAAATTTATTTTATTAATTAATTTATTTTTAACATCTTTATTGGAGTATAATTGCTTTACAATGGTGTGTTAGTTTCTGCTGTATAACAAAGTGAATCAGCTATACATATACATATATCCCCATATCCCTTCCCTCTTGCATCTCCCTTCCATCCTCCCTACCCCACCCCTATAGGTGGTCACAAAGCAATGAGCTGATCTCCCTGTGCTATGCGGCTGCTTCCCACTAGCTATCTATTTTACATTTGGTATTGTATATATGTGCAGTTTCTTTTTTTGTGTGGTAAATATGTTCAAAAATTTACTGTAGTGAAGTTTGCGTGTATCTGTGGTTATACTAACATCCACTGAATTGTACACTTTTAAACAGATAAGTTTTATGGTATGTGAATTGTATCTTAATAAAGCTGTTAAACAAGGAACTCATATATTGTGTTCATTTTGTATTGGTGTCATAACTAACTACCATAAGCTTAGTGGATTAAATCACCACAGAATATTATCTTACAGTTCTGTAGGTCAGAAGTCTGAAGTCACTGAGTTAAAATCAAGGTGTCTGAAGGGCTGTGTTTGTTTCTGGAAACTCTAGGTAAGGATCCATCCCCTCTCCTTTCAGGTTGCTGGTAGAATTCAGTTCCTTGCATAAAGTTCCCTGTATTTCAGAAGCAGCACACATTCACACATTCATCTCCCTCTGACCACAAATTGTTGACTCAAAAACTCATGTTATCAGTTTGGCCCCACCAGGAAAATATAATCCTCACCTCAAGGTCCAAAACCTTAATCACATCTACAAAAACTCTTTGCTATATAGCATAGTTCATGTTTTCCCATAATAATATATTCCAGGGTATAAGGGCATGGACAACTTTGGGGAAGTCCATCATTCTGCCAGTGACATATGTTAAAAATAAAATTTTCATATTCTTATTAGAAAGTATAAGCTAATAACTTCAGACATTGGTAAATGAAAAGAATTATTAAACAAAACTCAAAAAGGGGTCAATGGAAAAGATTGATACAACTGACTATATTAAAACTAAGAACTTTGTTCATCAAAAACACCACAGAGAGCTGGCTAGGGGAAATTACTTTGGCAATCTATAGGAAGGTGGTAATTTGAGACACTCTGGGAAAAAAAAAAATTGTCTACTGGACTAGAAACTACATATATATATATCAAGAGAAAGAGGGAGATAGAAAGGGACACAGGGGATTGGTGTTTAAGAATGGAAGCTCAGAGATTGGTTCAAGATGGTGACGTGCGCTCACTCCCTCCTGTGAGAGCACCGGAATCACAACTAACTGCTGAACATTCATCGACAGGAAGACACTGGAACTCACTAAAAAAGATACCCCACATCCAAAGACAAAGGAGAAGCTGCAGTGAGAGGGTAGGAAGGCACAATCACAATAAAATCAAATCCCATAACTGCTGGGTGGGTGACTCACAGACTGGAGAACACTTATACAACAGAAGTCCACCCACTGGATTGAAGGTTCTGAGCCCCACATCAGGCTTCCCAAACTGGGGGTCTGACAATGGAAGGAGGAATTCCTAGAGAATCAGACTTTTAAGGTTAGCAGGATTTGATTGCAGGACTTCAACAGGACTGGGGGAAACAAAGACTCCACTCTTGGAGGGAACACACAAATTAGTGTGCACATCAGGACCAAGGGGAAGGAGCAGTGACCCCATGGGACACTGAACCAGACCTACCTGCTGGTCTTAGAGAGTCTACTGCAGAGGCGGTGGGGGGGCGGGGGTGGTGGGCTGTGGCTCAGCATGAGTACAAGGACACTGGCAGCAGAAGTTCTGGGAAGTACACCTTAGCATGAGCCCTCCCAGAGTCTGCCATTAGGCCCAACAAAGAGCCTGGGTCGCCTCAGGCCAAACAACCAGCAGGGAGGGAACCCAGTCCCACCTACCAGTAGAAGAGTGGATTAAAGTTTTACTGAGCTCCACCCACCAGAGCAACACCCAGCTCTACCCACCACCAGTCCCTCCCATCAGGAAACTTGCACAGCCTCTTAGATAGCCTCATCCACAAGAGGGCAGATTGCAGAAGCAAGAAGAACTACAAACCTGCAGCCTGTGGAAGAGAAACCACATTCACAGAAAGATAGACCAGGTGTAAAGGCAGAGGGCTATGCACAGATGAATGAACAAGATAAAACTCCAGAAAAACAACTAAATGAAGTGGAGATAGGCAACTTTCCAGAAAAATAATTCAGAATAATGATAGTGAAGATGATCAAGGACCTCAGAAAAAGAATGCAAAGAATGAGAAGATGCAAGGAATGTTTAACGAAGACTTAGAAGAATCAAAGAACAAACGCATAGAAGAATTAAAGAACAAACAAAGAGAGATGAAGAATACAATAACTGAAATGAAAAATACACTAGACAGAATCTAATAGCAGAATAACTGAGGCAGAAGAACGGATAATTGACCTGGAAGACAGAATGGTGGAATTCACTGCCATGGAACAGAATAAAGAAAAAAATAGCGAAAAGAGATGAAGACAGCATAAGAGACCTCTGGGACAACATTAAATGCAACAACATTGGCATTATAGCAGTCCCAGAGGAGAAGAGAAAGAGAAATGACCCGAGAAAATATGTGATGAGAATATAGTTGAAAACTTCCCTAACATGGGAAAGGAAATAGCCACACAATTCCAGGAAGCACAGTGAGTCCCATACAGGATAAACCCAAGGAGAAATACATGGAGACACATAGTAACCAAATTGACAAAAAATAAGACAAGGAAAAATTATTGAAAGCAACAAGGGAAAAATAACAAACAAGGGAACACCCAAAGTTAACAGCTGAGGTCCCAGCAGAAACTCTACAAGCCAGAAGGGAGTGTCATGATATATTCAAAGTGATGAAAGGGAAGAACCTACAACCAAGATTACTCTTCCCAGCAAGGATCTCACTCAGATTTGATGGAGAAATCAAAAGCTTTACAGACAAGCAAAGCTAAGAGAACTCAGCACCTCCAAACCAGCTCTACAGCAAATGCTAAGAGAACTTCTCTAAATGGGAAGCACAAGAGAAGAAAAGGACCTACAAAAACAAACCCATAGCACTTAAGAAAATGGTAATAGGAACATACATATTGATAATTACCTTTAACATGAATGGATTAAATACTCCAACCAAAAGACACAGGCTTGCTGAATGGATACAAAAACACGACCCATATATATGCTGTCTACAAGAGAGCCATTTCAGACCTAGGGACACATACAGACTGAAAGTGAGGGGATAGAACAAGATATTCCATGCAAATGGAAATCAAAAGAAAGCTGAAGTAGCAATACTCATATCAGATAAAATAGACTTTAAAATAAAGAATATAACAAGAGACAAGAACACTACATAATGATCAAGGGATCAATCCAAGAAGAAGATATAACAATTATAAATATATATGCACCCAACATAGAAGCATCTCAATACATAAGCCCACTGCTAAGAGCTATAAAAGAGGAACTCGACAGTAACACAATAATAGTGGGGGATTTTAACACCTCACTTACACCAATGGACAGATCATCCAGACAGAAAATTAACAATGAAACACAAGTTTTAAATTACACAATAGACCGGCTAGATTTAATTGAAATTTATAGGACACTCCATCTAAAAAACAGCAGATTACACTTTCTTCTCAAGTGCACGTGAAACATTTTCCAAGATAGATCAAACCTTGGGTCACAAATCAAACATCAGTAAATTTAAGAAAATTTAAATCATATAAGCATTTTTTTCTGACCACAATGTTATGAGATTAGAAATCAACTACAGGGAAAGAAATGTAAAAAATATAAACACATGGAGTCTGAACAATACGTTTCTAAATAACCAGGAGATCACTAAAGAAATCAGAAAGGAAATAAAAAAATACTTAGAGAAAAATTGTAATGCAAACATGATGATCCAAAATGTATGGGATGCAGCAAAAGTAGTTCTAAGAGGGAAGTTTATAGCAATACAAGCCTACCTCAAGAAACAAGAAAAATCTCAAATAAACAATCTAACCTTAAACCTGAAGGAACTAGATAAAGAAAACAAACAAAACCCAAAGTTAACAAAAGGAAAGAAATCATAAAGATCAGAGCAGAAATAAATGAAATAGAAACAAAAAAAACAATAGCAAAGATCAATAAAACTTAAAGCTGGTTCTTTGAGAAGATAAACAAAATTGATAAACCATTAGCCAGACACAACAAGAAAAAGAGGGAGAGGACTCAAATCAATAAAATTAGAAATGAAAAAGGAGAAGTTACAACAGACAACACAGAGATACAGAGCATCCTAAGAGACTACTACAAGTAAATCTATGCCAATACAATGGACAACCAGGAAGAAATGGACAAATTCTTAGAAAGGTACAACCTTCCATGACTGAACTAGGAAGAAATAGAAACTATGAACAGACTAATCACAAGTAATGAAATTGAAACTGTGATTAAAAATCTTCCAACAAACAAAAGTCCAGGACCTCATGGCTTCACAGGTGAATTCTATCAAACATTTAGAGAAAAGCTAACACCCATCCTTCTCAAACTCTTCCAAAAAGTTGCAGAGGAAGGAATACTCCCAACCTCCTTCTATGAAGCCACTATCACCCTGACACCAAAACCAGACAAAGATACTACAAAAAAAGAAAACTACAGACCAATATCACTGATGAATATACATGCAAAAATCCTTAACAAAATACTAGCAAACAGAATCCAGCAACACATTAAAAGGAGCATACAGCATGATCAAGTGGGATTTATGCCAGGGATGCAAAGATTCTTCAATACACACCAATCAGTCAATGTGATACACCATATCAACAAACTGAAGAATAAAAACCATATGATTATCTCAATAGATGCAGAAAAAGCTTTCAACAAAATTCAACACTAATTTACCATTAAAACTCTCCAGAAAGTGGGCATAAAGGGAACCTACCTTAACATAATAAAGGCCATATATGACAAATCGACAGCAGACATCATTCTCAATGGTACAAAACTGAAAGCTTTTCCTCTAAGATCAGGAACAAGACAATGATGTCCACTCTCGCCACTATTTTTTTTTTTTTTTTTCACTAT
>NW_020173116.1:1056778-1466301 GCF_003031525.2 Neophocaena asiaeorientalis asiaeorientalis
TTTTTTTTTTGCTGTACGTGGGCCTCTCACTGTTGTGGCCTCTCCCACTGTGGAGCACAGGCTCTGGATGTGCAGGCTCAGCAGCCATGGCCCATGGGCTCAGTCACTCTGCGGCATGTGGGATCTTCCCAGACCAGGACATGAACCTGTATCCCCTGCATCGGCAGGCAGACTCTCAACCACTGCACCACCAGGGAAGCCCCACTCTCGCCACTATTATTCAACATAGTTTTGGAAGTCCTAGCCATGGCAATCAGAGAAGAAAAAGAAATTAAAAAAATACAAATTGAAAAAGAAGTAAAACATTCACTGTTTGTAGATGACATGATACTATACATAGAGAATCCTAAAGATATCATCAGAAAACTGCTAGAGTTAATCAATGAATTTGGTAAACTTGCAGGATACAAAATTAATTTACAGAAATCTCTTGCATTCCTATACATTAATGATGAAAAATTTGAAAGAGAAATTAGGGAAACACTCCCATTTACCTTTGCAACAGAAAGAATAAAATACCTAGGAATAAACCTACCTAAGGAGACAAAAGACCTGTATGCAGAAAACTCTGAGACACTGATGAAAGAAATTAAAGATGATACCAACAGATGGAGAGATATACCATGTTCTTGGATTAGAAGAATCAATATTGTGAAAATGACTATACTACCCAAAGCAATCTACAGATTCAATGCAATCCCTATGAAATTTGGCATTTTTTGCAGAACTAGAACAAAAAAATCTTAGAATTTGTATGGAGACACAAAAGACGCTGAATTGCCAAAGCAGTCTTGAGGGGAAACAACGGATCTGGAGAAATCAGACTCCCTGACTTCAGACTATACTACAAAGTTACAGTAATCAAGATAATATGGTACTGGTACAAAAGCAGAAATATAGACCAATGGAACAGGATAGAAAACCCTGAGATAAACCCATGTCCCTATGGTCAACTAATCTATGACAAAGGATACAAGTATATACAATGGAGAAAAGACAATCTCTTCATAAAGTGGTGCTGGGAAAACTGGATAGCTGCATGTAAAAGAATGAAATTAGAAAACTCCTTAACACAATACACAAAAATAAACTCAAAATGGATTAGAGACCTACATGTAAGACTGGACACTATAAAACTCTCAGAGGAAAACACAGGAAGAACACTCTTTGACATAAACCACAACAACATTTTTTTGATCCACCTCTTAGAGTAATGGAAATAAAAACAAAAATAAACAAATGGGACCTAATGATACTTAAAAGCTTTTGCACAGCAAAGGAAACCATAAACAGGACAAAAAGAAGACCCTCAGAATATCAGAAAATATTTGCAAATGAATCCATGGACAAACAATTAATCTCCAAGATATATAAACAGCTCATGCAGCTCAATATTAAAAAAACAAACAACTGAATCCATAAATGGACAGAAGACCTAAATAGACATTTCTCCACAGAAGACATACAGATGGCCAAGAAGCACATGAAAAGCTGGTCAACATCACTAATTTTTAGAGAAGTGCAAATCAAAACTACAATGAGGTATCACCTCACACCAGTTAGAATGGGCATCAGCACAAAATCTACAAACAACAAATGCTGGAGAGGGTGTGGAGAAAGGAGAACCCTCTTGCACTGTTGTTGGGAATGTAAATTGATACAGCCACTATGGAGAACAGTATGCAGATTCCTTAAAAAACTAAAAATAGAGTTACCATATGACAAAGCAATCCCACTACTGGGCATATACCTAGAGAAAACCATAATTCAAAAAGACTCATGCACCCCAATGTTCATTGCAGCACCATTTACAATAGCCAGGTCATGGAAGCAACCCAAATGCCCATCGACAGATGAATTAATAAAGAAGAAGTGGTACATATATACAATGGAATATTACTCAGCCATAAAAAGGAATGAAATTGGGTCATTTGTAGAGATGTGAATGGATCTAGAGACTGTCATACAGAGTAAAGTAAGTCAGAAAGAGAAAAACAAATATCATATATTAACACATATATGTGGAAACTAGAAAATCGGTACAGATGAACCAGTTTGCATGGCAGAAATAGAGACACCAATGTAGGAAACAAATGTATGGGCACAAATGTGGAAAAGTGGCAGGGGGAGGGTGGTGTTGTGATGAATTGGCAGACTGGGATTGACATATATACACTAATATGTATAAAATGGATAATTAGTAAGAACCTGCTGTGTAAAAAAAAATAAATTAAATTAAATTTATAAAAACAGCACAAAGAGAAAAAAAGTTACAAACTATGAAATGATTTGTCTAATTCATTTAACTGATTGATTTAGATTATATATTTTTTTGAGAAAAACAATGAGAAAAGCATACACCAATAGAAAAGTTGACAAGAAACAGATAAGGATCTCATAGAATAGCAAGTATATAAATCTAAGAAATGTATGAAGAATTGTTTAATATCAGTACTGAACTTGTAAGTTTTATTTAAGACCACAGAATGCTGCAACTTTATACCCAACTTTATTTTATATGCCAACTTTATTTAATTGGCAAACATTTTTAAAAGCATGACAATACCAAGTATTGGAGAAAATATGAATGACCAGAATCTCATATATTTTGCTAGTGGATGGTGAACTGTAGCAAGCATTTTAGAAAACAGTTTGACATTATCCTCTAAAGTGAATGCCTACGTATCGTGCAATTCACCAATTCCACTCTTACCCTTGAATGTGTTCACCAAAAATTATGTATAAGAATATTCACAGGCGCTCTGTTCACAGTAGAAAAAATGAAAGCTATACCAATATGTCAGTACAAAGCAGATGAACCAACTATATAATACATAGAGCTGCTATAAAACTAAAGAGGGAAAGAATGATAAGCACAAGATTTAAGATTATGATTCCTCAGGTGGGTAGAGATGTACAATTAGATGTAGTTTATTGCCCATGTCCTAGTTTACTTGTAGAATGATGGGTTTCTGGGTTGCATTTTTAAAGTGCATTACATTAAACTATGAAAAATCACCAAATGCAAAAGGGTTATTGATGGACAAATGATGAGATTACAATTAATCCAATTCTGTGCATTTAAGATGCACTTGATATTCATTCTTCATAACCCAGTTTTTAAAAATATTGGGACATACTCCTTTATCTTGTTTTTCTTGCCTCGATTATACAATAAATAAATGTTCACTTGTGTCAAACCATGCAGTAGCCTTTTTTTTTTTTTTTTTGGTCTAGTGCTATAGATGGCTATCTAAATGTCCCAGAACAATTAATTCATCAAAGAAAACTTTTATTTTAGCATCAAAAACTTTTCTTTTCAAATAGTTTTAATGCTTGCTCTGGTATCTAATAGTATCTAACAGACATAGGTTCTGTGGAGGTAAAATTATTTTCCTGGTGCCAGTTATAGTCAGTAATTTTTAGTCAATTATTTATTTTAATATAGTCAAGAAAATACATACATAGCAATCTTCTAGAAGTCAACATATTTGACAAGGACCAATCCTGAAGGGTCAACCCAAAATTATGTATTTGTCATCTGGACAAGAACCTTAAGAGGTAACAATTATTTATGGAAATACCTGACCTGTGTAGCCCAAGTGATCCTACATACACAGACTTCTCTCCCATCTATAGCACCTAGGCAAACACTTTCTCCAAGAAAGTTTTGAATCTCATCTCCTCCAAGAGTTTATACTGAGTGAATGTTGCACAGAAATTTGGACCTGTGTGGCTATGCATATGCACATATGTACACAGACACACATATTTGTGTACTACTTCTATTCTTTCACCATATTTAGCATTTTTTGTATTAGTAGTCTAAATACATTTTAGTTTAAATAAACATAAAATGAAGTGAGAAGGCAAGAGAAGGAAAATGTAATAAAAGGTGTTATAAATTTGCTTCCTACCTGATTGCTCCCCACTGGTTAAAAGTTATAACTGTGCCTTTCCTATATGACTTGTGTATACAGTTGCTTAATTGCCAGTAATTCAAATAGCAAATATCTTCACCTTTGCTAACTCTTGCCAATTTAGATTAATTTTTCTCAAAAAGAAGTCTTGCTTTGAGTCAGTCATTGTGCGTTTCTGAACAAAAAAAAAGTGGGAAGAGTGACAAAGGGCAGAAGGAAACAAGATTTTTAAAAGGCAGGCACATTATGGAACTTTGAGTTTCAAATGATTGATAATATATTTGTTTTTGCCCAACAATCAAAAATATAGTAAATTAACTGAGAAGTCAGGACTGACAGAGACAATTTGGTAAGCGAAAAGCAAGTATAAGAAAGTTTCTGTGAGGAGGGGAGATACTTTCTCCCAGCATCAAGAGAAATAACAACTATTATCTCATGTTTGAATGTCCATCAAGTGAGGCAAGAAGGCTCTAAATTGAAGAGCTGATAAATTATATGATTGTTTTCTTCTGGATCCCAGGAAAGAACAAGCATTAAGTTTAGTTCAATGTAGGTTTACCAAGGGTGTCAGCAGGAACAAGTTACCAAGATTTAGCTATAGCTTGTGAATGGAGCCTTGCCAGGATTCAGAGTTGGTGCTCTCCATCATTAGAGAGCATCAGATGCCACAGCCACAGAGATGGACTCCAAGAGTTACAGTATGAGAATGCTAATGGCTGCCATGTTGGTAGATGTGCACCTTAGCTCTCACTGATGAAGATGGTTCAGCAAAACCTGAGCTCTGTAGGAAGTGTGGGTAACCATGATAATATGACTCCATTTGTATCACAGACTGGTAGGGCCTGGGGACGCACAGGTTATATAAATCACATAAACACTTTTTGAAACTGCCAAGACTGGGAAAGCCCCTTTTATTCTGAACTCTGAAGTTGCTTCTAAATAAGGATTCTTAAAATCATAACAACAACAGCAAGAGAAACCACAACAGCAGCATCCAACACTTCTGGTTTACTCATCCCAGTCAACTCCTAGACTTGGATCTGCCACAGAGGTTTCAAAAATATTCACTAGATCCACTGCCTATTCATCATGGGAGTCCGAGTCTCTCCATCTTTGATGATATAAGTCCTCAGATGCAGGCAGTAAAGCTCTGGTTCTAATTCCATTCTCTCACTGACATATATTTCCTACTGCTACCTTCTTTCCTCAACTCAGTTTTCAAAACCATATGAGTTTCACCTCTTCTGTAGATATGCCTCCCAGCCACAAGGCTCCATCTTTTCTCTGAAGAACTTCATCAGTTCTTTCCTTTAACACGTATTTGAAGATATTAAAATATTCTAGTTGTATATATCAATACTAGCTAATTAGAGGAATCTTCATCCACAAAGTGTATTAAAAAAACTCCTCAATGCCGGAAACCCATTTTCCTCATCATAACATCTAGCAAAGACACATTGCAGTGGACAAAAAAATACAGATTGACTTCAGTGTTCAAAAAAAAATTTTTTTGCCCTCTTCTATGCGTGCAAGTTCTATTAGCAATTGTAGTTTTAGCTGAATAGTGTAATCCACATAGAAAATTCATACTTTAAGAATATTCGCTAATTAGAATGCCTTCTCACTCCAAACAGTGGCATAAATGTCATATTTTTATATTTAATATCCCTGTTTATTTCCTATGTGTGCACATACATAATATTTTCTGATAAATTTGATATAACTCATGGTACAAAGTGTAACCATTTCTAATTAGTTTGATCAAAGATACCACAGTCAGTGCTGAGAAATGGAAATTATGATAATAAAAATTATATTGCTTCTGACAGGAGGAAAAATGGTCATACATTGATTCAGCCCTCCCAGCCTTCCAGAAAAATATTTACATGTGATGTATTTACAAGGGCCCACACATGTATATATAGTAATTGTCTGTAATATTCCTAAAGGCCTTGCAGCAGAAGCAGCAAGACAGCAAGCTATTTCTACTGACTCTTTTATTATCTGTGCCATTTTCTGCACTGGTCTATTATGACTTTAACTCTTACACACTCTGTGAGTTTGGGTGGGGCAAACAATGAAATGGACTGACCATAAAGAGATCAGTATTTCCCTCGTATGTTATCCTTTCATTTCAGAGACTTTGATGTCAGAATATAGTAAGACATTCTTACTAAAACAATAATTCATGTAATGAGTATTTGTAGAGGATAAGAAGTAAACTATCATTTATTAATATAATTAATTATATTTATAATTATATGTATATAATTATATAATATATTTATATTAATTATAATTAATTAATATAAATGTGCAGAGAGGTCAGTGGAAGATAAGCTGAAGTGTCTAGGGAAAGATCTGAAAATGACCGATTTGTTCCATTAAAAATTTTAGAAGTTACCACAACAGTTAAAGAACAGAAATGTAGAACAGTGGGACTTCCCTAGCAGTCCAGTGGTTAAGACTCTGTACTCTCACTGCAAGGGGCACAGGTTCGATTCCTGATCAGAGAACTAAGATCCCAGATCCTGCATGCCGCACAGCATGGCCAAGGAAAAAAAAAAGAGAAAAAAGGAAAAAGGAAATATAGAATATTTACTGAAGAAGGCGCCACTTGGGGATCCTTATTAGGAGACAGTCTAAACAATTTCTATGAGGAATTGATGATTCCCCTAGACTTGGAGGTTACCTTTGCAACCAGAACTATCTGAGTTCAAATCTTTCTTCTTCTACTAGGTATTAGGTAATCTTAAACAATTTTATGAGGTGTGCCGAATCTTAGTTTCTTCTAGAGAATGTAACAAACGAAGTGCCAGGCACATGTAGGATGTTTCATAAATAAAGATTCTACCTCTTTTTCCACATATTTATTCACTTATTTGTTCATTCACTTATTTGTTCATTCACTTATTTGTTCATAAATAAAGATTCTACCTCTTTTTCCACATATTTATTCAATTATTTGTTCATTCACTGAGTCTAAGGTGACAGGAATACAGGAGTCAAAACTTCTAATGTCATCCTTTCTTATATTAAGCTTATAGTCTACTAATAAATAAGTTAGAAAATAATAATATAATTAACAAGTAAATATTAAGTTATTTTTTATTATATGCTAAGGTAAAGGAAATACAGGGTGCTATACAAGGGACCTAAGTCAGGGTTTTCATGGAAAACTTCCTTGTGGAAGTGGCATTTTAGGCAAGATAAGAATCATGAAAAAGATCAAGCAAGGAAAAAACATTCCAAGGGAGAACAAAGCTTGTGTGAAAGTTCTGGATCCTAAAGGATTTTAGCAGGTCTTAGAAACCCATAGAAAGTCAGGACAGTTGAAGCATAGAGAGTGAAGTTGTGAGCAGCATGAAATGAGGCCAAAATACTGGGAAGATGATGGGTGTGACAATTGCATGACTTTGAATAGTTACATGTAAACTACTAGATTTTATCTTTAGTGCAATCTGAAGACTCTAAAAGGAACTAAGTGGAAAGAATATGATCACACTTTTATTCAAAGGCAGATGATTCTGGCTATCTTGTAGATAATGACAAAAGCTCAGATAGCAATGTGGGGAAAATTTTCGGATAGGCTTTTCTTATAATTGAGGTGAGTACTGATGATAGCTTGAAATAAAATGGTAGTAGAGAAGATAAAAATATTAATAGTTTAGATGCATGTTTAGGACAGAAACTTGAGAGATTCGCATTGATTCACTATTGGAACTACTATGGGAATGGGGCGGAAGTGGAGATAACAGCCATAGATAACTTAGGAAGCAATCTAAGTGTCCATCAACAGATGAATAGATAAAGAAGGTGTGATGTGTATGTATATATATATATACACACACATACATACATACACACAGTGGAATACTGCTCAATCATAAAAAAGAATGAAATTTTGTCATTTGCAGCAACATGGGTGGACTTGGAGGGGATTATGCTAACTGAAATAAGTCAGACAGAGAAAGGCAAATACTGTATGATATCACTTATGTGGAATCTAAAAAATACAACAAACTAGTGAGTATAACAAAAAAAAGAAGCATACTCACAGATATAGAGAACAAGCTAGTGGTTACAAGTTGGGGGGCGCAATTTAGGGGTGGAGGAGTAGGAGGTAAAAACTACCAGGTGTTAAGACAGACTACAAGGATGTACTGTATAACACGGGGAATACAGCCAATATTTTGCATAACTGTAAATGGAGTATAAATTTTAACAATTATATAAAAATTAATTCTTTACTAAAGCAAGATATTTGCAGCAATATGCTGTGAGAATGGAAGATAATGATCAGGTTTCAGAAATTGTGATGACATAGTCAAGAATGTGACTATGAGATGGGGATAAAAGAAATATTATTAAGATAAGAAGGTCGTATAATTGGAAGACTAAAGTGTAAAGAAAATCAACACAGGAAGACTACATGAAGCTTAAAGGGTTTTCACAGTAGGTAAAGAATGGAAGACATCAATTTCAGATAAATCCATGGAAAGACAAGGGATGGCCATTTAACTTGACCTAGAGGAAAAATAGCCCCTGATACTAACTAAGGCTATTGATATGCCTCTATACCACAGTTTCTTAAAATTGATCAACCTATGAAAAACCATAAATTACTCACAGACTAATTGCCTCTTAGAAACCATTTATCCTAAACTACTTGATGTTGCAAAGGAAAGACTGATTCCCAGAGAAATAAAGTGTTTTCCAGGATCACATTTAAATTTGTAGGAAAATTAGACCTAAAACTCAGTCCAGCTTTCTTTCCATACCACCAAATTAAGGTAATATTTCCCAAATAATCTTGTAGTGCAAATGTTTGGGGTCTTCAGACCATAAATATTATTTCTCTTTCTCACTCAAGTTCTGAAAAAGTTGGTAAAAAGAAAAAATAGCAAAGTAGATAGAAAACAAAAATCACTTTATTACTTATAAAATCTAAATTATAGCATATGGTTCAGTATGATAGCAAAATGGATCAGCTAAATAAAACCCATAATTATGGATAATTACTAATGAAGTCACAAGCATTTTGAAGGCGGGGGCGCTTACCCAGGTTACAAATATGATATACAGGAGCAAGAGAAGAGCTGCTCTCTAGGGCAGCTCATGCCCAAAAATTGAGTGTTTATCCCAGATTTACTGACCTGTTAAATCACTCACCTGGAATGGAATGGGTGATAGAATAGAGAGAGGCCAGGAGTGTTAAATAATTAACACCCCTTGTGTGTAAGGAGCTATCAGGAGTTGGAAAGTAACACCTCCCAAATAACAAAGAAACCATTATCAGTAATGGGGAAATACAGAGGCAACTCCACAAATTCATAAATTAGGTAAATAATATTGGCAATCACACATGAAATGACAGAATATAAATAATAAAGGGCCTATAAAAAAAGAAAGATACAAATGAACTTATATACAAAACAGAAATAGACCCACAGACATGGAAACTAAACATGGTTATCAAAAGGGAAAGGGGGAAGGGGAGAGATAAATTAGGAGTTTGGGATTAACATATACACACTATTATATGTAAAATAGGTAACCAACAAGCACCTACTGTATAGCACAGGGAAATATACTCAATATTTTGTTACAACCTATAAGGAAAAGAATCTGAAAAAGAATAGATATAAATATATGAACAACTGAATCACATTTCTGTACACCTGAAACTAATGCAGCATTGTAAATCAGCTATACTTCAATAGATAAATTAAAACAGAGGTGCTTTAGAGAGGTATAAATATCTTCCAGAATCATAACCAAAACAGAAAAGTATGCCAGTGTGAAAGTGAGCGAATGATGGCCTCTGGAAGCCTGAGAGGAGAGGAAATAATCACAGAGATGCAAAATGGCAGTGCCTCATCATAACTGTTCAGAAGATTATCCAATCTGGACAAAATGTTTTGAGTATTCCAGTCATGAATGTGAGAATATCCTTTTATACAAGATGTATGGCACCTTCAATTTTAGCCACTGCATAATTAATCCATTCCTTGAATTTTATGCTCACCATACATGCTTTTGCGCCTCACAGAGGTATGATTATAGGGACAGATTTTTATGGGATATGTTCACTCAAGAATTCCAATCTTCAAAGTTCTTTTATTTCCCATATGAAATTAATAAATGAGAACTTTAGTTAAGCACATTCCTTTATGGGTTTGGTTAATATGAGTCAACTCTAAACTTTCACTTAACGCTCAAAAATTATATTTCTAACTGAAAAGTGAAGCCCCATGGTAGCCATTCTGCCTATATTCAGATGCCACATATTTCTATTTTGAATGTCATCCTGAAGTGAAATATTCACTTCTCCATGGTATTGTCTTAAAATTACAGAGCACTGCATAAAACACTGAGCAACTAAACACAGAAAATGAAAATTCAGGATCTGGATCTTACTGTTGTAGTTTTTTTTTTAATTTTTATTATTGAAATATAATTGACATATAACATTGTATTCATTTTAGATGTACAATATAATGATTTGATATATGTATATATTGTGAAATGATTACCACAATAAGTTTAGTTAATATTACTATTGTAGTTCTAATTCCATCTCCCTACTTCTAATGGGAATGATCCATTTTGGAATCTCCTTTGCCTTTTCTCAGGCCCCCATTCTCTGAATATCCTTTTTTTAAAAAAATACCTTTTCCATTCTTTCACTCCCAACCCCAAAATATAGCATGTAACTTGAGTAAGGGAGGTATTTTCAGAGAAATGAGAATAACATTGTGATAAATGCTGTCAATCTGTTTTTACCCACTTCATAATGAAAGAAATCAGGAGCAAAAGTTATCTTGACAAAATTTCACCCACTAGTACTAATACACCATAGTTGCAATTTATTGCTGGTTGCTATTTGTTTGTATTTCCATGTGAAGTAAACTTTAAAACAAAGTGCTCATTTATAAATAGATACCAATCATAAACTGCTTTAAAGGTGGTAAGAAAAGCATCAGAGGAGACTATATCTGTATCACTTTGCTTTATGGTAAAATGTTTAGGAATAGGTTAAACCTTCATGACCTTCTGACGGTTTTTAGTACTTTTGTCCCATTGGATACACCCACAAATTTAAAGGAAGTATTAAAATTTTCAGAAGCTTTGGACTGATATGGGATGGAAAATCAGAGCCCTATACATACTGTTGAAAAATCCCATACAATTAGTATTCTGGGGAAGCATCCAACATTCATGTATAGCAGCAGTACCCAACCTTTTCGGCACCAGGGACCAGTTTTGTGGAAGACAATTTTTCCATAGATGAGGGTGGGGGAGGGTTTCAGGATGATTCAGGCTCGTTACATTGATCGCGCACCTTATTTCTATCATTATTACACTGTAATATATAATGAAGTAATTATACAACTCATCATAATGCAGAATCAGTGGGAGCCCTGAGCTTGTTTTCACTTGCCACTCACTGATAGGGTTTTACATCGGCAGGCGGACCCCCAACCACTGTACCACCAGGGGTGCCCACTGATAGGGTTTTGATATGAGTCTGCAAGCAATTGATTTGTTATGGTCCCTGTGCGGTTAAACCTCTCTGCTAATGATAATCTGTATTTGCAGCCACTCCCCAGCGCTAGCATCACCGCCTCAGCTCCACCTCAGATCATCATGTGTTAAATTCTCATAAGGAGCGTGCAACCTAGATACCTTGCATGTGCAGTTCACATTAGGGTTCACTCTCCTAGGAGAATCTAATGCCGCCTCTGATCTCACAGGAGGCGGAGCTCAGGCGGTAATGCGAGCGATGGGGAGTGGCCGTAAATACAGGTGAAGCTTCTCTTGCTCCCACGCCGCTCACCTCCTACTGTGTGGCCTGGCTTCTAACAGGCCACGGACTGGAACCGGTCTGTGACCTGGGGGTTGGGGACTCCTGATCTATAGACTGCATAGCAGAGTTGAAAGTAACATGAAAAGAACAGAGGTCCACAGTGATCAGGGTCAGAGAAATAAGAACATCCTGTTTACCCTTGCCATGTAATAGATTGTGTCCTCCAGAGACCCACCATGGCTAGCTCAGATGCCATATAGCCAATTGGAAAGCAGTAGTGAGGATTATGGTTTAAGGCATTTACCTCCAGAACTCATGTTTCCATGTTATTGGTGTGGACCAAACAGTCTGAAATATCTGAGAATGGAATGCTTATTTCTGTAAACAAGCCAGTGGGGGGAATGACAGTGTAGTAACTTCACTCCTTAAAATCACTTTTCTGCATCTGTTCTATTACACTGGGTTAAAAATATTGTGCCTAATATAATTACCGATTAGATTAATGTACATGCCCCAGCAAAAAGCAGTGCCCACCACTATGTTTTGTTGTTCTAATCAGAAAAAGCACTTATTCATTAGTAAAAGTTTGGTCAATTATAATTCAGAGCACCTTTATTTTTTCTAAGTCAAATTAAATCTTGGAGTCCCCATTTAATTAATCAACAGGTCTAACTTTGGTCATTGTGGGGGAGTAAAATCTTTTGTGGACTTTATCAGTCAGGAGAGGTTAGGTAACAACCCTGTTTACTTAGAGGTACCTAAATTAACAACTCCAAACTCTCAGTAGTTGAAAATAATAAAGGTTTATTTCTGTCTCACACTACATGTTAAATGAAGGCCAAAAAAATGTATTCATTGTGCCCATCCTAGAACACAGGCTAAGACCTGCTCAGTAAAATGCTCACATCACTATTTTAACATGTGCTTCTTTCCTCATAATCAGTGTGCTGAGAGAAGGAAGGGCACTGGTCCACTGAAAGTTCTAGTTTGAAAAAACAACCACTTCATCTCACCTTTCCTTAGCTAAATCTCCTGGTGATGCCTAACGTCAACTGGGTGGGAATTATAATTATTTACCTAGAAGTAATGATCAGATATTAATATTAGTGAATATTTATAATGCTTATTACAATTCAATCTTTTGGTCACAATATAGTTGATTTGCTCTCAACTCCTTTCCGAGGGAGGTGCCCCAAAGTCCAGCATACATGTGTGATGGATGATTGTGTTTACAGTTTGTCCAGACATAATCAGGAACTAAAAACCAAACTGTTTCCAATAACCCAGCATGCATTGATGAAACTGGAACAGAATAAAAACAATAAATGTTCACTGCACTTCAGAAAAAAGAATAGGAAACATACAGCAGTCACTGTTTGCAGCAATTCTGAAATTCCACTGGGCAAGGATTATCAGCACTCTTCTAAATCTTGCATGCCTTCTCATATTTCCTCAACTGCTTATTTTTTCCCTCTCTGATCAGTAACCTTCCTGTGGTGAGTGGCTTTTCCATCCTCAGACAAGTGAAACATCACACAAAAGGGTGTGAAATATGGCTTCCTAAGAGGTCCCAGGTGTAAGATGAGTGTAATATAAGCCACAAGTATGGAGGAAATAACCTCTGATGGAATGATCTTTGACCATTGGACAACAGGAAAAAGAGAGGAAGCCTCCTTCCTCTCATCCATATACTACTCAAGTGTGGTTCCCCCCTCATCACCCTTTCTAAGAAGAACTACTTACTTTGAGAGTAGTCTGTGGAAGAGAAGAAAGGTAGCTCATTCATGTTTGGTTCCTTTCCTTCTCCCTGTTGATGGGCATATCTGCATAACAATCTGATAGAGAAAATAGAACAAAACACTGGCCATTAAATGCTTCACACAGGAATAGACACTTTTCTCTCCTGCTCACCTATCATTGCCCATAGAAAGCAACATGGACATATGTAACTTCAAGGGTTAAACAGTTATAATCCCTGATGTACCTGGAAGAAGAGAACAAGATGCCAGAGAACATGAGTAATGTCTACCCCGGATGTCCTCAGCATTCATATCATGCAGCGCTCCTCCTAACTGAGACTCTGAGTGTAAGTGAGGCCAAGGTCACCACCACCTCAGAAATGTCTTTAAGGCCTTTTCCCAGCATTCAGGAATCTATGTCTCTCTCTATCTTCAGGGTTGGGCTGCTCCTATATACCCCAATACTTGGGTTAAGGACCTTCGGATATAAAAGTCTGCTCTAAAAAGATTAAAAGGCTTTCACAGAGAATGGACTTGAGGATATGGGGAGGGGGAAGGGTAAGCTGTGACAAAGTGAGAGAGTGGCATGGACATATATACACTACCAAACGTAAAATAGATAGCTAGTGGGAAGCAGCCGCATAGCACAGGGAGATCAGCTCGGTGCTTTGTGACCACCTAGAGGGGTGGGATAGGGAGGGTGGGAGGGAGGGAGATGCAAGAGGGAAGAGATATGGGAACATATGTATACATATAACTGATTCACTTTGTTATAAAGCAGAAACTAACACACCATTATAAAGCAATTATACTCCAATAAAGATGTTAAAAAAAAAAAAAAAGGCTTTCACAAGCAAAGGGCTGTTATAAAGGTCCTGAGGAAGAGAAGCCATAGCCTTTCTGAGTCTAAGGTTGTTTACTTTCTTAGAGAGGTGGGAATGAGTATTGTGAGAGAAAAATGCCTCACATTCCTTTGATTACAGTGGAATAAAACACAGATTATTACTTTAGTAGATTATTCTGCCACACTTCTGGTAGTGGATAAGAATACAAATTTTGAGGTCCACCAGATCTATGCACTAATGTCTTTAACACAAGTTACTAGCATACTAAATTTTGAGGAACAAATTTTTTTTTAAGTTTCTGAATTTTAATCTCCTCACTTATAAAATTTTTATAAAGTAGTAAATATTTCAAATATTTTGTGTGAGCTAACGAAATATACTGTTAAGTAATTGGCAGAATTATTAAAAAGTGGTTTATAATTTGCATTTATTTTGTATTAAAGCTAAAACAGATCCTAGAAAATAATCTTTTTAGATACTGTATGATATCACTTATATCTGGAATCTAAAAAATACACCAAACTAGTGAATATTGAAAAAAGAAGCCAACTCACAGACATAGAGAAAGAACTAGTGGTGACCAGTGGTTGGGGAGGGGCACTATAGGGGTGGGGTAGGGGAAGGTATCAGGTGTAAGGTAGGCTCTAGTATATACTGAACAGCCTGGGGAATATAGTCAATATTTTGTAATAACTGTAAATAGAAAGTAACCTTTAAAAATTATATTAAAATAATAACAATAAATAAAATTTTTAAAAGATCTAAAGGAACACAATAAAATGTAAGCTCTGGAATAGAGTGCTCTACAAAAAAAAATAAAATTTTTTAAGATTTTTAATTAAAAAATTTTGATTTCATATTACTAATTTGATTTTGCCTAAAATATATAACTTATAAAAATGTACTAAAACTTGGTTTAATTCATGTTGGAGTTAATGTTCTTATTTTTTCTTCCTTTTACTTTCCTTTGTGATAAAAGATTTCAAGAAATTCTAGAAAATTCCCTAGGCCAGAAAATTCTTTTCTAACCTGTACTACCAAGCTGGATGGAAAAGGAAACAAAAAAATTACATACATACATATTTGTAATCACCTATCATAATGATGCTTTGTATTTGTATAATTTCTTAGCTTACAAAACATATACATAGGGACTTCCCTGGTGGCACGGTGTTTAAGAATCTGTCTGCCAATGCAGGGGACATGGGTTTGAGCCCCGGTCCAGGAAGATCCCACATGTCATGTAGCAACTAAGCATGTGTACCATAACTACAGAGTCTGACCCCTAGAGCCCGGGAGCCACAACTACTGAAGCCCACATGCCTAGAGCCCATGCTCTGCAACAAGAGAAGCCACCACAATGAGAAATCTGTGCACCACAACAAAGAGTAACCCTCACTCACCGCAACTAAAGAAAGCCCACGCAGAACAATGAAGACCCAATGCAGCCACAAAAAAATTTTTAAAAAACCCATTAAAACAAAACAAACAAACAAAAAACAGATAAATATACATGATCTCATTCAATTTTCACAATGTCTTTGAGTACTAATATAGAAATGAGAAAATTGAAGATCACTGTGTCACCTGGTGTTTCTAAGATACAAAAAGTCAGATTTAGGACAAATTCAAGTTTTTCCTGAACATACAATGTAGAGGTTTTTTTTCTTTTGAAAGCATTGTGACAACTGTTCTCCATCCTCTTGGAATGTTCTTTTACATATGGATCTATATAATTTAAGCTAACATGTTGTTCATTTTTAAAACCTATGTTTTCTTTCTAATTAGTCCTGGTTTCTAGCATATTTTTTTAAACAGTTGCTGATCTTTTATGCCTCTGAGAATATTGATTATAGGATATTGTGTTTCTCTCTCTGCTTCTTGTTTATTTCTTTGTGTATCTGTCTTTCTTGTTGGAGGATTTCTTGAAATGTCAGCCATCTTTGACTCTCCAGTCATATTTAGAAGGTTGATTGGAAGTTGTGTGGGTATCAAAATCTTTACCATTTTTTGGGTTTCACTGTTGGAATATCAGGCAGGGAAGTGAATGTTGGTTGTTTTACCCACAATTGCCAGTTTCTCTAGAGGAAGTCTCCAGTCTTCTGCCTGGAGCATTTTCACCTGTCCACCAGAATCATAAGAGCAGGATGGAAAAGGTGGCTGGGGTTCTCTACACTCCACCTGCACCTGACCCCCCATCTTCATTTCCACATCTCACCCACAACTTCAACTGTGTCTAATGGACCAGAGACCTTTGGATTTGACTTCTTCATAGAAGATGCCACTGATGATAAGGATGACTTAGATTGTTCAGCATCAGGTCCTTTAAAACCTACACAATTTTCTTCATAGAAGAGTTGGAGTTAAGTGTGTAATTCATTTTCTCTCACTAAAAAATTAAACACCAGTGTTTAAATAATGATGAGCAGGGAGTTCAAGAAGAATAGGTAATTTGAGCCTTGGGTCCTCAATTGAAATTTTAGTGAAAAGATGCATTGGCTCGGATTGTAAACCAAGTCCCCGACTCTAAGGCAGCACCTTGGGATTCATCTCAGTCCTCCATTTCAGCATCAGTGTTCCATTTATTTGTGTTCTATGAAGAACACATTTTCAAGCTTTCTTGTTTTCATTATGGATTTGTGTTAAGGCCTATGCTGTCCTAAAAATGATCTTAATTTTCCTCCTCTATGGCCATAACCATATTTTATAATCCCAACTTCACACCACTACATCAAGAGGGTAGGATAGAAACACTGGGCAGTGAGATCTTGATGCCTGGAAATCATTTCCTCTTTTGGCTTTCTCATGTTGTCAGCCTTCTCAGAATGCATTGGCTTCACTGCTAGTACTTTTTCAAATGGATTCCTCCCTGTACATTATCATGAATAGATGCACATATTTATAAGATTCATCCGGGTGTACAGGCATTGTAACCAACTAAGTCAGTAAACAGAAAAAAGATGTAGTTCTTTCCAACTCTGCCAGGAAGCAGACTTAGAGGCAGCAATATTATCTTAATATTCATTTATTCATTCATTCAGTCTGTCAGTCTGTCTGTTTGTCTGTCTATCCATTTATGCAATAATCATTGTGTGTTTTCTACATGCCAGGCAGCTATGAACTGCCTGAATTATATGAATTACCATAAAGCACCTCTGGAAGGAGAAATGGTCAATTTATCTCTAGTTGAGTCTCTTGGGTAAATACTTTTATCTGCATTGATCATCATTTCCACTTCAGAATGCAATCCATTCCATACAAGAAGTTTTACTTTGTGTTTTATTGTTTCATTGAATTGATACCTTCTTTAGGCAAATACGTAGTTCTCTTGGCCAATGTGAAAACAAACCCCCCCCAAAAGTACATAGTTAAATGTACATGGGGATAGAAAACTATCGGTGATTCTTTGTGATAAAACAATCACTTGCCAGATTGTTTTAATACTTGTGGAGTCTCCTTGGGTATATTTGTTAAATTATCAAAACATTCCATGAGAAGGTAATGAGAACTGGGATGCAGTGTTTCTAAGGAGGTGTTTTGTCCTTTGATCGATTCAGGGAAATAAGAAAATCATACATTAAGTGAATAATCATACCAAGCTAACTTTTTGCTTATTTTATGTTCCATAAGATGTGACCACTAAAGATGAAAATATGAGTCTTAGGATGCATCAGTAGGTGTATTGAGTCAAATAAGGTGAAATCATTTGGTGAAGAATGACTAGAATTATGAGGGTCTGGAATTCATGTCCTAGTAAACAATTCAAAGAACTATCAGTATATACCTGGAGAAAATTAGCAGAATAGTAGGAAAGTATCAATACTTGAGTATTTGCACTCATAACATACATTATTTTATTCTCATTTGTGGTGTTTGAAGTGTGTCTAGGCAATCCAGATAGGAAAGATTGAGCTACAAACAGGAGATAATTTCACTTAGTTTATTATTAATAAAAATAGGAAAATAAAAACTAATAGTGGGAAATAGGGCATAGGTCAAGATTAGATTTTTTAAACATTTTTATTGGAGTATAATTGCTTTACAATGTTTTGTTAGTTTATGCTATGTAATAAAGTGAATCAGAGGAGACCTTCAATATGGCAGAGGAATAAGACGTGGAGATCAGCTTCCTTTCCAAAAATACATCTACAGGGGGCTTCCCTGGTGGTGCAGTGGTTGAGAATCTGCCTGCCAATGCAGGGGACACAGGTTAGAGCCTTGGTCCGGGAAGATCCCACATGCCGCGGAGCAACTAGGCCTGTGAGCCACAACCACTGAGCCTGCGCGTCTGGACCTCGTGCTCCGCAACAAGAGAGGCCGCGATAGTGAGAGGCCTGCGCACCGCGATGAAGAGTGGCCCCCACTCGCCGCAACTAGAGAAAAGCCCTCGCACAGAAACAAAGACCCAACACAACCATAAATAAATAAATAAATAAATAAACTTAAAAAAATATATATATCTACATGTGGAACAACTCCTACAGAACACCTACTGAACGCTGGCAGAAGACCTCAGACTTCCCAAAAGGCAAGAAACTCCCCACATAACTGGGTAGGGCAAAAGAAAAAAGTAAAAACAGAAACAAAAGTAATAGGGACAGGACCTGAACCACTGGGAGGGAGCCGTGAAGGAGAAAATGTTTACACACACTAGGAAGCCCCTTAGCTGACAGAGATGGAGGGTGGCTTGGGGGAAGCTTCGGAGCCACAGCGGACAGCACAGCAAGAGGGGTGCAGAAGGCAAAGTGGAGAGATTCCCACACAGAGGATCAGTGCCGAACAGCACTCACCAGCCCAAGAGGCTTGTCTGCTGACCCACCGGCCAGGACGGGTGGAAGCTGGGAGCTGAGGCTCTGGCTTCTTTGGAGGTCAGATCCCACGGAAAGGACTGGAGTTGGCTGTGTGAACACAGCCTGAAGGGGGCTAGTGTACCATGGCTGGCCGGGAGGGAGTAGCTGGAAAAAGTCTGGACCTGCCTAAGAGACAAGAGACCATTGTTTTGGGGTGCACGAGGAGAGGAGATTCAGGGCACCGCCTAAACAAGCTCCAAAGATGGGGGTGAGCCACAGCTATCAGCGCAGACAACAGAGATGGGCATGAA
Organism: Neophocaena asiaeorientalis asiaeorientalis; assembly: GCF_003031525.2. NCBI lineage: Eukaryota > Metazoa > Chordata > Mammalia > Artiodactyla > Phocoenidae > Neophocaena > Neophocaena asiaeorientalis. The sequence continues at coordinate 1,076,194 of NW_020173116.1, forward strand.
ATGCTAACACTGCTGCTGCAGCCACCAAGAAGCCTGTGTGCAAGCATAGGTCAATATTCACACCTCCCCTCCCAGGAGCCTGTGCAGCCCATCACTGCCAGTGTCCCGTGATCCAGGGACAACTTCCCCTGGAGAACACATGGCATGCTTCAGACAGTTGCAATGTCACACTGGTCTCTGCCGCTGCAGCCTTGCCCAGCATACCCCACTACTCCCTCTCCCCAGCCTGAGTGAGCCAGAGCCCCCTATCAGCTGCTACTTTAACCCTGTCTTGTCTGGGCAGGAAACAGATGCCCTCAGGCCACCTACATGCAGAGGTGGGGTCAAATCCAAAACTGAACTCCAGGAGCTGTGCAAACAAAGAAGAGAAAGGGAAATTTCTCACAGCAGCCTCAGGAGCAGCAGATTAAATCTGCACAATCAACTTGATGTACCATGCATCTGTGGAATACCGGAATAGACAATGAATCATCGCAAAATTGAGGCAGTGGACTTTGGGAGCAACTGTAGACTTGGGGTTTTCTTTCTGCATCTCATTTGTCTCTGATTTTATGTTGATCTTAGTTTAGTATTTAGAGCTTATTATCATTTGTAGATTGGTTTATTGATTTAGTTGCTCCCTTCCTTTAATATATATATATATATATATATATAATTACATCTTTTTTGGAGTATAATTGCTTTACAATGGTATGTTAGTTTCTGCTTTATAACAAAGTGAATCAGTTATACATATACATATGTCCCCATATCCTTTTCTCTTGCATCTCCTTCCCTCCCGCCCTCCCTACCCCACCCCTCTAGGTGGTCACAAAGCACCGAGCTGATCTCCCTGTGCTATGCGGCTAGCTAGCTATTTTACGTTTGGTAGTGCATATATGTCCATGCCACTGTCTCACTTTGTCACAGCTTACTCTTCTCCCTCCCCATATCCTAAAATCCATTCTCTAGTGGGTCTGTGTCTTTATTCCCATCTTACCACTAGGTTCTTCATGACATTTTTTTTTTCTTAGATTCCATATATATGTGTTAGAGTACAGTATTTTTCTTTCTCTTTCTGACTTACTTCACTCTGTATGACAGACTCTAGGTCCATCCACCTCACTACAAATAACTCAATTTTGTTTCTTTCTTTGGCTGAGTAATATTCCATTGTATATATGTGCCACATCTTCTTTATCCATTCATCCAATGATGGACATTTAGGTTGCTTCCATCTCCTGGCTGTTGTAAATAGAGCTGCAGTGAACATTTTGGTACATGACTCTTTTAGAATTATGGTTTTCTCAGGGTATATGCCAAGTTGTGGGATTGCTGGGTCATATGGTAGTTCTATTTGTAGTTTCTTAAGGAACTGCCATACTGTTCTCCATAGTGGCTGTACCAATTCACATTCCCATCAGCAGTGCAAGAGTGTTCCCTTTTCTCCACACCCTCTCCAGCATTTATTGTTTCTAGATTTTTTGATGATGGTCATTCTGACTGGTGTGAGGTGATACCTCATTGTACTTTTGATTTGCATTTCTCTAATGATTAGTGATGCTGAGCATTCTTTCACGTATTCGTTGGCAATCTGTAAATCTTCATTAGGGAAATGTTTATTTAGGTCTTCTGCCCATTTTTGGATTGGGTTTTTTGTTTTTTGATATTGCCCTGCATGAGCTGCTTGTATATTTTGGAGATTAATCCTTTATCAGTTGCTTCATTTGCAAATATTTTCTCGCATTCTGAGGGTTGTCTTTTTGTCTTGTGTATGACTTCCTTTGCTGTACAAAAGCTTCTAGTATAGATTTTAGTGCTTGTTATCATTGGTAGACATTTTTTGGTTTCATTGTTGTCTTCTTTCTTTATTTTATTGCTCTTTAATTTTTTATTTTTAATAACTTTATTTTAATAACTTTCTTTTCTTTTATTTCCTCTCACTCTCTCTCTCTCTCTCTCTCTCTCTCTCTTTCTTTCTTTCTTTCTTTCTTTCTTCTCCCTTTTCTTCTCAGCTCTGCAGCTGACAGGGTATTAATGCTCTGGCTGGGTGTCAGGCCTGAGCCTCTGAGGTGGGAGACCAGAGTTCAGGATATTGGTACACCAGAGACCTCCAGCCCCAGATAATATCAAACAGTGAAAGCTCTCCCAAAGATCTCCATCTCAATGCTAAAACCTTGCTCTACTCAACAACCAGTAAGCAAGAGTGCTGGACACCCTATGCCAAACAATTAGCAAGACAAGAACACAACCGCCAACAGATGTGGTCCTCCCACCAGAAAGACAAGACCCAGCCTCAACCACCAGAACGCAGGCATCAGTCTCCTCCACCAGGAAGTCTACACAACCCACTTAGCCTTAACCACTGGGGACAGACAACAAAAACAATGGGAACTACGAACCTGCAGCCTGCGAAAATGAGATCCCAAACACAGTAAGTTAAGCAAAATGAGAAGACAGAGAAACAAACAGCAGATGAAGAACCAAGGTAAAAACCCACCAGAAAAAACAAATGAACAGGAAATAGGCAGTCTACCTGAAAAAGAATAAAGGGTAATGATAGTAAACATGATACAAAATCTTGGAAATAGATTGGAGAAAATACAAGAAACATTTAACAAGGACCTACAAGAACTAAGCAGCAAACAAACAATGATTAGCAACACAATAAATGAAATTAAAAATTCTCTAGAAGGAATCAAGAGCAGAATAGTTGAGGCAGAAGAACAGATAAGTGACCTGGAAGACAAAATAGTGTAAATAACTACCTCAGAGCAGAATAAAGAAAAAATAATGAAAAGAAATGAGGACAGACTCAGAGACCTCAGGGACAAAATTAAATGCACCAACATTAAAGTTATAGGGGTCCCAGAAGAAGAAGAGATAAAGAAAGGCACTGAGAAAAGATTTGAAGAGATTACAGTGGAAAATTTCTCTAATATGGGAAAGAAAATAGTCAATAAAGTCCAGGAAGAACAGAGAGTCCAATACAAGACATATCCAATGAGAAACATACCAAGACACATATTAATCAAACTATGAAAAATTAAATACAAAGAAAATATATTAACAGCAGCACAAAAAAAGCAACAAATAGCATACAAGGGAATCCCCATAAGTTTAACAGCTGATCCTTCAGCAGATACTCTGCAAGCCAGAAGGGAGGGGCAGGACATATTTAAAGTGATGAAAGGGAAAAGCCTACAACAGAATTTCTCTACCCAGAAAGGATCTCATTCAGATTCAAGGGAGACTTCACAGACAAGCAGAAGCTAAGAGAACTTAGCACTACCAAACCAGCTTTATAACAAATGCTAAAGGAACTTCTCTAGGCAGGAAACACAACAGAAGGAAAAGACCTACAATAACAAACCCAAAACAATTAAGTAAGTGGTATTAGGAATATGCATATTGATAGCTACATTAAATGTAAATGGATTAAATGCTTCAACCAAAAGATAGACTAGTTGAATGGGTAAAAAAACAAGACCTCTATATACTCTATCTATAATAGACTCATTTCAGACTTAGGGACACGTACAGACTGGAAGTGAGGGGATGGAGAAAGATATTCGATGCAAATGGAAATCAAAAGAAAGCTGGAGTAGCAATTATCATATCAGACAAAATAGTCTTTAAAGACTATTACAAGACACAAAGAAGGACACTACAGAATGATCAAGGAATCAATCCAAGGAGATAACAATTGTAAATATTTATGCACCCAACATAGGAACACCTCATTACATAAGGCAAATGCTAACAGTCATAAAAGGGGAAATCGACAGTAGCACAAACATAATAGGGGATTTTATCACCCTACTTTCACCAATGGACAGATTATCCAAAATGAAAATAAACGAGGAAACACAAGCTTGAAATGATACATTAAACAAGATGCACTTAACTGATATTTATAGAATATTCCACCCAAAATCAACAGAATACACTTTCTATTCAAGTGCTCATGGAACATTCTCCAGGATAGATCATATCTTGGGTCACATATCAAGCCTTGGTAAATATAAGAAAATTGAAATCATATCAAGTTTCTTTTCTGATGACAAGGATTTGAGTCTAGATATCAATTACAAGAAAAAATCTGTAAAAAATACAAGCACATGGAGGCTAAACCATACACTAATAATGATAAAGAGATCACTGAAGAAATCAAAGAGGAAATACAAAAATACCTAGAAACAAATGACAATGAAAACATAATCACCAAAACCTCTGGGATGCAGCAAAAGCAGTCTAAGAGGGAGGATTATAGCAATATAATCTTACCTCAAGAAACAATAAACGTCTCAAATAAACAACATAAACTTACACCTAAAGCAATTAGAGAAAGAAGAACAATAACAACAAAAAAAAAAACCAAGGTTAGTAGAAGGAAAGAAATCATAAAGATCAGATCATAAATAAAAAATAATAAATGAAGGAAACGATAGCAAAGATCAATAAAACTAAAAGCTGGTTTTTGAGAAGATAAACAAATTGATAAAACTTTAGCCATACTCATCAAGAAAAAGAGGGAGAAGACTCAAGCCAATAGAATTAGAAATCAAAAAGGAGAGATAAAAATTGACACTGCAGAAATACAAAGATTATGACAGATTACTACAAGCAAAAATATGCCATAAAATGGACAACCTATAAGAAATGGACAAATTCTTAGAATAGCACAACTTTCCAAGACTGAATCAGGAAGAAATAGAAAATATAAACAGAGCAATCACAAGCACTGAAACTGAAACTGTGATTAAAAATCTTCCAACAAACAAAAGCCCAGGACCAAATGGCTTCACAGGCAAATTCTATCAAACATCTAGAGAAGAGCTAAAAACTATCCTCAAACTCTTCAAAACAGAGCAGAGGGAGGAACACTCCCAAACTCATTCTACGAGACTGCAATCACGATGATATCAAAAATAGATAAAGATGTCACAAAGAAAGAAAACTGGAGGCCAACAACACTAATGAAAATAGACGCAAAAATCATCAACAAAATACTAGCAAACAGAATCCAATAGCTCATTAAAAGGATCATACACCATGATCAAGTGTGGTTTATCCCAGGAAAGCCAGGATTCTTCAGTATATGCAAATCAATCAATGTAATAAACCATATTAACAAATTGAAGGAGAAAAAACATATGATGGTCTCAATAGATACAGAAAAAGCTATCAACAAAATTAAACACTCATTTATGATAAACACCCTCCAGAATATAAGCATAGAGGGAACTTACTTCAACATAATAAAGGCCATATATGACAAACCCACAGCCAACATCCTTCTCAATGGTAAAAAACGGAAACCATTTCCTCTAAGATCAGGAACAAGACAAGATTGCCCACTCTCATAAGTATTATTCAACACAGTTTTGGAAGTTTTAGCCACAGAAATCAGAGAAGAGAAAGAAACAAAAGGAATCCAAATCAGAAAGAAGTAAAGCTGTCACTGTTTGCAGATGACATGGTACTATACATAGAGAATCCTAAAGATGCTACCAGAAAACCACTAGAGCTAATCAATGAATTTGGTAAAGTAGCAGGATACAAAATTAATGCACAGAAATCTCCTGCATTCCTCAGAATGGGAGAAATTCTCCCATTCTCTTGCATTGAGGACACAGGGAGAGGGTGTATATGTATACATATGTGTATGTATAGCTGATTCACGTTGTTATACAGCAGAAACTAACACACCATTGTAAAAGATTTATACTCCAGCAGAGATGTTAAAAAAAAAAGTGAATCAGCTATATGCATATGTATATCCCCATATTCCCTCCCTCTTGCATGTTCCCACCACACTCCGTACTCCACCTTTCTAGGTCGTCGCAAAGCACCAAGCTGATATCACTGTGCTATGCAGCTGCTTCCCACTAGCTATCTATGTTACATTTGGTAGTGTATATAAGTAAATGCCACTCTCTCACTTCGTCCCGCTTACCTTTCCTCCCGCTTACCTTTCCTCCCGCCGTGTCCACAAGTCCATTCTCTATGTCTGTCTTTATTCCTGTCCTGCCGCTACTTTCTTCATTCCATTTTTTTTTTTTAAGATTCCATATATAACCAAAAAAAATAATAAGGTGACCATATGTGCGTGGGTTTATCTGTGGGCTTTCTGTTCTGTTCCATTGATCTGTATTTCTGTTTTTGTGCCAGCACCATACTGTCGTGATTACTGTACCTTTGTAGCATAGTCTGAAGTCAGGGAACACGATTTCTCCAGCTCTGTTTTTTTTCAAGATAGTTTTGGCTATTTGGGGTCTTTTGTGTTTCCATACAAATTGGGAAATTTTTTGTTCTAGTTCGGTAAAAAAATGCCATTGGTAGTTTGATAGTGATTGCATTGAATCTGTTGATTGCTTTGGGTAGTTTAGCTGTTTTCACAATGTTGATCCTCCCAATCCAGAAACATGCTATATCTCACCATCTGTTTGTATCATCTTTCATTTCTTTCATCAGTGTCTTATAGTTTTCTGCATACAGTTCTTTTTTCTCCTTAAGTAGGTTTATTCTTAGGTATTTTATTATTTTTATTGCCACAGTATATGGGAGTGTTTCTTTAATTTCTCTTCATATTTTTCATCATTAGTGTATAGGAATGCAAGAGATTTCTGAGCATTAATTTTGTATCCTGCTACTTTACCAAATTCATTGATTAGCTCTACTTCTTTCTGGTAGAGTCTTTAGGATTCTTTATGTATAGTATCATTTCATCTGCCAACAGTGACAGCTTTACTTCTTCTTTTCTTATTTGGATTATTTTATTTCTTTTTCTTCCCTGATTGCTCTGGCTAAAACTTCCATAACAATGTTGAAAAATAGTGCTGAGAGGGGACAAGCTTCTCTTGTTCCTGATGTTAGTCAAAATGGTTTCAGTTTTTCACCATTGAGAAGGATGTTGGCTGTGGGTTTGTCATATATGGACTTTACTATGTTTAAAGTTCCCTCTATGCTTACTTTCTGGAGGGATTTTTTTAATCATAAATGGGTGTTGAATTTTGTCTAAAGGTTTTCTGCATCTATTGAGATGATCATATAGTTTTTATCATTTAATTTATAAATATGGTATATCACATTGATTGACATTCGTATATTGAGGAATCCTTGCATTCCTGGGATAAACCCCACTTGATCATGGTGTATGAGCCTTTTAATGTGCTGTTGGATTCTGTTTGCTAGTACTTTGTTGAAGATCTTTACATCTATGTTCATCAGTGATATTGGCCTGTAGTTCCCTTCCTTTGTGACATCTTTGTCTGGTTTTGGTATCAGGGTGATGGTGGCCTCATAGAATGAGTTTTGGAATGTTCCTCCCTCTGTTATTTTTTGGGAGAGTTTCAGAAGGCTAGTGGTTAGCTCTTCTCGAAATGTTTGATAGAATTTGCCTGTGAAGCCATCTCATCCTGGACTTTTGTTTGTCAGAAGATTTTTAATCACAGTCTAAATTTCAGTGCTTGTGATTGGTATGTTAATATTTTCTATTTCTTCCTGCTTCAGTCTCCGAAGGTTATGCCTTTCTAAGAATTTGTCTATTACTTCCAGGTTGTCCATTTTATTGGCATATATTTGCTTGTAGTAATATCTCATGATCCTTTGTATTTCTGCAGTGCCAGTTGTTACTTCTCCTTTTTCATTTCTAATTCTATTTGTTTGAGTCTTCTCCCTTTTCTTCTTGATGACTCTGGCTAATGGTTTATCAATTTTGTTTACCTTCTCAAGAACCAGCTTTTAGTTTTATTTATCTTTGCTATGTTTTCCTTCATTTCTTTTTCATTTATTTCTGATCTGATCATTATGATTTCCTTCCTTCTGCTAATTTTGTGGGGTTTTTTGTTTTTCTTTCTCTATTTGCTTTAGGTGTAAGGTTAGGTTGTTTCTTTGAGATGTTTCTTGTTTCTTGAGTTAGGATTGTATTGCTATAAACTTCCCTTTTAGAAATGCTTTTGCTGCATCTCATATGTTTTGGGTTGTAATGTTTTTTGGTTTTTTTTGCTTTTTTGCCGTATGCGGGGCTCTCAATATTGTGGCCTCTCCCGTTGCGGAGCACAGGATCCAGATGCGTAGGTTCAGTGGCTATGGCTCCACAGGCCCAGCTGCTCTGTGGCACGTGTGATCCTCCTCGACCGGGACACGAACTTGCGTCCTCTGCATCGGCAGGTGGACTCTCAACCACTGTGCCACCAGGAAGCCCTGAGTTGTAATGTTTTCATTGTCATTTCTTTATAGGTATTTTTTGATTTCCTCTTTGATTTCTTCAGTGATCTCTTGGCTATTAAGTGGTGTATTTTTTAACCTCCATGTGTTTGCATTTTTTTATAGATTTTTTCTTATAATTGATATCTAGTCTCATAACATTTTGTCGGAAAACATACTTGATATGATTTCAATTTTCTTAAATTTACCAAGGCTTGATTTGTGATCCAAGATATGATCTATTCTGGAGAATGTTCCATGAGCCCTTGAGAAGAAAGTTTACTCTGTTGCTTTTGGATGGAATGTCCTATAAATATCAGTTAAGTCCATCTTGTTTAATGTATCATTTCAAGCTTGTGTTTCCTTATTTATTTTCATTTTGGATGATCTGTCCATTGGTGAAAGTGGGATGTTAAAGTCCCCTACTATATTTGTACTACTGTTGATTTCCCCTTTTATGGCTCTTAGCATTTGCCTTATATATTGAGGTGCTCCTATGTTGGGTGCATAAATATTTACAATTGTTATATCTTCTTGTTGGATTGATACCTTGATCATTCTGTAGTGTCTTTCTTTCTCTCTTGTAATAGTCTTTATTTTAAAGTGTATTTTGTCTTATATGAGAATTGTTACTCCAGCTTTCTTTGGTTTCCTTTTGCATGGAATATATTTTTTCATCCCCTCACTTTCAGTCTGTATGTGTCCCTAGGTTTGAAATGGGTTTCTTGTAGATACTATATATATATATATATATATATATATATGGGTCTTGTTTTTGTATCCATTCATCCAATCTATGTCTTTGGTTGGAGCATTTAATCCATTTACATTTAAGGTAATTATCAATATGTATGTTCCTATTACCATTTTCATAATTGTTTTGAGTTTGTTATTGTAGCTCTTTTCCTTCTCTTGTGTTTTCTGACTAGAGAAGTTCCTTTAGCATTTGTTGTAAAGCTGGTTTTGTGGTTCTGAATTCTCTTAGATTTTGCTTGTCTGTAAGTATTTTAATATCTCTGTCGAATCTGAATGAGACACTTGCTTTGTTGAGTAATCTTGGTTGTAGATTTTTTCCTTGCATCACTTTAAAATGTCCTGCCACTCCCTTCTGGCTTGCAGATTTTCTGCTGAAAGATCATCTGTTAACCTTATGGGGATTCCCTTATATGTGATTTGTTGTTTTTCCCTTGCTGCTTTTAATTTTTTGTGTGTATTTAATTTTTGATAGTTTGATTAATATCTGTCTTTGTGTGTTTTTCCTTGGATTTATCCTGTATCGGATTTTGCACTTCCTGCACTGATTAACTATTTCCTTTCCCATATTAGGGAAGTTTTCAACTCTAATCTCTTCAAATATTTTCTCAGTCCCATTCTTTTCCTCTTCGTCTTCTGGGACCCCTATAATTCGAATGTTAGTGTATTTAATGTTTTCCCAGAAGTCTCTAAGAGTGTTCTCAATTGTTTTCATTGTTTTTTCTTTATTCTGCTCTGCAGTAGTTATTCCCACTATTTTATCTTCCAGGTCACTTATCCATTCTTCTGCCTCAGATATCCTGCTATTGATTCACTCTAGAGAATTTTTAATTTTATTTATTGTGTTGTTCATCATTGTTTGTTTACTCTTTAGGTCTTTGTTAAACATTTCTTGTATTTTCTCCATTCTATTTCCAAGATTCTGGATTATCTTTACTATCATTAATCTTTATTCCTTTTCAGGTAAACTGCTTATTTTCTGTTCATTTGTTTTTTCTGGTGGGTTTTTACCTTGCTCCTTCATCTGCTGTGTGTTTCTCTGTCTTCTCATTTTGCTTAACTTACTGTTTTTGGGGTCTCCTTTTTGCAGACTGCAGATTTTCAGTTCCTGTTGGCTTTGGTGTCTGCACTCAGTGGCTAAAGTTGAGTCAGTGGGTTGTGTAAGCTTCCTGGTGGAGGGGACTTGTGCCTGTGTTCTGGTGGATGAGACTGGATCTTGTCTTTCTGGTGGGCAGGACCATGTCCGGTGGTGTGTTTTGGGATGTCTCTGATCTTATTATGATTTTAGTCATCCTCTCCGCTAATGGGTGGGGTTTTGTTCCTGTATTGCTATTTGTTTGACATAGGGTGTCCAGCTTTGTAAGCTGCTGGTCGTTGAGTGGAGCTGAGTCTTAGCATTGAGATTGAGATCTCTGAGAGAGCTTTCACCATTTGATATTATGTGGAGCCAGGAGATCTCTGTTGAATCAATGTCCTGAATTTAGCTCTCCAATCTAGAGGCACAGGTCTGACACCCAGCTGAAGCAGCAAGACCCTGTCAGCCACACGGCTCTTAAGAAAAGGGAGAAAAGAAAGAAAGAAAGAAAGAAAGAAAGAAAGAAAGAAAGAATAAAATAAAGTAATAAAATAAAATCATGATAACAAGTGCTAAAAACTATACTACCAAAAAAAAGAAAAAATAAACCAGTCAGAACCCTAAGACAAATGGTAACAGCAAATCTATACAGACAAAATCACACAAAGAAGCATACATATATGCAGTCACAAAAAGAGAAAAAGGAAAAGAATATATATATAACGTTGCTCCCAATGTCTACTGCCTCAATTTTGGGATGATTCATTGTCTATTCAGGTATTCCTCAGATGCAGGGTGCAAGTTGGTTGTGGAGATTTAATCTGCTGCTCCTAAGGCTGCTGGGAGAGATTTCCCTTTCTCTTCTTTGTTCACACAGCTTCTGGGTTCAGCTTTGGATTTGCCCTGCCTCTGCAAGTAGGTCACCTGAGGGCATCTGTTCTTCACTCAAACTGGATGGGTTAAAGTAGCAGCTGATTAAGGGGCTCTGGCTCACTCAGGCCAGGGGGAGGAAGGGGTACAGAATGTGGGGCAGACCTGTGGTGGCAGAGGATGGCATGATGTTGCAACATCCTGAGGTGCACCATATGTTCTCCCAGAGTAGTTGTCCTTGGATCACAGGAGCCTGGCCGTGGCAGGCTGCAGAGTCTCCTAGGAGGGGAGGTGTGGATAATGACCTATGCTTGCACACAGGCTTCTTGGTGGCTGCAGCAATAGTCTTAGCATTTCATGTGCATCACTGGTGTCTGTGCTGATAGCCGCGGCTCGTGTCCATCTCTGGAACTCGTTTAGGTGATGCTCTGAATCCCCTCTCCTGGTGTACACCAAAACAATTGTCTCTTCCCTCCTAGGCAGGTTCAGTCTTTTTTTCCAGGGACTCCCTCCCAGCTAGCTATGGCACACTAGCCCCCTTCAGGCTGCGTTCACGCAGCCAACCCCAGTTCTCTCCCTGGGATCTGACCTCTAAAGAAGCCTGGCCCTCAGTTTCCATCCCCCACCCATCCTGGCTGGTGCGTGAGCAGAAAATCCTCTTGGGCTGGTGAGTGCTGGTTGGCACTGATCCTCTTTGCAGGAATCTCTCCACTGTACCTTCTGCACCCCTATTTCTGTGCTGTCCTCCATGGCTCCAAAGCTTCCCCCCCACCACAAATCTCTACCAGTGAAGGGGCTTCCTAGTGTCTGGGAACTTTTCCTCATTCACAGCTCCCTCCCAGTGGTGCATGTCCCATCCCTATTCTTTTGTCTCTGTTTTGTCTTTTACTCTACCCATGTATGTGGGGTGTTTCTTGCCTTTTGGGAAGTCTGATGTCTTCTGCCAGTGTTCAGTAGGTGTTCTGTTGGAGTTGTTCCACATGTAGATGTATTTCTGATGTATTTGTGGGGAGGAAGGTGATCTCCACATATTACTCTTCTGCCATCTTGAACATCTCCCCACATTTGTTTATTTTTGTTTTTATTTCCATTTCTCTAGAAGGTGGGTCAAAAAGCACCTTGCTGTGATTTATGCCATAGAGTGCTCTGCCTATGTTTTACTCTAAGAGTTTTATAGTGTCTGGCCTTTTCTTCAGGTCTTTAATCCATTTTGAGTTAATTTTTGTGTATGATATTGAGTGTTCTAATTTCATTCTTTTACATGTGGTTGTCCAGTTTTCCCAGCACCACTTATTGAAGAGGCTGTCTTTTCTCCATTGTATACTCTTGTCTCCTTTATCAAAGATAAGGTGACCATATGTGTGTGGGTTTATCTCTGTGCTTTCTATCCTGTTCCATTGATCTATATTACTGCTTTTGTGCCAGTACCATACTGTCTTGATTACTGTAGCTTTGTCTTATAGTCTGAAGTCCAAGAGACTGATTCCTCCAGCTCTGTTTTTCTTTCTCAATATTGCTTTAGCTATCAGGGTCCTTTGATTTTATAAGATATGAAAATCCCGTGTTTCTTCAAGACAGTTACCTCCAACTGCAAATGATACAGTTCAGGTGTATATACATTAAAGAAAGTATGCTCTAAAATGGCAATTGATATAAATCTTATGCCCAGTATTGGTGGATCAGTTGGGAAATACACAAAGACGTTCACAATTCTTGTTTTATTTAAAAGGTTTTGGCAGATGTCCTAGGCTAAGAAATTGAAACCCAAAATTCCATTTGTGGCACCAGGTGGGTTTTATTAATTAAATGTTTTACCCTTTGTACTGAAGAATTCACATCTCCTTCTAAAGATTTATGGTTATTAATGGATTAGGTCCACTCAACACTGATGACATATAGGTATGTATCCAGATTATTTCAAATGGACATCTGGAACTTTTGCCTTGATATTAACATTAGTCACAAAGCTGGTCTTAGGCTGAAGCTTATTACATGGCAATGTGGAGATTCATAGATGTGTCATTTATGATGCAATGTGAGAAAAGGAATACAAGCAATTGTCGAATAAGATTAATAGAGACTTGTAAAATTGTTAAACAAAGAAGCAGATCAGAAAAATTCATTCAACAATATTTATTACACTGTTAATCTGTGTTGGAAACAGTGCTGGGGTTAGTATAATGTGTTCACTCACATCATAGTTGGTTTATCATATAATTTCTAACTGAGTGGTAAACTTGCATCCCTTATTATGGCAGGTAGATTCAGGTGAAAAAATAATGTAACTCTTCCAGGTTTTCTGATGATCTCCGTGGGCCCAGGACTGTTATCTTGCTCTGTCCCTTAAATCAGCACCCCCAAACCCTACCCAACCAACAGATAAATTGCTTCTTGCTTTCCCTGCAGTGTCAGTGTACCCTGGAACAAATGTCTGTTATCTGCTAAGCACCTCTAAGATCCTGACAATTTCCCTGGTACAGCAGTAACATCTATCATGCAGAAACCACTCTTCATCATTTCATAAAGGCCTCACATGAAGAGAGCTCTCATAAGCTTCATGCTGTCTCTAAGCAAGACCACAATAGAAGTTGTTCTATGCACAAACAAACCAGGAGAAGCTGGTCCAACAAAGAAGCTTACCAAGTAAAGCTCTTGCCAGATTATCTGGACCCATTATACATTATAACATACTTTTTTCTTTTTTTCTTTTTCTTTAATGTCAGACTCATGTTAGATTTCTCCATAGGTATCAGCCCCTTAATACAAAAAAAAAAAAAAAACCTCTGAACTCATAGATTTTAATCTGTTTAATAGTTGTCCCCTTTTCATTTCCTTAGCAACCACTTTTCTTTATAAGTCTCTAGTATTTTTTGCAAAATATATGTCTGGGTATTTTAAGTCAAATTTCACATAGTACTTTCCTAAGGCCAAAGTCAAAATGTACTTTCATGGAACCTAGTAGGTACTCCATAAATAACCACTGAGTAATAATATTATTTTGACCTTTAAATTTCAGTGTTTCCTCACCCACAGTTTTTCCTGTTTTCCTAGTCATTGACCCTGCCACCAAGAATTAGCTTCATCTTTTTCTTGTTTCTATGTGTCATATTTTACTGTAGAACAGTTAAATTTACTTTGTGTCACAAGAATTAAATCAGAAGAAATCATATTTTCTACCCAAGTGATGTTGAATACAAAGCCATTTCCAAATCATACTCTGCAAAGAATAATGAAGAGAACATATAAGGTAAAACTTTTAAATGTTCAGTTAACTACTAATAATTAAGGAATAGGTTTTGAAATGTATTCTATTGCTTAGTGTCTCAAACCTTGGTTTCTATTCTTCAAGCTTGAGAGCAGAAAATCAGCTCTCTTCCTCTTTGCTTACTCTGTAGCACCTGCCCAGGGGCTTTGACACCATGAGTGCCCAAGGAAAACTTATTGACTCAATTATCAATAGATATGAAATGTTTGCCTCTGCTTCAGGCTTAGACAATTCTCATACCTACATTCCTGGAGAAAAGAACATGAGCTGATGTCAATAAATCTATAAATAATTTAAAAGGCATATTGGCATTGCTCTAGGAAATATTCACCTTTACCAATTCCATGTGTCCACACTCATATTTACAGCTTCTCTGCTTGTCTGTACATCATCTTTAACATCTACGTTTGGGGCCAGTGTGTAAATAGAATTGTTTCAGTCAGTGATTTCTCCCATCCAGGAACATGATTTTAAAAGCACATCCCTCCCCCTTCTCTTCTACAAATTCTGTGCTCTTCCAGAGGTCCTATCCCCAAGAGGTAGGCCACATTCCTCCCAATTCCTCTGTCTTATGAAGTACTTGAGGGACTCTACTATAACCATGGAAGGAGACCTCTTCCTTGAACAGGGGAGTTCAATGAGATGCTTCTTGAAACTAACAAGGGTAATCTCATTACCAAACATGAGAAAGAGTAGTTAGACTCTACACATAAAAATGGCAGGAAAGACCCTGAGAACTGAGTCATCACCAAAGACAGAGAAAAAGAGAGAGATATTGAGAGAGAAGGAGAGAGGAAGAAAGAGAGAGAGTATATTAGAGAGTGAAGTGGACAAGACCTATCAGTGCTCACAATGAAGCAGAAATGTCCAAGTGGCCACAATGGCACAACATGGGGACCTGGGACCAAAGAAATGAAGACAGGAGGAAAGCAATGAGTTAATGAGTTTTAGTAACATGAGCCCTGCTACCCAGAACACAACTTTTCCCTGGCAGTCGCAAAGTGATGTATAAAGTTCTTAATGTTCAACACAAGTATATTCAATTCCATAACAGGAAAGAATCCTCAGCATAAAAATTGTTAAAGGTCATGAGCAAGCAATCCCTCTTCTAAGTGAGGGAGAGAGGTGAGAAATGACCAACAGGCACATGAAAATATATTTAAAAGGTATTAGAAATCAAAGAAAGAAAATTGAAATGATATGCCATTTTTCATTCATGGAATCATTTTGAAAAGAAAGAACATATTACTATATTTTTTATTCCACTTTTATATCCAAATGTTGGTTGTGTTTAAAAATCAATAGCTACTCTCAATGAAAGAAAATTCCTTAACATTAGGATTTTTAAATGGGTTTGCACGAACGTGTCTGAAAGTAATTCTATCTGGCCTAATCCTTTGTCTTTTTTTGGAGGAATGTATATTTAAGTGAACTGTAGAATTTGCTCATGCTATTCCCCAGCTCTCTGCCTTCTATCTTGGTCCTGGGGCAAATCCCACCTTCTTCACCCTTCATTTTGTTCTGTCTTTGGTGATATAGGAGATTGAAATGCTGGATCACATTTTTAATCTTCTTAGTCTAATTCTGCCTCTACCACCCCCTTCCTAACTCTTCCTCAAGCAGGAGAATATCTAATCTGATGCACTACAACCCAGGAACTCACTGTACGGTCAAAGTAACTGTTCCTTAAAGGCACGTTCTCTTTGATTTTTTTCTTTTTAAGTAAATGTTCTAATAATGATAGATAAGTCTTACATTGTACTTACTCTGTGCGAGGCACTATTCTAAATGGTGCACATGTAATAACTCTGTTAATCAGCACAAAAACTTTGTAGGGTGATATTATTCTCATCCCATTATAAAGGCTGAGAATATGAGTCATAGGGAGGATAAATAACTTGGTCAGTGTTAGCCAGCTCCTAACACCTCCTGGACCAGGCATGCTTGCTCAGAGCCCCATGTTCTTAAACTCTGGGTCTTGTGTTTCTCTTAACTAACCAGGGGTCAGAAGAAGGAAGGCTAATGAATTTACATATTTGGAACATTATTATTTGGTTTTATTTGAAACCTCATCTTGGGATTAGGTTGAAAGTTGTTTGCCACCTTTAACTTAGGTGGTAAATAGAATTGAGAGTGCAATTTCAGCCTGTGAATAGTTTGGCCTGAAAGTTAACTTAATGTTTGTTTAGGTCAGTTTCTAAGACAATGATTTCAGTTACTTTAGGTGGATTAAGAGAGAAGAAAGGAAGATTT
This sequence comes from Neophocaena asiaeorientalis asiaeorientalis, assembly GCF_003031525.2. Taxonomy (NCBI): domain Eukaryota; kingdom Metazoa; phylum Chordata; class Mammalia; order Artiodactyla; family Phocoenidae; genus Neophocaena; species Neophocaena asiaeorientalis. The sequence continues at coordinate 1,092,600 of NW_020173116.1, forward strand.
GGTGAGATCAGTCTCATAGAGGTGGGTCAGGACAACCATACTTTTGCTTGATTTTATGCTAGGGTCTCTGATGGAACTAAGAAAAAACAAAAACAGAGCACGGTCAGATAAGAAAAAGCTGCAGCTCTCTTCCCATTCTAGTACTGAATCTCCTAATGCCCCTTCTCAAAACTTACCTCAACAGAGAAAATAACTTGATGATTCGATCCCAGAACATTCTTTTTATAAAGAGTCCAGGCTACATTCTTGAATTCATGTTTTGCCAAACAGCCTTGTATTAGAGATCATTAAATATTTGTCAGTGTATTTCAAATACATATATTCTCATTCCCTTTGTTCCTATTTTTTTTCCTTTATGCACTTAGATTTCTCTGAACTTGATAAGAGGGGGTGGGGTAATTGATAGGGTGATTCTAAAGACCCTGGCTGTAATTCCATCAAAATAGCACCATAGTTCCATCTTGTTCATATCAAAGTATTTCACAAAATTATGTAACTGACCATGAAATCCATTTCTGACCATGTTCCCAACTAGCTGGATATTTCTAGGGTAGGTCCCATAGGGTAGTCCCTGCCTTTCCCTTTTTCTTGACCCTTGGGCCTAGTGAGTTAGCATAGAGTGAACGAGCAAGTTGAGGAAACAGGAAAGGCAAGCACTTTTGGAAGACAGGCTATACTCAGATGAGAACATGGAAAGGGAGAGAGGCGCAAACTGAAGAAGGTTGAAGACAAAAGCATCTCTTCATCATTTTCCTAAGGGTTGCTCCAGGAAAAGTCCTATAACACTCGACCACTCCAAGCAAATCCAATATTTTAAAATATGTAAAACATCTTAACAGGCTTATGACATTATGGCTGAGACACAGAACTGCATCTGGCCAGGCTGCAGCCCAAATCATCTGAGTGAGCATGCCTTTGTAGTTTTACGTATTTTTCAAACAAGATATTCAATTAGTGCTCATTAGGATGGAAGAGATGTCTTGGCAGCTTATCCATCCTCCTTTGCTGCCTCCAAGTAGTCACAGAGACTTCTGGAAATCTTCCCTGCACAAAGTCATGCAAGACATGTTTGTTACTGAGCCATTACAGCCATGCTGGATAAATATAAGGGAAAAATTATTCTGGTCCCAAAAAGCACAAGTTACAGATGGTCTTGTCACATGGTTGTGGCCCACATATCTTTCAGGTTAGAGGAAGACAGAAAGAATAGTGGATAACCAAAAAGAGGTAATTCCCTCCCCTAGCATTTAACTTCCTATTAGTACAGGGTTTTAGAATGAAACAGTCATAAAGATAGTTAATGTATACTTGAGATCTACAGAGTGCTAGGCAATGTGTTCTATGCTTAATGTATCTCTGTATGTGACAAATGCTGAAGCTGGTCCCATACTTTCTTGAACACTCACTGGGGGAAGAATGAAAAAGGGAAGAAAACTGGACTTGTTATGGGGAAAACTGAATTTGCCATGAGATGCTTCTCAAGGGATATTTAAAATGGAGAATTTCAAGAAAAGTAAAATGAATTTCAGAAAATAAACTAAGGTCCTACTGTGTAAGATTGGTTTTTTTTGTTGGGTTTTTTTTTTTGTTTTTTTTGAGCAAGTGGTCCACAAAATATCCCTATAAGCTTCCTCCAAAGCAAATAGATATATCCATTGCCATCATTCCTGGGGAAGTCAGTCCAGTGGTAGGAAATAAAGATGGAAGTCAAGGATTAAAATGTGCAGGTGTTCCACCAAGTTCCTTTGGGTATCTTTGACCATTTTTGTGACTTCTTTTCCTCTACTTGCTTCTGCTTCAAACTACCCCCATTTGTGAGTCTCTGTGTATGGTTGCCCCCAGCTACTAGAACTGGAAGTGCCTGCAAGTTTATGTGCCCCTGTAGTAGCCATCAGCCAATGACTAATTAATGTCAGAGTATGAATGCCCAGATCCTTGCCTCAAATTGATACAAATTCTAAGGTGTAATTTACAATTCAGGGTTCCCCTTGGTCAAGGCTGATGCTGGGATTTTGCTTGTAATTTCATCCTTACTTAACTTCCTCCCTTCCTTTTCCATCACTGTCTTACAAATTTCTCCTGGAAGCAATTCTGTAACAAATCGCTGGCACATGAATCCTCATCTCAAGGTCTTATTTTAGAGAACAGGGATGGCAACAAGTGGTATGAGGGATAAATCTCTCCCAGTTTTCTTTGAAATTATAGACTTAATTTTTCTGAGATTCTGAAATATGGAATGGTATATAGTGCTTCCAGAAAGTGTGTGGAGATCAACAGTGAAGGGAAGGTGAGGTAGGCAAAGGTAAAAGCTGCCCTTGAACCCATAGAGAGGACTGAAGGGAAGGGAGAAAATTAACCCAGGGAAGACCACATAAATCTATCTTGGTCTATACAGGAGTTTAAGGTACTCTATGGCATTTACTTTCCATTTTATCAGATGTCTCAACAAAAACTTGTCCAAATTTATTCTAAGTATGTTAAAAACCTCATAGTGGTATCAATGCCCTTTAGACAAAGACAATCAGAAATATACCCCTAGTTAAAAAAGTTGGGTTTATTACTCATTTGCAGAAGGGGATGGGGGGTGGGGGGAGATACACACCATGAGAAACCATGGGTTATCTCAATAAGAGGGTATTAGAAATAACTTATTTTAGGATTTGGGGTTTGGTTGGATGATTTGGGGTAGGGTCTAAGGAAGCAGGGGTTCACTGTAGTTTGGAAGCTGTCAGAAAGGGAGGTTATTCTATGACTGGATAGCTCAATAAATCTTATCTACCACAAAGACAAAACTGTAGTTAGTAAAGAAGTAGCAGTCACATATTTTGGCCAAGAGAGGGGGTGTTGGATGTTATGTGGGTGGCACAGTGACTTTTTTTTTGTGCTTAGACAAAATTCTGAAGTGGCTTTGTTTTGATGCATTTTATCATGGTCTCTGAGTAACCTTGTCAGGGGTGTTCTCTGAGATTGTTTATGTTTAACAGGGGAATAATTTGGCTTTGCTGTGAGTTCCAGGACAACTCTCAAATGTCAGGGGCTGCTCATTTTTGTCGTTGTTGATTTTTTGTTTTTAAACACAAGGACTACTTATTACTCTTAGAATTTTGGGGGAGGGAGAAATTTCTTCCTTACCTTTCTTGAATTATTTTGGCTAGACTAAAAATTAAATTTACACAAGACACATTAAGCGGGGGGGAGGGGGCAAATTTAATTTGTGCACATGGAGGTCTCATAGAAATAGGACCTAAGAAGTGGCCAAAGCAGGCAGCTTTTATACTTTTTAGACAAAACCAAAAACAAACAAACAAATAAAGCATTTGTGAGGAGTTGACAGACAAAGAAATTTTGGGTGCTCAATTAGTGAAGAATCCAAACAGTGTTTGGGCTTGGGGTAGTAAATTAGTAAAGAAGTAATAGGGTTTGCTTATACATGCTTCTTGGCCCTAAATTCCCTGTCTCTGGCAATAAGGATGTCCTTCTACCTCTGAATGCAGGGAGAGCACTTTTCACATAGGAGATTTAGTTCCTGCTTTCAAGAAGACAGAGAGAGGATCAAAGTGCCCCTCTTGCTTTGGCCATTTCTTAAGTAAATTTAATTCAAGATAGTGGATATGCTACTGTGGCATATTTTGGGGTGGCCTCCCCTGAGCCCCAAATGGAATGCATGTAATATTACTCTTAAAATTGGGGTGTCTTTTCTTCCAAGATTTATAGATACAGATAAATTTAAGTGGGGGGATCATACGTTCATAAAATTCTGTCATGTTTTGTTTGCTTTTCAGTTTTTAACCCTTGATGCTATCTGACATGATTGCTATTGTGCCATTAAATAGTCTTTGAGAACATGAGTTTAATAACTACGTATTATTTCATCTGGGAACTAACCATATCAGTTATCTATTATTACATAACAAGTTACCCCAGAATTTAAACATGTATTTATTATATCACAGAGTTTCTGAATGTCAGGAATGCAGGAGGGTCCAGCTGGGAGGGTCTAGCTCAGGGCATCTCATGAAGTTGCAATCAACCTGTGACCAGGGCTGCTGTCTCAGAAGACTTGACTTTGGAGGATTCCCTTAGAAGCTCACTTTCCTGGCTATCGACTGGCGGTTTCAGTTTCTTATCATATGGATTTTGCCATAGAGTTATTCCCAACACCCAACATGGATTCTCCCAGAGTAGGTGAAGAAAGACAGAGAGAGAGAGATTATACTGCATTTTATGACCTAGTCTTCCAGGTATATACCATCACTTTGTCAACTACAAGTTGGCACTTGCCATCTACCTCTATAAGGATTAAACACCCCCTGAAAGGAGTTCAGGGTAGAGATCAGGAATGAGGCTCATGGTGACGTCTGCTTCTCGTGACTAGCAGTAACCTTCTGCAAAAAATACGTGCTTGATTGCATGTACTCCCCTTTCACAAAATCACATATATACTGACCTTCCCCCCTACCTCTTTGGAGCAGTTTCTCAGAGCTATCTGAAATGCTGTCTCCCAGCCTTATAGTCCTCATTTTGCCCCAAATAAAACTTAACTCACAACTCTCACGTTGTGCATGTTTTTCGGTCGACCACTTCCACCATATGTTATTCATTAGAAACAAGTCACAATGGTCAACCCACATTCAAGAGGAGGACATTACACAATGTATGGATGTCAGGAAACCAGGATCATTTAGGCCATCTTGGAATATGGCTACTACATTTACCTTACTGCATATAATTTGTAATTTATAGCTTTTTTATTATTGGATATTTAGGTTTATTTCCATTTTTGGAATATAAAAGTGGTTATTAATTTTTCATTTAAAAGTATATACCAAGGACCTTCCATGTGCTAAATACTGAAATCAAAATTTGTTATGTGATGCTGACTGAAATGAAACATTCTATGATTAAAATCTTAGGACAAAAAATCTTTCCTGTCAGGATCTATGATTATTTCATTAAGATGGAGTCCTATAAGTAAAAATATCAAAGTAAAATATATAAGTATGTAGGTCTTTTGATATATAATGCTAATTGCTTTTCAGAAAATGTGTATACACCAATGATCCCAGAAACAGCAGCATCTTAGTATAAAATCAGTAGTATTCAATATGGATGTTTAATATATGACGTTTCTAAGATAATAAGTAAAAAGTCATATGTTTTCTTTTCTTTAATCTACATGTACAATATTTAATTCATGTTTTTTTAATAGCAAGTTTTCTTATTGATATTTTACATCACTTCATAAGAATATCAACTTTCTATCAGCTATGTTTGCTACAAATATTAGTCTGTTTAGAGTAAATTTTTCAGTTTACAGTAAAACTTTAAATTTTGCAATTTTTTTTTTTCTTTTTTTGCGGTACACGGGCCTCTCACTGTTGTGGCCTCCCCCGTTACGGAGCACAGGCTCCGGATGCGCAGGCCCAGCAGCCATGGCTCATGGGCCCAGCCGCTCTGCGGCATGTGGGATCTTCCCAGACCAGGGCACGAACCCGTGTCCCCTGCATCGGCAGGCGGACTCTCAACCACTGCGCCACCAGGGAAGCCCAAATTTTGCAATATTTGCTGTGCAGACATTTTATATTATTTTACTGACAAATCTATCAGTCTTTCATTTATTAATTGCTTATTGAGTCCTCCATTTTTGGTTAAATTAAATAGCCATATAAAATTATTTTATATCATACATAGCAAGTAAAATATTAATTAAAAAATCTTAACACTTTAATATTCCTGACTTTTTTTTTTTTCGGTAAATTATGTGCAATGAGGATCCAATGCTTTTATTCCAAAATAAGTTGTTGACTATTCTTTCATTTCCCATTAGCTTGTGAGGTTTCTGAAACCCTATTAAGTTCTTATATACACTGTATATCCCCATTAGTCCTCCCCAAATCTCCATCTCCATCCCACCCAAATATGCTAACATATCTCTTTAACTTAAAATGTTCTTAGTTAATCCATAGGCCATTCCCCATCCTTTTTTTTTTTTTTTATTCCCCCAATATTTTTCCTTCATACAGATTTTCTACGTTTACTGGTTAAGGTCTTTCTTCCTGGGCACTTTATGATTTTTTTTTTGTTTATTTGTTTGTTAATGAATTGTTTTCTTTTGTAATGTAACTTCTAAGGGAGAGTTATTGTTTCACTATATATGTAACAATTTTACTGATAACCCTTTGGTAAGTTTAGTGGTTTTCAGTTGACTTTCTTGGGGTTTCTAGGTATATAATATTATCTGTGAGTGGTCTTACCACAATAAAATAAAAACAAAAAATGATAATTTTATCTTCAACTTTCTAAAGATTACATCTCTTATTTTTTGTCACAGTATTATGTTGATCAGAAAGTCTAGGATAAGCTTAAATGTATTAAAATTAGTAGGAACTTATTTATTTGTAAATTAATAATTTCAATTACTATTAAAAGTATTTCACTACAGTTTCACTATTCAAAGTGAGTTTTTAAAAGCTTGATGGGAAAAATAAAACAAAGTAAATCCTGAAGGAAGGCAGAAATATTTTAGCATTCTTCACATCCCCTGCTCCAGTCACTGTTAGACATTTGATTGTTTTCCAAAAAGAGGACACATTTGATAACAGACACTCTGCATGTAGACTCTACTTTGTTCTGTTAAACTGCTTTATTGGTTTTCATGCTTTAGTGTATCTAAGAATTACTTTTCTGGCCTGTATAGTCAAAACCATGTATAATAAACCTTACTTGGAAAATTTAAGAGCTATTCAGAATTAATCATGACTGTGATGATTGCACTTTTTTTTTTTTTTTTTTTTTTTTTTTTTTTTAGCGGCACGTGGGATCTTCCCAGACCGGGGCACGAACCCATGTCCCCTGCATCGGCAGGCGGACTCCCAACCACTGCGCCACCAGGGAAGCCCGATTGCACTTTTTATATTGACTTAAGGACATAACACAGCTCTTTTTAAATATAAATAAACACCTCAAAGCTTATACTCTTTCATAGCACTTCACACTGCTTTGCATTATTTACTGTTATTAAAAGATTATTTACTCTTTTACCAGGCTCTAAATTCTATTAGGTCAGGACTCATGCTTTTATACATCCATTGTCATAACTGTATTAGTGTTCTATTGTTGCTGTAACACATTAACACACACTCCTTTCTGGAGACGCTAGGGGAGAATTGATTTCCTTGCCTTTTCCAGCTTCTAGAAACCTTACACATTCCTTAGCTTTTGGCCTCCTTCCTACCTTCTTAAAGCTAGCAATGGTCGGTTGAGTCCTTCTCATTCTGACCTCTTCTTCTGCCTCATTTACTTACTTTTAAGAACCCTTGTGATTAGAAAAAATCCACTGAATTCAGGATAATTTCCCTATCTTAAAGTCAGTTGATTAACAACCTTAATCTCCTTTGCCCCCTTAATTTCCCTGTGTTATGTAAAGATTCCAAGGATTAGAACATGAACATGTGGGCGAGGGGTTATTATTCTGTTTATTACAACACACTTATTGGCTAGCATAATCAGTATTCAATAAATATCAATTGTATAAACAAATGAATGAACGAAAGCTACAAAATTGATATAGTCTTTAAATAATCAGGAAGTTTTCCAGTATTTCTAATTGTCTAACAACTTTTAACAACAATGGCTTTTGTTTTTGTTTTTGTTTTTTTTGCGGTATGCGGACCTCTCACTGTTGTGGCCTCTCCCGTTGCGGAGCACAGGCTCTGGACGTGCAGGCTCAGCGGCCATGGCTCATGGGCCTAGCTGCTCCACAGCATGTGGGATCTTTCCGGACCGGGGCACGAACCCATGTCCCCTGCATCAGCAGGCAGACTCTCAACCACTGCGCCACCAGGAAAGCCCAACAATGGCTTTTGAAGTTTTCTTTTTAATACGTTTTAAGTATCTCACTATATTATTGTACACTTTTTTGTTATGGAGTCTAATAATGACCTAATAGATTGACTACTAAGCAATGCACATTCTTACTTAGTTATGGTACCAGTAAGTCTGGTTGTTCATTTCTTCAAGATATTTGTACATTGATGAGACTCATGTTATGTTGAATTTTAGTGTCAGAGTTTATTCACTTAATGTAGAAATGAAACTAATAGCTTATGTGAGAAATGGTTATTATCTGCTTCATACTGGGGTAAATTGCAAATATTTACTGTTCACTGTCCTGGGATGTTCAATTTAAATAAAATCTCATAATCAATCCTCACAACTATTCTATTTAGTAGGCTTTTTTGTCTGTTCATTTTATAAATAAATTAAGTTAATTTTAGAGATGGTATTTGCCTATTATTTTACCTTTGGCAATGGTAGATGCAAGCCACCAACTCTGGTCATTTTACGATCATGATCCATACTATTAACCACAATGTTCCATCAACTGGTGCATTTTCCACAATGTTCTTTGTTCTGGAATAAGCTATATAACATTGCTTCTTAGAAAATTTGAAAGACATACCTTTAAAGCCTGGATTTATAGGTCTTTCTGAGACAAAATTGTATTATAACTTTTTCATTGACTTGTTTTTTCCTGGGTCAACCTGGTCTCTCTCCTCATAGCTTCCTGTTTATTGGTTCATTAAATCATTCAACAAATTTTATCATTTTTTTTTTACCAAGAAATCTGTTAGATGGCATATTGTAACTGTCTTTATGGAGCTATGTCTTATTACGTATGTGAAACAGAGAGTAAAATTAAAAGAACAACTATTTACATAATTAAAAATCATAATTAGTATTGTGGAGAAAATGAATAAATTGTGAAAAGCAACAATAAAAGGGCTACCTTAATTTATGCAGAGGTCAGGAAATTTCCTCCCACTCTCTACCCCTTGAGAAGATGATTTTTAAGTTGAGATTAAAAGAATGAGAAGGAAACAACCCAATGGAAAGGAGTTGGCCATGCTTTCTATCCTCTTGAGACTGTCAATGGTTGTCTGAAATTTTATTTTTGTTGAAGAAGTAAATTAAGTTTATAATCTTGCTCTCCCTCTTAGTCATCTATGATTAAACAAAAACCCATTCCCTTCTTTTGCAATATGTTTTCCATAGCTTCCATGTTGGATTTCTATTTGTTCATTTTCAAGTGAGCAAAAGATTATCTAGATACCATTTTTACCAAGAGATGTGACGTATACATTTTTCTAAGTCTTACTCTCTGCCAGTTCACGGTAAGGTCATTATACACCCTCACTTGTAATGTGAATATAGCCTGTGAAAATATAACCAATTTAGTTAATACTTCTACCAGTTTAGATATTAGAAGACCTTTTTACAGAATTCTTCACTATATCCACAATTTCAAATATACAACATATCACAATTTGTTCTTTAATATCAGACTTTAAGAAGGTGTTTCACAGAATTATATTGTCCTTTTTGTAGAGAGAGAAGTAAAGAGTAATGCTACTTAACTTTACTCTTATCAGAGTTTATATAATAAATCTAAGTCTTTCCTCTCTTGTCAGTTTTTCTTTTCTTTAATTCTTACTGAGTGACTAATAAAACCAGTCACAGTGAAGCACTTGGCTCTTAGTCTTAGATGGAAGCTATTGATACAGCCAGCTCAATCAATCTAGGATGTGTACTGGAGAGGTGAACATCATACACAGTTCCTGATAGATCAGGTTCATCTTAAGCTATCAATATTGGTATAGTATTGAAGGACCATAAGTCAGTAAGAGGAGTAATGAAGTAACATAATAAATATGGTGTAACATATTTATCTCAGAAATCAATCACAAGTGTCATAATATAAATACTATATATAAAAACATCTAACTGTTTTTGGCCAAATGATGGGAGATTATACTGCTATAAGTAAATGAGATATCATGCTGGCTTTGAATGCCTATCCCAAAATTTTAGAAATGCAAATAGTCAAAGGAACTAGAAGTTCAATATGGTAACTCTGAAATCCAACATCAAGGAAATCATTTTAAAGAAAATTATAAGAAAGGTGCAAGCACCGGGAAAATAATTACATACCACTCATACCATCATAGCCTGGATCTTTATAACCAAATTGGAGAAATTTGAAGGGAAATCTAATTGATTTTATATGGAATGTTCACTTGTGGCTGTGACTGAATTATTTTTCAGAAGTAGAAGGTTCTAACTACTTAGTCATTTATGAAACCCTAAAAGGCACCCCACACCATAAATATACCAGCATCCCCTCAAATAAATTATGGCATAATACTGTAACATAATTGATTTTGCCTAGTAACGGTAGAGGACAAACAATAGTACAACATATGCATACAGCTTACTGGATCTCTAGACATCAGTTCTCTCCTTTGTAAAGGGGGAAATGAAGTCCATTTCACAAAAAAGTTATAAGCAGTCAAAATGCAATGATGCAGGTAAAAGCTGAGCATAAATCTGGGCTCATTGGAGATGCTCAAGAAATGTTAAACAAGTAATAAGTTATCTTAAAAAAGAAACCCTTAAGAAAATAAAACACAAGCCACAGACTGGGAGAAAATATTTTCAAAACAAATATTAGACTAGAGGATAACTGAGGAATACAGTCAGAGAAACCATTATATAAATGACGAGGAAGGTTTAACCAAGTATGGCATCAGTGGGATGAATGTGAGATGATAGTTATAAATTCTTTAAGTACAAGGGCTCAATACTTCTTTGCTTCCCCCACAGTGACCAGGAAAGTGCTATGATATTGTTAGTACTTATTTGATATGGACTGATAAATTTTAGAAAACAAAACTATAAGTTCTAGAAAATAAAGCCATCTTACCCCAGGTCAATAACTACTGTGAACCACTATTTTTTTCTTAAATTAAAAAAAAAAAAAAGCTAGGTGATAATATTTAAGATACATTATGGTACTAAGTAGAGCAATTGTTTTACATAATGGAACACATACTAGACAGCTGAAAAGAAATGTATTTTTTAGCCAGGACACAATAATTGTTTCACTATACAGTACTCGCCCTTTCAAAAACTGTCCAGAAAGCAGTGTTGAGTATGAGAGAGAAAAAGATCCCTGTGAGAATTTTTGAGCGTGTTGCTTACTAGAGTCTGAAGTGTTAGAAACAAGGAAATAAATAAAGCAATTTTCCTGCCCCTGGTCTATGTTACTACAGCGAGCTTTAGAAACAAATCATCTACAAACAAATGGCCTTTCATAAAGTCAAAAGACAGTTTATCAGGGAGATACAGCCAGAAAAAATACAGAGAAATTATCTTTAAGGTCTCTCTCTCTCTCTCTCTCTCTCTCTCCCTCTCTCACTGTGTTTCTAAAAGTCTGAGAAATAAGTTTGATAAGTTTGGAGATTCTTGAATCATGCTGTGCTTGACATAACTTGCTCCAAAAAATAAGCATTTTGTAGCCACTTTTGCGTTCTGAGACCCTGGAAACCCAAACAGCTCCTCCCCAGATCTGCCCCATGTGTACATTTTCACTACTTGTATTGCTATTTTGAACTAAGAAAATATGTCCCAAAGTTTTAAGCTGCATAGGATATTCTTAAACCACAGAAGATCATGATGGGTAACCACATGGCTTTGAAGTCAAACAAGTGGACTCATTATTATTAGCAGAATAATTGTCCCTTAAAGAAGTCCAAACCCTAATCCCTGGAATCTGTGGTAAATATGTTACTCTACATGGCAAAAGGGACATCAAAAACATAATTAAGGTCAAGGAGCTTGAAGTGGGGAAATTATTTTGGATTATCTGGGTGAGCCCAATTTAATCATGTGAGTTCCATACAAGGGAATATTTTTCAGTCTTTAAAAAGAGAGAATTTATAATATGTGACAACATGGATGAACTTTAAGGATATTATTCAAAGTGATATATGTCAGTTACAGAAGGACAAATACTGTATGGTTCTACTTATCTAAAATCTAAAACAGTCAAACTCATAGAAGCAGAAAGGGGAATGGCAGTTGCCAGAGCTGGGGGAGGGCAAAATAAGGAGTTGTTATTCAATGAATATACAGTTTCAGTGACTCAAGATGAATAAATTCTGGGATTTGCTGCACAGTCTCATTCATGCCTATAGTTAACAATACTGTATTTTATACTTAAACTTGTATTAAAAGAGTTTTCCCCATGTTAAGTGTTCTTACTATAATTTTAAAAAGTAGTAGAGGAAGGCAGAAGGGTGGACAAGAGAGACGAGATGGCAGCATGAGAAGAATTTCACACTTTGGTGCTGGTTAGGTACTGGGAAGGCAAGGAGCAATGTGCAAGGACCACAGAGAGGCCTAAAGCAAGTAAGAGGGGTGCCTGGATGATAGCCAGACAGGAAATGAAAAATTCAGTACTACACAAGCATGGACCTGCCTTCTCAAAGCACTTAGTACACACACAGGCATTTTGAATCTCCAAGAGGACATACACTCTACAGTGTTTTCCAAAAGTTTTAATTAGAAAACCTTATTTTCAAAGAATAATTTGGTGCCCCTTGGAGCATGCTTTGGGAAAACAATGGGCTAAATTTTGAAGATACATATAAAAGGCAAACATTCTCTGGAAGGGACAATATATTAAGCCATTATTTACTATTAATGTTGTTGGTATAGGAATATAAAGATTTAATAAATTATAAATAATATAAGTATATAAGTAATATTTATAGTCTATGTTGACAGAAAAGCTTTTCTGGAATTTCCTTGAGAGTTAAATGGCTGGTAGTAGTTATCAAAACATTAATCACTAAACTAAGTGAAAAAAAAAATCTGCCTGACAAAAAAACATGCTGCATCAGGGGAGTCTAGAGATTGCTGTGTAATCAATTTAGAAGTGAATGTGGAAAGAAGATTTTATCTCCAAGATTACCTAAGACTCAAGGATTCAAATGATATACCACTGTACAAAATGTTCTCTTTCAAACTACATTGATGATATAACATAAGTTACACAGGTTTGGAAGCAGCTAAAGAAAGAGATTTATGGAGCTCCATTGACCAAAGTCAGTATTCTAGATCCACACACTAAGCATTCTTTTCAATCTTCAGACTTTTTCTCTTCCTGATTCTTTCCCAGTGAATGTTTTAGATAATGGGCTATTATTAGCTTTGGGGAATCATGGACCATTTAATGTGTCATTGAAGACGACAAACCTTTTCACTAGCAATAAAATGCACATGGTCCTTGTGATGGTTAATTTTATGTATAAACTTGATTTGACTACAGATGTACCCAGACAATTGGTCAAATATTATTCTAGGTGTGTTTGTGAGGGTGTTTCTGAATGAGATTAACATTTGAATGAGTAGACTGAGTAAAGCAGATTGTCCTCCCTAATGTGGGTGGGGCTCATTCAATCAATTGAAGACACAAATAAAACAAAAAAGCTGAATAAGAGGGAAGGAACTCCTCTAGCTTTGATTATTTGAGCTTAGACATCAGTCTTCTGCTGCCCTCAGACTCAAGTTGAAACAGGTTCCTCTTGGGTCATAAGCATGTCAGCTTTCAGATCAGATCTATCTATACATTTTACATTGATACATACATACATACATACATAATTTCTGAAGAGATAATGACTGAATTTTCCAGAATAGATGCATTGACAGTGCAGATTAAATGGATGGAGGAAAGTTGATGGTGGTCAACAGCTATTAAGTAGCAGTATTCTAAAACGAATAACAGGTATCCATCAATTATGTAAATGTTGAAGGTAATTTAGAGATTCAGAGTCTGAGTCATTTGAAAAATGAGGATTGCAATAAAAGAAACACTGAAATCAGGAGTGGAAACAGTTATGTTCTGATTTTGTTTTGTTTTTTCAACGGGATAAGAGGAGAGGAGGAGAGGAGAGGAGAAACAATTCTTTTAACATTGTGCATATAGAATTTGAGTTACATCAGGCAGTCAGTATCCAACTGTCAAAAATAACAGGTAGTTTGAGGCACAAAAACAAATTTAGGCCAGGTAAAAAATAAATAAAAAGCATTGTTGAGATGTAGTATATGTAATATATACATATATATTTTTATATATACACAAAAATACAGCCAAGGACAGATATCAGGGGTGATCCATTGTTATCATCTCTGTACTCCTACAGTATGGACACTCTGTCTTGGACATAGATTTCTCTCGGTAAATGATGTTTCACTGATCTAAAATATGTACAGAACTATTGTGGACAAAATGGGAATACCTTTATTATCCCCTATAATTGTCTTAGAATCATTCCACTGAATTCTTTTCTCTTTGGTTGTGTCAGACCATATTTTTTAAATGTGATATGCTCTAAAAATCCACTATTGAAGACACAAGATCTCATAATTATTATTATTATTATTTAACATCTTTATTGGAGTATAATTGCTTTACAATGGTGTGTTAATTTCTGCTTTATAACAAAGTGAATCGGCTATACATATATCCCAGTATCTTTTCCCTCTTGTATCTCCCTCGCACCCTCCCTATCCCACCCCTCTAGATGTTCACAAAGTACTGAGCTGATCTCCCTATGCTATGTGGCTGCTTCCCACTAGCTATCTATTTTACATTTGGTAGTATATATAGTCTATGCCAATCCCTCACTTCGTCCCAGCTTACCTTTCCCCCTACCAGTGTCCTCAAGTCCATTTTCTATGTCTGCATCTTTATTACTGTCCTGCCTCTCTGTCCTTCATAATCAGTGTTTTTGGGTTTTTTTAGATTCCATATATATGTGTTAACATACGGTATTGTTTTTCTCTTTCTGACTTACTTAAGTCAATTCTGTAAGACAGTCTCTAGGTCAATACACCTTACTACAAAAAACTCAATTTCATTTCTTTTTATGGCTGTGTAATATTCCATTGTATATATGTACTACTTCTTCTTTATTCATTCATCTGTCGATGGACACTTAGGTTGCTTCCATGTCCTGGCTGTTGTAAATAGAGCTTCAATGAACATTGTGGTATATGACTTTTTTTGAATTATGGTTTTCTCAGGGTATATGCCCAGTAGTGGGATTTCTGGGTCGTATGGTAGTTCTATTTTTAGTTTTGTAAGGAACCTCCATATTATTCTCCATAGTGGCTGTATCAATTTACATTCCCACCAACAGTGCAAGAGGGTTCCCTTTTCTCCACACCCTCTGCAGCATTTATTGTTTGTAGAATTTTTGATGATGGCCATTCTTAATGGTGTGAGGTGGTACCTCATTGTAGTTTTGATTTACATTTCCCTAATGATTATTGATGTTGAGCATTCTTTCGTGTGTTTGTTGGCAATCTGTAAATCTTCATTGGAGAAATGTCTATTTAGGTCTTCTGCCCATTTTTGGATTGAGTTGTTTGTTTTTTTGATATTGAGCTGCATGAGCTGCTTGTAAATTTTGGAAATTACTACTTTGTCAGTTGCTTCATTTGCAAATATTTTCTACGATTCTGAGGGTTGTTTTTTCAGCTTCTTTAAGTTTTCCTTTGCTGTGCAAAAGCTTTTAAGTTTCATTAGGTCCCATTTTATTTTATTTTTGTTTTTATTTCCATTTCTCTAGGAAGTGGGTCAAAAAGCATCTTGCTGTGATTTATGTCATAGAGTGTTCTGCCTATGTTTTCCTCTAGGAGTTTGACAGTGTTGGGCCTTACATTTAGGACTTTAATCCATTTTGAGTTTATTTTTGTGTATTGTGTTAGGGAGTGTTCTAATTTCATTCTTTTACATGTAGCTGTCCTGTTTTCCCAGCACCACTTATTGAAGAGGCTGTCTTTTCTCAATTGTATATTCTGGCCTCCTTTATCAAAAATAAGGAGACCATATGTGTGTGGATTTATCTCTGGGATTTCTATCTTCTTCCATTTATATATATTTCTGTTTTTGTGCCAGTACCATATGGTCTTGATTACTGTACCTTTGTCATATAGTCTGAAGTCCAGGAGCCTGATTCTTCCAGCTCCATTTTTCTTTCTCAAGATTGTCTTGGCTACTCGGGGTCTTTTGTATTTCCATACAAATTGTGAAATTCTTTTATTTTATTATATTAAAAAATTGAAGTAGAAAAACCATATGATCATCTCAATAAATGCAGAGAAAGCTTTTGACAAAATTCAACACCAATTTATAATAAAAACCCTGCAGAAAGTAGGCATACAGAGAACTTTTCTCAACATAATAAAGACCATATATGACAAACCCACAGCCAACATCGTCCTCAGTGGTGAAAAACTGAAAACATTTCCTGTAAGATCAGGAACAGGACGAGGTTGTCCACTCTCACCACTATTATCCAACATAGTTTTGGAAGTTTTAGCCACAGCAATCAGAGAAGAAAAATAAATAAAAGGAATCCAAATTGGAAAAGAAGAAGTAAAGCTGTCACTGTTAGCAGATGACGTGATATTATACATAGAGAATCCTAAAGATGCTACCAGAAAACTACTAGAGCTATTCACTGAATTTGGTAAAGTAGTAAGATACAAAATTAGTGCACAGAAATTGGCCTCATAGAATGAGTTTGGGAGTGTTCCTCCCTCTGTTGTATTTTGGAAGAGTTTGAAAAAGATAGGTAGGTGTTAGCTCTTATCTAAATGTTTGATACAATTTGCCCGTGAAGGCATCTGGTCCTGGGCTTTTTTTGTTGGAAGATTTTGAATCACAGTCTCAATTTCAGTGCTTGTGATTGGTCTGTTTATATTTTATATTTCTTCCTGGCTCAGTCTCGGTTGGCTCTGCTTTTCTAAGAATTTGTCCATTTCTTCCAGGTTGTCCATTTTATTGGCTGATAGTTGCTTGTAGTAATCTCTCATGATCCTTTGTATATCTGCAGATTCAGTTATTACTTCTCCTTTTCATTTCTAATTCTATTGATCTGAGTCTTTCTCATTTTTTCTTGATGAGACTGGCTAATGGTTTATCACTTTCATTTATCTTCTCAAAGAACCAGCTTTATGTTTATTGATCTTTGCTATTGTTTCCTTCATTTCTTTTTCATTTATTTCTGATCTGATCTTTATGATTTCTTTCCTTCTGCTAACTTTGTGGGGTTTTTTTGTTCATCTTTCTCTAATTGCTTTTGGTGTAAGGTTAGGTTGTTTATTTGAGATGTTTTTTTTTTCTTGAGGTAGGATTGTATTACTATAACTTCCCTCTTAGAACTGCTTTTGCTGTATACTATACCTTTTGGTTTGTTGTGTTTTCACTGTCATTTGTTTCTAGGTACTTTTTAATTTCCTCTTTGATTTCTTCAGTGATCTCTTGGTTATTAAGTAGTGTATTGTTTAGCCTCCAAATGTTTGTATTTTTTACAGATTTTTTCCTATAATTGATATCTATTCTCATAGCATTGTGGTCAGAAAAGATATTTGAAAGGATTTCAGTTTTCTAAAATTTACCAAGGCTTGATTTGCAACCTGAGATGTTTATCCTAGAGAATGTTCCATGAGCACTTGAGAAGTTTATTCTGTTGTTTTTGGATGAAATGTCCTATAAATATCAAGTAAGTCCATCTTGTCTAATGTGTCATTTAAGCTCATGTTTATTTGTTTTCATTTTGGATGATTGTCCCATAGTCAAAGTGGGTTGTTAAAATCCCCTAATATTATTTTGATACTGTTGATTTTCCTATTATTGCTGTTAGCATTTGCCTTATGTACTGATGTGCTCCTATGTTAGGTACATAAATATTTACCATTGTTATATCTTCATGGATTGATCCCTTGATCATTATGTAGTGTCCTTCTTTGTCTCTTGTAATAGTCTTTATTTTAAAGTCTATTTTTTCTGATATGAGAATTGTTACTCCAGCTTTCTTTTGATTTCCATTTGCATGGAATATCTTTTTCCATCCCCTCACTTTCAGTCTGTATGTGTGCCTAGGTCTGAAGTGGGTCTTTTGTAGACTGCATATATATGGGTCTTGTTTTTTTATCCATTCAGGCAGTCTATGTCTTTTGGTTGGAGCATTTAATCCATTTACATTTAAGGTAATTATCGATATGTATGTTCCTATTACCATTTTCTTAATTGTTTTGGGTTTGTTGCTGTAGGTCTTTTCCTTCTCTTGTGTTTCCTGCCTAGAGAAGTTCCTTTAGCATTTGTTGTAAAGCTGGTTTGGTGGTACTGAATTCTCTTTGCTTTTGCTTGTCTGTAAAGGTTTTAATTTTTCCATCGAATCTGAATGAGATCCTTGCTGGGTAGAGTAATCTTGGCTGTAGAATTTTCCCTTCATCACTTTAAATATGTCCTGCCAGTCCCTTCTGGCTTGCAGAGTTTCTGCTAAAAGATCAGCTGTTAACCTTATGGTGGTTCCCTTGTATATTATTTGTTATTTTTCCCTTGCTGCTTTTAATACTTTTTCTTTGTATTTAATTTTTGATAGTTTGATTAATATGTGTCTTGGCGTGTTTCTTCTTGGATTTATCCTGTATGGGACTCTCTGTGCTTCCTGGACTTGATTAACTATTTCCTTTCCCATATTAGGGAAGTTTTCAACTATAATCTCTTCAAATATTTTCTCAGTCTCTTTCTTTTTCTTTTCTTCTTCTAGGACCCCTATAATTTGAATGTTGGTGCAGTTAATGTTGTCCCAGCAGTCTCTGTGACTGTGCTCAATTCTTTTCATTCTTTTTTCTTTATTCTTCTCTGCAATATTTATTTCCACTCTTTTATTTTCCAGGTCACTTATCCGTTCTCCTGACTCAGTTATTCTGCTATTGATTCCTTCTAGAGAATTTTTTATTTCATTTTTTTTGTTGCTCATCATTGTTTATTTGCTCTTTAGTTCTTGTAGGTCCTTGTTAAACGTTTTTTGTATTTCCTTCATTCTATTTGCAAGACTTTGGATCATCTTTACTATCATTATTCTGAATTCTTTTTCAGGTAGACTGCCTATTTCCTCTTCATTTTTTTGGGTCTTGTGGGTTTTTACCTTGCTCCTTCATCTGCTGTGTGTTTCTCTGTCTTCTCATTTTGCTTAACTTACTGTGTTTGGGGTCTCCTTTTTGCAGACTGCAGGTTCATAGTTCCTGTTGTTTGTGGTGTCTTCCCTCAGTGGTTAAGTTTTGTTCAGTGGGTTGTGTAGGCTTCCTGGTGGAGGGGACTGGTGCTTATGTTCTGGTGGATGAGACTGGATCTTGTCTTTCTGGTGGGTAGGACCACATCTGGTGCTGTGTTTGGGGGTGTCTGTGACCTTATTATGATTTTAGGCAGCATCTCTGCTAATGGGTGGGGTTGTGCTCCTTTCTTGCTAGTTTTTTGGCCTAAGGTGTCCAGCACTGTTGCTTGCTGGTCGTTGAGTGGAGCTGGGTCTCAGCGTTGATATAGAGATCTGTGGGAGAGCTTTTGCTGTTTGATATTATGTGGAGCTGGGACATCTCTGGTGGACCAATTTCCTGAACTTGACTCTCCCACCTCAGCATCACAGGCCTGACAACTGCCTGGAGCACCAAGAGTCTGTTAGCCACATGGCTCAGAAGATAAGGGAGAAAAAAGGGAAGAAATAAAGAAAAAAACTAAAATTAAATAGTTATTAAAATAAAAAAATAATTATTAAAAATAAAAAAGTAATAAAAAAGAAAAAAAAGGAAGAAAGAAGAGAGCAACTAAACCAAAAACAAATCCACCAATGATATCAAGAGCTATAAAAACTATCAAAAGCTATACTAAAAAAAAAAAAAAAGAAAAACTGACAGACAGGACCCTAGGACAAATCGTAAAAGCAAAGCTATACAGACAAAATCACACAAAGGAACATATACATACACAGTCACAAAAGAAAAAAGGAAAAAAATATAGATATCATTGCTCCCAAAGTCCACTACCTCAATTTTGAGATGATTCATTGTCTATTCAGGTATTCCATAGTTGCAGGGTACATCAAGTTGATTGTGGAAATTTAATCTACTGTTCCTGAGGCTGCTGGGAGAGATTTCCCTTTCTCTTCCTTGTTTGCACAGGTCCTCGGGTTCAGCTTTGGATTTGGCCCTGCCTCTGTGTTTAGTTCACCTGAGGGCATCTGTTCCCTGCTCAGACAGGATAGGGTTAAAGGAGCAGCTGATTAGTGGGCTCCATTTCAATCAGGCTTGGGGAGGGAGGGGTATAGAATGCGGGGTGAGTCTGTAGTGGCAGAGGCCAGCGTGATTTTGCAACAGCCTGAGGCATACCGTGTGTTCTCCCAGTGAAGTTGTCCCTGCATCACGGGACGCTGGCAGTGGTGAGCTGCATAGACTCTCAGGTGGGGAGGTGTGGATAGTGACCTGTGCTTGCACACTAGGCTTCTTGGTGGCTGCAGCAGCAGCCTTAGCATCTCATGCCTGTCTTGGTGTCCGTGCTGACAGCCCATGGCTTGCGCCCATCTCTGGAGCTCGTTTAGGCGGTGCTCTGAATCCCCTCTCCCCTCGCACCCCGAAACAATGCTCTCTTGCCTCTTAAGCAGTTCCAGAGTTTTTCCCGGACTCCCTCCCAGCTAGCTGGTTCACTAACCCCCTTCAGGCTGTGTTCACGCGGCTAACCCCGGTCCTTTCCCTGGGATCTGACCTACGAAGCTGGAGCCTCAGCTCCCAGACCCCATCGTCTCCAGTAGGTGAGCAGACAAGCATCTCGGGCTTGTGAGTGCTGGTTGGCACTGATCCTCTGTGCAGGAATCTCTCCACTTTGCCCTCTGCACCCCTGTTGCTATGCTGTCCTCCATGGCTCTGAAGCCCCTTCCCCTGCCAACCCCCATCCCACCACCACCCCACCCCTCCCGTCTCCTCCAGTGAAGGGGTTTCCTAGTGTGTGGACTCTTTTCCTCCTTCACAGCTCCTTCCCCAAAGTGCAGGTCTTGTCCTTTTTCTTTTATCCCTGTTTTTTTCTTCTTTCTTTTGCCCTACCCAGGTACATGGGAAATTTCTTGTCTTTTGGGAAGTCTGAGGTCTTCTGCCAGCATTCAGTAGGTCTTCTGTAGGAGCTGTTCCACATGTAGATGTATTTCTGACGTATTTGTGGGGAGGAAGGTGATCTGTACATCTTACTCTTCTGCCACCTTGAATATCTCCCCCTCATAATTATTATATTAAAGTGCACCTTATAATTTGGTATTAAGATATTATTTTGTATCTTCATATGGACTTTTATTAAGAAAATTAAATTTAATAAGCTTGAAAAATATGACTTTTAACTGGATTGAAAATTAGCTGCTAGATTGTCAGCAGAGGAATAAAAACCTGTATAAACATAGTTACCACAGGTCCACTAGATTCCAGAAGGACACGGTACAAGCTATGGTTACAGGGACATTCTTAAATCAAGGGTTGTCATCCAGAAAGAAGTAGACTAAGATTTAGTACAAATTTAGTTGTAACATTAAAACATAGCCCAAAAAGCATTCAAACCAATGAAGATAAAGTTTAGTTAATGTTCAACTTAGCCTGAGAAGAAAAATATGAACCAAGCTTTCATTATCTTAATTGATTGGTACACAGATATCGTTGTTTGTTTGTTTTTTTCCTAATTTTCAGGAAAAACACTCAACCATGATGTCAATTGAAGATTTTTTTGTAGATACGCTTTATTAGGTTGGAGAAGCATCTTTCGAGTCCTTGTTTATTGAGTGTGCTTATCACGATAATGTTGGATGTTTTTCAAATGTTTTTGCTATGCTTAATCGAAATGATCACGTGGTTTTATCCTTTTTCTATTAATATGGTGTATCACTTCCTTAGTGCTATTATAACAAATGCCTACAAATGTGGAATTGGCTTTGGATTGGGTAATGGGAAAAGGCTGGAAGAAGTTTGAGAAACATGATAGAAAAAGGCTACATTGACAGTAGAACTATGGATGTTAAAGACTCTGCTCATGAGAGCTCAGAAAGAAGTGAAGAGCACAACACAGATAATGTATATCATCTTAGATAATATTTAAATATAAACAAACTGTTGGTAAAAATAGGGAGATTAAGCATGCTGCTGGTAAGGGCTAAGAAGGAAGTGAGAAACATATTATTGGAAAGTAGAGGAAAGGGGATCCTTATTATACAGAAGAAGAAAATATATATATATATATATGCCACAATTCAACTAGATTTTCTCCATATATATATATAAAGCATATTATAATAAATAAATTTGGACTTTAGATAAGGAGGTTTCCAAGCAAACTGGTGAACATGTGGCCTGGCTTCTTCTTGTTTCTTATAGTAAAATGTAAGTGGTAAGAGATAAGTTGAGGGAAGAACGGTTAAGCACAAAGGACCCAAGATGTGATGAATTGAGAAATTCTCAACCTATCCGGACAACAAAAGATGATAAAATTAGGATGTTGAAATACTCACTGTCAAGAATGCATGTTCTGGAGAAAAAGGTGTGCCTGGAACATTTTCTTTGTCCTTAGAAGGACCAAAGGTCAGAGTATTCAGTCACACAAAGGGCTTCTTGAAGAGATTAGACATTTGATTCCTAGAAACCTGCAGTCATCTCAGCAGAAGTCAAGAATAGAGGTGAGATGATCCAGGGAAGATCTGTGGAAGAAGCTTTTGTCTAACTGAATGAACTCTGTGCCTTGCATGGAAGATCCACAGATATCTGAGAATGTTACACCAGCAGAAACACTGTGAGTCTGCAATGAAAGGGAGAGAGGGAGGATGAAATAAAAGAGAGCTGTCAGACACACCAAATTCTACAGGCAAGAAGCAGACCGATAAGACTACTCAGGGAGCAACATGCACTGCCCTTCCTGAAGAGAAGGATGACTCAGAGTACAGAACTTTGGGTCACAGAAAATTATTTCCAGGCATTACAACTTAATGGAATTTACCTGGATTTCAAAGTTACTTTAGAACCGGTGACGAATTTCTTCCTTCTATTTTTAATGTTTTGGAATAGGAATGTCCATAACTATTATCTATTCCCGCCCTACCATTGTATTTTGTCAACAGGTAACTTCTTGTCTTGTTTCACTGGTTCACAGAGGGAGAGGAATCTTGCCCTGGAATGGATCATATTCAGAATATGACCCATATCTGAATATTTAGAAAATGAGATTCTGGACTTTGGAGTTGATGATATTTAGATAATGGGATTTTGGACTTTGAGTGGGTGCTTTTGGATTGAGGTAAATATAGTTTGAATGACAGATGAATAAAAATCTTTGAAGGCCAGAGGTCATACTGTAATGGACAGAACAATGGTCACAAAAGTATGGCCAGATGTGTGAATATGTTACCATACATGGTAAAAATGACTTTGCAGATGTGATTAAGTTAAAGATATAAAGGTGGAAAACTTATCCTGGATTTTCTAGGCAACTTCAATGTAATCACAGGGATCCTTATAATAGAGAAGCAAAATTGTCAAGGATAGTAGGTGATGTGATAATGGAAATGGAAGAAGAAAAAGTAGTTTTTTATGGGACCATGAGCTAAGGAGGCAAGGAAAAAATGTTTCCCCTAGAGCCTCCATAAGGAAACACTTTGACTTTAGCCCAGTGTAATACTGATTTTGAGCTCCTGACCTCCAGAACTTTAAGCCAATATTAATATATATTTTTTAAACCACTAGGGTTTGTAGCAATTTGCTACAGCAGCAACGAGAAACTGATATATGTGCTGTATTACTCTGATTGATTTAGGGATGTTAGATCAATCTTGCATTCCTGTGATACATTTCCCTTGATGGTAGGTTATAGGTCTTTTTATATCTTGCTGGATTCAGTTTACTAGCATTTTTATTGAGGTCTTCTGTATCTATATTCATGAGGATTTTTTTTAATATAGCTATTTTTGTTTTGGGGGTTTTTGCACTATCTTTTTCTGGTTTTTGTATCAAGGTAATACTGATCTCATAGAATGAACTGTGAAGTGTTCCCTCCTTATATATTATTTTGAATGAGTTTATGAAGGATTGATATTAATTATTATTTAAATGTTTGGTAGAATCACCAATAAAGTAATCTAGGCTTTGCTTTTCTTTCTTGAATTTTTTTAAAAATTCCTAATTCAATCTTTGCTTTTATAGGTCTAGATTATATGTTTCTTCTTGAGTCAGTTTCAATAGATTGTGTCTTCTAGAAATGTGCCCATTTTATCTAATCTATTTAATTTTTTGGCATACAGTAGTTGATACCTCCTTATTATCTATTTTATTTCTGTAAGACCAGTAGTGATGTTCCCGCTTTCATTGCTGATTTTGTCAATTTGAATCTTTCAACTTCTTTTCTTGATCAGTCTAGCCAAATTTACCAATTTTTAAAATCATTTCAAAGAACCTCCTTTGGTTTCATTGATTTTCTCTATTGTTTCCCTATTCTCATTTCTGCTCTAATCTTTATTCTTTCCTTCCTCTGCCAGCTGTCGGTTTAGCCTGTTCTTCTTTCTCTAGATTATCTTTAGTTTGTTTTTCTTTCTCTAGACTAAGGTGTAAGTTCAGGTCATTAAATTTATGTCTTTCTTCTTTTTTAATATACAGGTATAAATTTCCCTCTAAGCATTGTTATTACACCATTCCATAAGTTTTGACATGTCATGTTTTGCTTTTATTTTTTTCATAGTGTTTTCTAATTTCCTTTGTGAGTTCTTCTTTGCTGAATAGATGACTTAGAAAAGTGTTGTTAATTTTTGTGAATTAATAAAATTTCTACCATTATTGATTTCTAATTTAATTCCATTGTGATAAAAAATATAGTTTGTATTTCAATTCTTTTAAATTTATTGAAGTTTATTCTATGGCCTAATATAAGGTTTATCCTAGAGAATGTTCCATGTGAGCAGAATGAGTATTGAGAAGAATGCATATTCTGATGCTAGATGGAGTATTCTATAGATATTTGTCCTGGCAATTTGTTTTATAGTATTGTTCACACCTTCTATTTCTTTACTGAACTGCTGTATTATTGTTCTATCTATTATTGAAAGTCAGGTATTGAAGTTCCCAGCTACTATTGTTGAATTATCTATTTCTCCCTTTAATTGTGTCAGTTTTTGCTTCATACGTTTTGGGGCTCTGTTGATAGGTGTATTTATGTTTATAATTGTTATATTTTTCTAATGAATTAGCCCTCTTATAATGGTAAAATGTATTTCTCTTGTAATTATTTTTGTCTCAGAGTATATTTTGCTTGATTTTAGTATAGCTAGTTCAGTTCTCTTTTGACTCTTGCTTGCATGTAAATGTTTCCATTCTTTTCCTTTTAATCTACTCATGTCTTTGAATCTAAAGTATTCATCCTGTAGACAGTATATGTATTCTGCCAACATCTGTCTTTTGATTGAGGTATTTAGCTGACTTGCATTTAATGTAATTACTGATAAGGCAGGATTTATATTTGTCCTTTTGCTATTTGTTTTACTTATGTCTTGTGCTTTTTTTCTTTATTCCTTGACTCATATTTTATTTTTGTTAAATATATATTTTCTAGTGTATCTTTTTAATTCTATTGTTGTTTATTTCATTACATTTACTTAAGTTATTTTTGTAGTGTTTGTTCTTGAAATTACACACCTTAATTACACACCTTGAAATTAGCACCTTAATGTGAAATAATCTATTGATTAATGTTAATTTAATTTCAGTAATGTGTAAAGACGTCTGCCTAAACTACACCTATTCCTTCTTCCTCCTTTATAAAAATGTTCATCTGTATAAATTATAAGCCCATTAACATAGTTTTATATTTATTTTTATGCAGTTGTCTTTGAAAACAGATTGGAGAGGAAAAGAATTACAAAAATGCATATATACTGCCTTTCATAATGGCTACAGTTACCATGACAAGTATTTTTTTCACACTTTCCTTTAATTCTTTATACATGGTTTCCTATAGTTCTTTGAATATATTTATAGTAGCTTATTTAAAATCTTTGTCTACTAAGTCCAAAATCTGGTCCCCCTCAGGGACATTTTTGATTAGCTGTTTCTTTCACCAGGGTATGTGGACTGACATTCCTGTTTCTTCCCATGCCTTGTATTTTTGTTGTTGTTGTTGTGTTGTTACAAATAGACTTGTTTGTAACAACTCTGGTAATAGAGCCTTCTACTTCCCACTGAGCTAAGCTCTGAATCATTCAAATAGCCACCTAAGCGTAGACATTTCCCAGAGAGCTAAAAGTTTAGACAAAATACCGAGTCTGCACTGGGGATGCTTTTAACAAAGCTCCAAAAGCAGTTCAATCTTTTCATTCTCCAAAGTGCTGCTGGCTTTTACCTACTATACCTCTAAGCTGAGGAGGGAATGGGAGGAAAGGAGAATAGCCCTAAGTTCAAACATCACAGACCCCACTGTCTTACCAAAGTTCAGTAGCTTCTCTTGTATAGACAATTTTTGGTTCATTCTGTGGCTTTGGTTAATGGTGAGACTTCTGAAATGGTTGATTTTAGTTGTTTTGCTTGTATTTCATTTCTTTAAAAAGAGAGTGAGTTCATCAAGCTCCTCTCTCTGCAATTCTTGAGGTTGATCCTCTCCTGGTTAACATCTATTTTAAAGTGTATAGCTCTAAGTGTATTATCAGTTGTGGTGTAATATCTGAAAACTAGAAAACACAGCTAAATTTGATGCTGACATTTTCAGAAAGCCTGTGATCATTTAGAAGAAAGAAAATGTGCACAGCTAAGTAATATAATTAACAAGGAAAAAACAAAGATACATAGATAGAGTTTCCTCATTTTTATTGGTATTCAGTTCAACTCCATAAAAAAGAAATGAAAGAGGTCTTAAAAGGGATATTACTTACTAATCCCAAATAAGATTTATCAGATGGAGGAACCAGCAGCCACTTTTGTACCTTAACTTATTTTCCAATTTTACAATTCATAAAATACTCACCAAGACATGACACAAGTTTGGAGTTCAAGCACGATGCACTTTACGTTGCAAGATCCATTAAAAACAATAATTTGTAAGATCCTCAATAGGAAAGTGTGCATTTTTTTCAAAGAATACTTCAAAGAGGGAAGCAGGACTCAATCCAATTTCATGTGAAAAGTAATTTCATTCTCATCTGTGGCCACTTCTCTTCTTTGATTGTGGTTGAAGTTGGAGAACTAAGAACAGAATGAATAGGATCTCTTCATGTCAGCAGCTCTTTTCCACAAGTACGAAATGACAACCTGGCTTTCCCTTGGGAGACAGCAGTAAATCTCACACTTGGAGCAAGAATGACAGGGACTTTGATCATGAACTCATTCTGCTGAGGATTACCTTTCTCTGCGTATTTCTTTTTCTTCACTGCCTGCAGTCCAGAGTATGAACATAGCTGTTTGACAAAGTTCACTTATTTTGCATCATTAGCCTACTGACCTTCCTTCCTCTATGAAAAGTGGAATTCTAATGTAAAAAGGCAGTGCCAGAAGGATGGAATGGAAATGTCCCAGCTGGTTCCTTATCAGGTCTGTGAATGGGGCTTTATTCTTCTTAACTGGAGGCCACTGTTTTTCTCACCTGATTTTATTAGATTATCAAATGAGATTATACTTAAAAGAACTATTAATATAACAATTAGATGTTTTGGCTGCTGATAGGATTAACACAATTCTATCAAACAAATCTTGCAAAAGGATTCAATCTTTACAAAAATGTTTAATATACTGTATAACATTTATTCCAGACAACCTAACTTTCTGTAAGCAATGATCAATCTTTACCCTATTTGGCATTTTCATCTAATTTATTTAGTATTTATTTAAGACATTAAAACAAAATTACACTGATATGTTCAACACTACTTGGTAGGATTTCCAGCATAAGATCAACTGTGAGTTTCACAAGTCAGGCTGGCTTTCATGAGACCTGTGAAAGCATGAGATTTGAGTAGATCCCACCTCCCCATGTTTTATTTTGGGATACGAGACACATAGGATGTTGACATTTGACATAGATGGATTTTATACACAATTATTTTAGGAAAAAATATAGAGATTATCTCAGCACTGTAGTTTATAAATCAATGATAAGTAGATAAAGAAATAGTCAAAACCAAACAATTGAAAGAAAAATACTGTGTCCTGTACATATCACGTTTTCCTATGAACTCCCTCCTGATTGTGAAGACCTTAAGTTATCCATTCTGAGGAGAGTTGCATAAATCATAAGATTTGATGTCCTGCGATGTGTTTTTAGATCTTCAAATATGTATTGGGTGCCTGCAAATGTCCATATACTCTTCAAGGTGGTGGTGGTAATGTAAAGCAAAACAGGTGAGGTCTCAAATAGTGCCAAGGTGGGCAAGAAAAGGATGAGTTCTCAGTGCTATGTCTACCTTTCCTTTCTGTTCTGTTGTTCTAAACATAAAACTGCCCATGCTACATTTGCTTATCTCTTTTAATACTTAAAAAGGTTAGGGATATTTGAAATAAACCTGCATAACTTCACAATATAATAATGATATCATTCAGATCTTCCTCCTCCATGAAGGTTTCCTGTTTTTCCACTCTACCCACTCCACCCCACCCCAACTCTTCATCCAGAAATTATATCTCACCTCCCCTGTATTTTCTTAGCATTTTTTTTTATCATAAGTCTCTCATGATCTTTATCCTGGTCCTTTAACTTCTGTTAAAATTACTGTGTGTCTGTTTCATCCTCCTTGGTTTCTTGTAATCTCCTGGAGGGCAGGGTCCATACCTGATTCAATTTATTCAATGCCATGACATTTGATATATACACAATGCATTATACACCTGAATAATTCTTCTTCCTATGACACTTGGAACATTGCCTGGAACATAATAGGTGTTCAATAAATATTAAGTCCAATGAATGATAGCATGACGTCAGGCTAAATTGAAGGACAGTGCATATATAAATAAACGATGTAATTTTTAGTGTCCTCGGCAGTTTTGAAGACTGGAATAATGACTTTGCCTTTTAAAAATATCTATTTTTTTTTCCAGACAAGAGACAAGAGAGAAATTTTTAAGGCTCCTTTTGGGCTCCAGATGCAAAATGAATATAATAAATCTATAATTAAAGTAATAAGATATTTGAAGAAGCAATGCCCTTACCAGAAGGTTAGTTCCATTTGTAAAATTTAAGTCTATGGGTAAGACCTGAGATCCTACAGCTCTTATCAAGGTGTTAGGCCAACTAAGAAAAATTAGAGAGTTAATTAAGAATTGCTTAAACCTCAAAGACAGTCAAGAGCACAAGCCAGTTGAATGCAGTGTTCTTTTTCATGGCTGCATTTAAAAAGAATGAAAGCTTCTCAGTTCTGTACACCTTCAGCACTAAATTTTACTTTCTTGATTCTGAATGCTTTATAATCTGTGAAATTTCATGAACTGAAGTCCTTATGTTATTGCTTGACTAGTTTGAGGTCCATTAGCTAGTATGATGGAGACAAATTAAAGTTCTTGATGGAGACTTTTCTACTCAAATTTGTTTTCTTCTATTTATTTAATTAACAGTCATCTATGATTGTCATGAGTCATTCACTTCATCGCTTCATTGTTGTTGCTGTTGTTGGAAAGGGGAGGAAGCATTTATGTATTTCATTTTTATTTTATTAAACAGAAGACATTGGGTTAGGTTTTATTTTTGTTATTTTATTTTTTAATTTAGGGGTCAGGTTTTTTCCCAGCTTTGTTAAGGTATGATAGACATATAAAAATTGCACATATTTAAGATGTACCATGTGCTCTTTTGATATATGTAATCTTGTTTGGTAATTACCACAGTCAGGCTAATTAACATAGCTAACTACCTCACCTCACATAGTTACCACTGTGTGTCTGTGTGTGTGTGCATGCACACTTAAAATCTACTCTTAACAAATTTCAAGTATAAAATATAGTATTATTATATTTACCATTCTGTACATTAGATTTCTAGAGCTTATTCATCTTATAACTGAACATTTGTACCTTTTGACCAACATCTTTCCATTTTTACCATTCCCCAGCTCCTAGAAACCACCATTCTACTCTGTTTCTCTAGGTTCAATTATTTTAGATTCTAACATTCAGTTTTAAAATAATATCTTCTAAATTTATCCATGTTGTCACAAATGGCAGAATTGTCTTCTCTTTTAAGGCTGAGTTATACTGAAAGAGAGAGAGAGAGATTTACCTAGTTATCTATCTATCCATCTATGTATCACAATTTCTTTATCCATTCACCCATCAAGAGATACTTAGATCCTTTCCATATCTTGGTCATTGTGAATATTGCTATAATGAAAATAGCATCTTTTAATAAGTGTGGGGTTTGTTGTTGTTGTTGTTGCTGTTGTTTTATTTTTGCCTCACAGACATCAACTCAGTGTCTATCCCAGGTTAAGGTCAAATGTCTTCTGTACAGGACTACCAAAAGGCAAATGACCACCATCAACTCTGCAGTGAGTCCCAGGTCATCCATTTTAGAACCTAAATCTGCACAGAATCTTGGTGGAAAGTGGATTCAATTACATACCATAAAATATAGAAATTAATTTATATCTCCTATGACTTTGTTTTAATCTTTCTTAACAGTATCTCATCCTTGTAGCCAGGAAATAAAGTGTATCCGAAGGCAATAGTAGGCCACAGCAGTCTAGTAAGAAGGGTGTCCATATGTTGGGATGACCTAGTGTTGGTATCAGAGTCCAAACAGAGTAAGGAGAAAATTCAGGCATGAGGGTGGCCTAGTGTCAGTCCTCAAAAACGCAGAAAAGACATCCACGTGAGTCTTGCATGGGGTGTCAGAGTCCCAGCTAGATGAGGCAGGCATATGTGAGACTGGCCTTGTGTAGGGTTTTAGAACCCAAGAAGAATGAGGAGAACACCCATAACGGGGCATGGCTCAGCATGTGAGTTCAGAGACCCACCTGGAGGAGAATGGTGGGTGGCAGTAGTAATGAGAGATTGGTTACATATAGGGGAGTTGGTCAAATCAGTACATAACCTAAGGGAAATAAAGCCAAGTTTCTCACTTTTGGGGAGGGGAGTCACACACATGGAAAGGGAGAAAATTAAAATGAGTTCTGGGATGTTGGATTGGAATTATTAGTATAAATAGTGACATCCCAATACCAATGAGATGATCTAGCAATCAGATTTTGTTTCTGAATGCCAATCTCCACTTAACAGGGATCAGGGATCTTTGGAGAAATGGCTGATTCCAAGGCTGAGAAGGCAAGTCTAAGGTAAGTTTTTGTGTCAGCATTCAAAGATAATAACATTAAAACTCATTAATCATATAGGAAACCATATGTTTATTTTTGAGCAGTCCCAAACTTAAATAAAAAATACAAATTCAATACAAAGGATGTATACTTACATCACAGATATAATTAAGTGAATAAATAACTAAATCAAAGTTTGATGAGAAATAAGACAATTATATCATTACAAGTCCTTCCCCACAAAACTCTTCCTAATTACCAGAAGAAAATAAAAATAACCTTACAATGGGAGGCCTGGAAGACTCCACCTCAGTCAAAAGGTCAAAGTGAACATTATCAGGAATAACACAGACTAAAATGTTGCACTTCATGGTCAGATGCAATACAATGTCACATTTGTGATATTTCTTCCAAATATGTATAAATTGAGCCTAATTGTGAGGAAACATCAGACAAATCCAATTTGAGAGACATTCTAAAAATTAATTGTTCCATACTCTTCAAAAGTGACAGGGTCTTCAAAGTCAAGGAAATAGGAACTTTTCCAGATGAAGAAGAATAAAGGAACATGACAACAATATACAATATCTACTTCTGAAATAGATCCTTTTGCTAAACATTACATTATTAGGACAGTTGTAGAAACTTGAATGAGATTGAAGGAATAGATAGTAGTAATGAATGGATGTTAACTTCCAGATTTTTATCATTGTAACATGGCCATGTAGGAAAATATACTTATTTGTAGGAAACATACACACTAACAAATTCAGTTCTTTGTGTTGTACTAGCAGCTTCTCTGTAAGTGTGGGACTGCTCCAAACCAAAAACAAACTTAATCAAATTCAAACTGAATGTACATATCCTTTGAACAATCCCACTTCTAGAAATCTATAGAGATGCTCAGACAAGAGTATCAGGGTATTTGTATAAATATATTCATGGTAACATTGTTTATAATATGGAACAATTGAAGATAGTCTAATCTTGAACAATAGAGGGAGTGTTAAATTGTGGTCTGGTATGGCATATGGTACCATAGAGCTTTCAAAAAAGGGTGGATCTCTATGTAGAGACAGGGAAATTGTTCAGGACATATTGTTGAGTGTAAAAAATGTAAGACTCAGAACTAAATATACAGTATAATTTAACTTCCATTAAAAAATAACTCCAAAACAAACAAAAATAAATGTGTATATTTAAAAGTACATGATAAAAATAATTTGTAACCTATATAAGGTATTTATCCATGTGCACTTAGTAATCCTAAAGGGATTACTAAGTGGGTCATTCTTCTGTTTTATTTATAGCCCGCCTATTGCATTAAGAAATTAAAATGGAAGGTTACTCAGCAAAAGCAATCTCAGGTTTTGATTGACCATTTATTCAAATTTTCAGATGAAATCACCTTTTTATATCAGCATAAGCAGCAAATTCTACCTTGTCTTTAATCCAAACATGAAAGCATTATCCTCTTTTTCTACAATATCAGAGTGTTCTTAGGAGAGAAACTTCCACCTCATTTCAGTCTAATGGTTTCATAACATTGGGGGAAGAATGATTCTCTGACCTCAGAGTATCCGTTTTCTTTTTTCCCTCTCTTTTTGTTCATTTTGTCTTCATACATCTGCCTTTTTGTGAGGTGATGCCCAGAAAAAAAATTACTCTTAGCATTTCTTTTTTTTACCCAGAATCATAGCCTGGATACAGCCAAGTGACCTACTAATTACAAAGCTCAGTACCTTAGCTAAGAATCTATAAGGAAGTTATGAGGACAAAAATGATACTCTTAGAATTTTATACAGAGACATTTGGTAAGCCTTTTCAAGCTCAGAAGATAATCCCAGACTCAACTATTCTGAACTCACATCTTAAGACAATTTCAGAAGGAACACTACATCAACTACTACCTCCTAGAGGACAAGCTCTCACAATTGTTGGAAAAGTATACAGTTTTGCAGTTGGTTTTCACCAGGTTTCCAAGTGACTTCCCTTAGGAAGAGATAGGAGGATATGACTCAAACCCCCAGCATGACAAAAGAAACCCTTCCTGCTCAACTTATTTTACTTCTTGTGATTTAGAGTTCCCTCCTTAAGAACTAATGTTGACAGAATGCTAAATACTTTGAGTATATAATTTCATCACCATAACACTTCGTAAGGGGAGATATTATCATTCACCTTTTACTGACAGAGGCTAAAGATTGTATATAACTTGACAAAAATTTTGCCCCAACACCTCCATATTTTTTAATTGTTTTTTTTTGTTGTTGTTGTTGTTGTTGTTTTTTGCGGTATGCAGGCCTCTCACTTCTGTGGCCTCTCCCGTTGCGGAGCACAGGCTCCGGATGCGCAGGCTCAGCGGCCATGGCTCACGGGCCCAGCCACTCCGCGGCATGTGGGATCTTCCCAGACCGGGGCACGAACCCATGTTCCCTTCATCGGCAGGCCTACTCTCAACCACTGCACCACCAGGGAAGCCCAATTGTATTTTTTTATATCCTCTTGGCAGCATTCATTCATTCCACAAATATATTGAATATGTGCATGTTCTAGGCATGAGGACAGAGAAGTGATTTAAGAGGAATGTATGTGTTAATATATATTCTATCTTATTATTCTTTAGCTCTTTCCTAATACTTGAGCTGAAATATTTCCAATAAAGCCCATCTCTATACTGTTATCATCAAAAAAGATTATATATTGAACTGTAATTATTTATTAAAATATCTGTCAGCTGATCAGTTTTAAGTATTCGTAAGGACCGGGATAGTAGGATCAGTTTTAAGTATCCGTAAGGGCCGGGATAGTAGGATCAGTTTTAAGTATCTGTAAGGGCCGGGATAGTAGGAATGTCATTTGTTACTAAACTCCTTGTTTCCAGCTTACTTACTATGAAGCCCTGAAATCCACTAAGTATTAATTACATTTTGAATGAATGACTATCATGCTCATTCTAATAAGGGAGCTTATCACCGTGTACATTTTCTTTTTGCTAATCAAGATGTCTGCAGTCTAATTATTTTGGGGCTCTACTATATATTAATCTTTGCCTTCAATATCCAGGCCATATTAGAAAACACAGTTTGGTGCAGAGCCTGAGGGAAGAGAAAAGCTTCACATCCAAAGTCACCATTTCTGTGAAGACTACAATTTGACTCTCATGAGAGTCTTGAAAGTTTGAGTTTAGGGCATCCTTAGTTTGAGCATTGTTTCCCTGGAAGAACCACATGATGGCAGACACAGCAGGGCCTGGAGACAGAGATGACTTCATATGAGGGACCACTTGGCAGACACAACTTGTCCCTAGAAAACAAGGGGGGTTCCTATGAATTCCCAAAAATGATTGAGTGATTATTTTATATAAAGCAGGGATCCTGCATGAGCTGGCAAGGGGAAGAACAACAACCAAAGTAATTATGTGCATTAATATTACTTCATTTATATCCATAAGCTGGAGACACCTTGGGGCATTTGGCTTATAGGGAAATTAGGGTATTGGGAAGCAGGGAGTTGATATGACATCTTCATTATTACACAGGAGCAGAGCACAGACTCAAAACTACATCTCCACACTCAAAGTCCAGCAGTCCTGACTGTATTCCAATTCACTTGCTCTACTGGATTATGCTTCCCCTACTGAGATGATACTTCATTATCTTCACCAAGATAAATTCTATCCAGGTTTCAAAGTTCTAACAAAGTTCATCCTCTATCACATTTAATTGTATATTTGTTTGATGATAAGGTAGCTATAGGTGCCTTAAATCTATACACATATTTTGGTAATAAATTATATCTTTTCAATACTTCTAAAGAACATAAAATCAGAGCAATATCAGTCATACAAACAATATATTAAATAAACAGGCACTGATCACCTTTCTTATGCCAGAAACAATTCTATACTTGTACATTGCCCACATATAGAAGGAAAGGAAAACATGAATTAAGCACCTGGTATATGTCAAGTATCATTCTAATATGACAGTATTTGTAAGTGAAGGATGGAATTAGCAGGATTGAGCATAGATGGAGACACAATTTTTATTATATTACTCCTAAAGAAATGAGCATACATTGACTGTCTATTATGCACCAGGTACTATTCTAGACACATTCTTCACACACACAGGGGAAGGAAACATGCATGGAGTACATACTATATATCATACACTATTCATATGCAACATTAATCACTTAGAGGAAAATAAAATAAGCATTTATTAGGTACCCAGTATTATCACAGTTGTTATTCTAGTGCAAACTTAGTCATTCAAAAGTGAAAAGTAAGACTCTGGGTTAGTCACTTAGCAGCCATCTTGGTTATCAGATCGGCTGTTGTAGTATCACAGTGTTTGTGTTCAAGTGACCCTTATTTACTTAATAACAGCCCCAAAATGCTAGAATAGTCATTCTGGTAATTCAGAAATGCCAGAAAGAAATCATGAAGTGCTTCCTTTAAGTGAAAAGGTGACTTAATAAGGAAAATGAAATCATATAACAAGGTTGCTAAGACCTATGCCATGTGACTGACAGGGTCTTGGTGCTCCAGCCAAGTGTCAGGCCTGTGCCTCTGAGGCAGGAGAGATGAGTTCAGGATATTGGTCCACCAGAGAACCCCCAGGACCATGTAATTTCAAATTGCAAAAGCTATACAAGGTATCTCCATCTCAATGCTATACAAGATATATCCATCTCAACACTAAGACCCAGATCCATTCAACAACCAGCAAGCTACAGTGCTGGACACCCTATGCCAAACAACTAACAAGAAAGGAGCACAACCCCATCCATTAGCAGAGAGGCTGCCTAAAACCATAAGAAGGTCACAGGCACCCCAAAACACACCACCAGACATGGTCCTTCCCACCAAAAAGACAAGATCCAGCTTCATCCACTAGAACACAGGCACCAGTCCCCTCCAACAGGAAGCCCACACAACCCACTGAACCAATATTACCCACTGGGGGCAGACACCAAAAACAACGGGAACTATGAAACTGCAGACTGTGAAAAAAAGACCCCAAATGCAGTAAGTTGGGCAAAATGAGAAGAGAGAAACACAGAGCAGATGAAGTAGCAAGGGAAAAACCTATCACCAAACAAATGAAGAGGAAATAGGCAGTCTACCAGAAAAAAAATAAAGAGTTATGATAGTAAAGATGATCCAAAATCTTGGAAATAGAATGGAGAAAATAAAAGAAATGTTTAACAAGGACCTAAAAGAACTAAAGAGCAAATAAATAATGATGAACAACAAAATAAATGAAATTTAAAATTCTCTAGAAGGAATCAATAACAGAATAATTGAGGCAGAAGAATGAATAAGTGACGTGGAAGATAAACTAGTGGAAATAACTACCACAAGGCAGAATAAAGAAAAAAGAATGAAAAGAATTGAGGACAATCTCAGAGACTGCTGGGACAACATTAAATGCACCAACATTTGAAATATAAGGGTCGCAGAAGAAGAAGAGGAAAAGAAAGGAACTGAGAAAATATTTGAAGAGATTATAGTTGAAAACTTCCCTAATATGGGAAAGGAAATAGTCAATTCCAGGAAGTGCAGTGAGTACCATACAGGATAAATCCAAGAAGAAACATGCCAGGACACATATTAATCAAACTACCAAAATTTAAATTCAAAGAAAAAATATGAAAAGCAACAAGGGAAAAACAACAAATAACATACATACAAGGGAATCCCCATAAGATTAACAACTGATTTTTCAGCAGAAACTCTGTAAGCCAGAAGGGACATATTTAAAGTGATGAAAGGGAAAAACCTACAACCAAGATTACTCTACCCAGCAAGGATCTCATTCAGATCAGACAGAGAAATTAAAACATTTACAGAGAAGCAAAAGCTAATAGAATTCAGCACCACGTAACCAGCTTTACAACAAATGCTAAAGGAATTTCTTTAGTAAGAAAACACAAGAGAAGGAAAAAACCTACAATAACAAACCCAAAACAATTAATAAAATGGTAATAGGAACATACATATTGATAACCTTAAATGTAAATAGACTAAACGCTCCAACCAAAAGACATAGACAGGCTGAATGGATACAAAAACAAGAACCGTATATATGCGGTCTACAAGTGACCCTCTTCAGGCCTAGGCACACATACAGACTGAAAGTGAGGGGATGGAAAAAGGTATTCCATGCAAATGGAAAACAAAAGAAAGCTGGTATAACAATTGTCATATCAGATGCAATAGACTTTAAAATAAAGACTATTACAAGAGACAAAGGACACTATATAATGATCAAGAGATCAAACCAAGAAGATATAACAATTGTAAATATGTATGCACCCAACATAGGAACCCCTCAACACATAAGGCAAATGTTAACAGCCATAAAAGGGGAAATCGATAGTAACACAATAATAGTAGGGGACTTTAACACCCCACTTTCACCAATGGAGAGATCATCCAAAATGAATATGAACAAGGAAACACAAGCTTGAAATCACACATTAAACAAGATGGACTTAACTGATATTTATAGGACATTCCATCTAAAAACAACAGAATACACTTTCTCTCAAGTGCTCAGGGAACATTCTCCAGGATAGATCATATCTTGGGTCACAAATTAAGTCTTGGTAAAATTAAGAAAATTGAAATCATATCAAGTATCTTTTCAGACCACAAGATGATGAGACTAGATATCAATTACAGGACAAAATCTGTTAATAATACGAATACATGGAGGCTAAACAATACACTACTAAATAACCAAACGATCACTGAAGAAATCAAAAAGGAAATCAAAAAATACCTAGAAACAAATGACAATGACAACATGATGACCCAAATCCTATGGGGTGCAGCAAAATCAGTTCTAAGAGGGAAGTTTATAGCTATACAAGCCTACCTCAAGAAACAAGAAAAATCTCATGTCAAAAACCTAACCTTACACCTAAAGCAACTAGAGAAAGAAGAACAAAAAAATCCCGAAGTTAGCAGAAGGAAAGAAATCATAAAGATCACATCAGAAATAAATGAAAAAGAAATGAAGGAAGTGATAGCAAAGATCAATAAAACTAAAAGCTGCTTCTTTGAGGAGATAAACAAAATTGATAAACCATTAGCCAGACTCATCAAGAAAAACAGGGGGAAGACTCAAATCAATAGAATTAGAAATGAAAAAGGAGAAGTAACAACTGACACTGCAGAAATACAAAAGATCATGAGAGATTACTACAAGCAACTCTATGCCAATACAATGGACAACCTGGAAGAAATGGACAAATCCTTAGAAAGGTATAACCTTCCAAGACTGAACCAGGAAGAAATAGAAAATATAAATGGACCAATCACAAGCACTGAAATTGAAACCGTGATTAAAAACCTTCCAACAAACAAAAGACCAGGACCAGATAGCTTCACAAGTGAATTCTATGAAACATTTAGAGAAGAGGTAACACCTATCCTTCTCAAACTCTTCCAAAATATAGCAGAGGGAGGAACACTCCCAAACTCATTCTACGAGGCCACCATCACCCTGATACCAAAACCAGACAAAGATGTCACAAAGAAAGAAAACTACAGGCCAATATCACTGATGAACATAGATGCAAAACTCCTCAACAAAATACTAGCAAAGAGAATCCAACAGCACATTAAAATAATCATACACCATGATCAAGAGGGGTTTATCTCAGGAATGCAAGGATTCTTCAATATATGCAAATCAAACAGTGTGATAAACCATATTAACAAATTGAAGGAGAAAAACCATATGATCATCTCAATAGATGCAGAAAAAGCTTTTGACTAAATTCAACACACATTTATGATTATAAACCCTCCAGAAAGTAGGCATAGAAGAAATTTACCTCAACATAATAAAGGCCACATACGACAAACCACAGCCACAGCCAACATCTTTCTCAATGGTGAAAAACTGAAAACATTTCCTGTAAGATCAGGAACAAAACAAGGTTGTCCACTGTCACCACTATTATTCAACATAGTTTTGGAAGTTTTAGCCACAGCAATCAGAGAATGAAAAGGAATCCAAATCGGAAAAGAAGAAGTAAAGCTGTCACTGTTTGCAGATGATGTGATACTATACATAGAGAATCCTAAGGATGCTACCAGAAAACTACTAGAGCTAATCAATGAATTTGGTAGAGTAGCAGGATACAAAATTAATGCACAGAAATCTCTTGCTTTCCTATACACTAATGATGAAAAATCTGAAACATAAAGTAAGGAAACCCTCCCATTTACCATTGCAACTAAAAGAATAACATACCTAGGAATAAACCTACCTAAGGAGAAAAAAGACCTGTATGCAGAAAACTATAAGACATTATGAAAGAAATTAAGGATGATACAAACAGATGGAGAGACATATCATGTTCTTGGATTGGAAGAATCAATG
Source organism: Neophocaena asiaeorientalis asiaeorientalis (assembly GCF_003031525.2). Lineage (NCBI taxonomy): Eukaryota > Metazoa > Chordata > Mammalia > Artiodactyla > Phocoenidae > Neophocaena > Neophocaena asiaeorientalis. The sequence goes on from NW_020173116.1 coordinate 1,131,994, forward strand.
TTGTGAAAACGATTATACTACCCAAACCAATCTACAGATTCAATGCAATCCCTATCATACTACCAACGGCATTTTTCTCATAGTTAGAGCAAAATATATCACAATCTGTATGGAGACACAAAAGACCCCGAATAGCAAAAGCAATCTTGAGAAAGAAAAATGCAGCTGGAAGTATCAGGCTCCCTGACTTGAGACTCTACTACAAACCTACAGTAATCAAGACAGTATGGTGCTGGCACAAAAACAGAAATATAGATCAATGGAACAGGATAGAAAGCCCAGAGATAAACCCATGAACATATGGTCATCTTATTTTTGATAAAGGAGGAAAGAATATACAATGGAGAAAAGACAGCCTCTTCAATAAGTGGTGCTGGAAAACTGGATAGCTACATGTAAAAGAATGAAATTAGAACACTCCCTAACACCATACACAAAAATAAACTCAAACTGGATTAAAGACCTAAATGTAAGGCCAGGCACTATAAAACTCTTAGAGGAAAACATAGGAAGTACACTCTATGACATAAATCACAGTAAGATCCTTTTTGACCCACCTCCTAGAAAAATGAAAATAATAACAAAGGATAGACAAATGATACCTAATGAAACTTAAAAGATTTTGCACAGCAAAGGAAACCATAAACAAGATGAAAAGACAACCCTCAGAATGGGAGAAAATATTTGCAAATGAAACAACTGACAAAGGATTATTCTCCAAAATTTACAAGCAGCTCATGCAGCTCAATATCAAAAAAACAAACAACCCCATCCAAAAATGGGCAGAAGACCTAGACAGACATTTCTCCAAAGAAGATATAAAGATTGCCAACAAACCCATGAAAGGATGCTCAGCATCACTAATCATTAGAGAAATGTAAATCAAAACTACAATGAGGTATCACCTCACACCATTCAGAATGGCCATCATTAAAAAATCTACAAACAATAAATGCTGGAGAGGGTGTGGAGAAAAGGGTACCCTCTTGCACTGTTGGTGTGAATGTAAATTGATACAGCCACTATGCAGAACAGTATGGCGGTTCCTTAAAAAACTAAAAATAGAACTACCATACAACCCAGCAATACCACTACCTGGCATATACCCTGAGAAAACCATAATTCAAATAGAGTCATGTACCACAATATTCATTGCAGCTCTATTTACAATGCCCAGTGCATGGAAGCAACCTAGGTGTCCATCGACAGATGAATGTATAAAGAAGATGTGGCACATATATACAATGGAATATTACTCAGCCATAAAAAGAAATGAAATTGAGCTATTTGTAGTGAGGTGGATGGACCTAGATTCTGTTATACAGAGTGAAATAAGTCAGAAAGGCAAAAACAAATACCGTATGTAACACATATATATGGAATCTAAAAGAAAGAAAATAATTTTGTTCTGAAGAACCTAGGGGCAGGAGAGGTATAAAGACGCAGAAATAGAGAATGCACTTGAAGACATGGGGAGTAGGAAGGGTAAGCTGGGACGAAGTGAGAGAATGTCATGAACATATATACACTACCAAATGTAAAATAGCTAGTGGGAAGCAGCCACATAGCACAGGGAGATCAGCTCGGTGCTTTGTGATCACTTACAGGGGTGGTATAGGGAGTGTTGGAGGGAGATTCAACAGGAAGTAGATACGGGCATATATGTATAGCTGATTCACTTTGTTATACAGCGGAAACTAACACATCATTGTAAAGCAATTATACTCCGATAAACATGTTAAAAAATTAATAATAATAAGTAAATAAATCCAGTGACAAGTGACCTTATAAGTGAAACACAGAGAGATGCACAGAAGAAGAGGAGGAGGCAATGTGATCATGGAAAAGGGACTGGAAATTGGAGCCACAAATCCAAGAAATCCCACCAACTACCAGAGATTAGAAGAATCAAAGAGCAGAATTTCCTTTAAAGCCTTTAGAGGAAGTATGGTCCTGGGGACATCTTGATTTTGGACTTCTGGCCTTCAGAACTGTGAGAGAATAAACATCTGTTGTTTTAAGCTACCAAGGTTGTAGCAACTTGCTATAGCAACATTAGGAAATTAATAAATATACCAATGTCACTTGCATGTTTTGAATAAAGTGCCAAGACAATGTAAAATGTTAACTATAGGGGCACTAGATGAAGGGTATACGGGAACTCTCTGTACTATCTTTGGAAACTTTCTGTAAGTCTAAAAATTATTCCAAAATAAAAAGCTTATTAAAATAGCACAATTCAACTCAAAAAGTTATAGATTTTACTTCTACTTTGTTATGAGTCAGACTTAATATTTCTTTGAATAATATGACTACTATGCCATTAAATATCTCACAAATAAAAACAAGCATTTCTAGAAAATAAATCTTTCAGATGGGGAACACTGATATGGAAATGCCAGGTTTGAAACAGTAAATTCACAGACTTGGGTTTTCATTGTGTTTCAGAGCTCCAATAGTTTCCCTCTGGTTTGTAGTTGATAAATGTGAGTGGTCTTAACCCGTGCTATCAGTGACACTTAGACAAAGTATTCCTTGACCTTCAGTGGAATATAAATTTACACTGTTTTGCTTCCCTACCTCTTAAGTTTACATCAATGATAACCAATCAAGATTGTTATTAAAAAAAAAAACACTGGGGCTTCCCTGGTGGCACAGTGATTGAGAGTCCGCCTGCCAATGCAGGGGACGCGGGTTCGTGCCCTGGCCCGGGAAGATCCCATATGCCGCCGAGCGGATAAGCCCGTGAGCCATGGCTGCTAGGCCTGCGCGTCCGGAGCTCCGCAACGGAAGAGGCCACATCAGTGACGGGCCCGCGTACAGCAAAAACACACACACACACACACACACACAAAATCCACCAATCCGAAAAAAAAGCAAGACTCTGCACTAAGCACGTGATATATGCCAAACACTATTCTAGTACATTAAACACACATCAGTGGAAGAACAAGAGCATAACATGAGTGCCTGTTATGTACCTGATAATAGTCTTTCTCATACGTAGTGGGGGTGGGGGGAAGAGGAGTATGCATAGAGAATTGACTATCCAGCAGGTACTATTCTGAAACTACATCACTCACACAGAGCTAAGGAGACAAGGGGGCATTGAGCACCAATTATTACCAGGCACTATTTTAGAACATTACTCACATCACACATAGGTGGAAAGAAACAAGCAGGAATTTAGTACTGCATATAATCTAAGTAATATTCTAGCCCCACCGTTGGCACACTTAGGAAAGGTAACAATGCTTGGAACACCTACTGTGTGTCAAGTATTACTCTAATAACATGTTACTAAAATGATGAAAGCATTATTTGGGGCCGTTACTGTTGCCCAGTTTTCCCATCACTGCGAAGAAAACAGCATGCATGTCAGCCCTCTCCAGTTTGCATAAGTGTAAACTGCAGATACTCTGAAAATCATATCTGAGTGTGAATTATAAGGACCCAAAGGCTTTGACTGAGTTACCACCTTTTATAACTCACACCTAGTCTGTCATTTTTTCAAGCCCACATTCAAATGTGGCCTTCCTTGGGGGAGTTTATTGTTAAGGGCTAGCACTATTCCCAGATGTGAAGTATGTATCTTCATAAATACAGATAACTGGACCAGGTGTTGTGTTTCTTGATTAGTTCCCAAGGTAGGCAGTGTAAGCAGTTGACTTTGAGTTGCTTACAGAATGTCACAGGTGGCTCCTGCCCAGTTGATTCTGAAGACATTCACTGTTTGGGTGGACCCTGGGGTCTTTGCTGGATTTATTAAACAGCCTCCATGAGTCATGTGTGTCACCATTGTACTTAAATCTGTCCTATCTCACTCTTCAGGTTCTACATTATCATATCATCAATGTAGTGTATTATTATAGCTGGGACCTGCATCAAGATCAAATTTCTTCCAACCAGTTACTGACAGTAAGCAGGTAAATGTGAATAACCCTGTAGTAATACAGTAAATATAGCTCAGGATCCTTCCTACATGAAGAAACTGAGATCGGTAGTGGGAAAAAGCACTGGCAAGACCAACTATTGAGTCTCCATTAGTGTTTTTCTTCCCCACTCTTCAAACTATTTCAGAGTCTGCTGATGCTATAGGTGGAATGATTTTATTCAATCCTTGACAGTCTACTATTAGTCTCCATGAACCATCTGCCTTTTCCATCAGCCACACTGAGCTATTGTATAGCGAATTTTTTGGTATCAGCACTCCAGCTTCTAACATGTCACTAATTTGAACAGTATTTTCCTTTTTTTTCTGCCAGTTATTTTATACTGTTTCAAAATAACAATCTGTAGAGATTGCATGGGGCTCAGGCAATTCTATAGGTTCTCACTGTGATAGGGAAGGACAAATCTGACTCCATATTAGATGTTCCTTTTTACTTTAACTTTTGTACTTTGTTGCCTGTGCTGAGTCATGCGGGCTCTGTACCTTTTGTAAAACAATATTCCCTGTAGCCTGAACTATACAGGATTGCCTATTCTCGGGGTTCTGAGAGTCCATTCATCTAGAGATAAAAGAACAGAGAATAACATTTGTCTCGCTGGAGGTTTACAGGGACATTATGACCTGTCCCTATGTGGACAGCTGCAGGAACAAAGGATTCTGACACCAGAAGTTTGCAACAACTAACCACATCTCTCCTCACCTTGCCTTTAAAAGTGCTTTGCTGAAACCCTTCCAGGAGTTTGGGGCTTTTGGGGCATGAGCTACCCATTCTCATTACACATCCCTGAAATAAATCTTTCTTTGCTCCAAACTCCTGGAAACTCCTTTCGTTTGGCCTTGCTGTGTGTTGGGGACACAAATTTGCATTCAGTAACATAGTTAATGTATTCTGGAAGGTAAACTTATGTCCATTCTGTTCTACAATACTAGGTAGGGGAGGTGTTCTACAGTTACACTTACTATCCATCCCCTAAATACATGCAGCTAAAAAAAAGACAACCACTTGATATCAAGTCTGTTCAAACATTCCAATTCACTTAATTTCCTGGACCATCACCCTTGGCAATTCAGTGAAGTTTCTCATTGTCATTTTTATCTTCTCACCTTTCTAATTCTTCCAAACTGGGGTAAATAGTGGAGATTTGTTCAGGGCCTTTAAATTTTAGAGGACCAACAGGGATTACCATTTGTCTACCCATCCTCTGGTTGGGTTTAGTGATATATGTGTGAGACAATCCATTTAGTGGTTTCTTCTGTGTGTGTTACTCTGCTTAGATATTGTGTGAGAGGCACTTTGTTTATAAGTGTCTGGTGTGTTTGCTACTTTCTTAAGTGGCATATGAATTTGGAATTGTGTTTAGTGAGGCCAAGTGTGTGTGATACATCGTTTAGTAATATTTTCTGAGACATTGCATTTAGCTGTTTATGTGCTACTATATTAGTGACTTATGTGTGTGATACTCTACTGGTTCATGTTTTTTCATTGCTATGTTTAGGGATGTGAGACATTGTGTCAGTAGTGGTTTGTGTGTGGAAAATTGTGTTTAGTGATATAGGTCTGAGACACTGTAATTTGAGGTGCCTGTTGTGTGTGCCATTGTGGGCTGTGTGTGTGGTCTGTTTAGTGACATTTGGTTGTTTATTTGCTGTGCTCTTTAGTGACACCCTGTGTTTGGTTGTACCTAGTGTATTCACTACTTTGTTCAGTGATACGTGAATGAGATATTGAGTTAAATAAAGACAAGTGTGTGTGGCACTGTGTGTAGTGATATGTGAGATCCTGTGCTTAGTGTTGCACTGAGGTGTGCTAATCTGTTTAATGATGTACATCTGGAACATTTGGCTCAGTGGTGCAGGTGCTGTTGTGACAGTGACATGCATATCATACATATGTGTGAGACAGTGTGTTCAGCCCTACCTGGTGTGGGCGGTATTCTCTCTAGAGAAATATGTGCTACCGTGTTTATTGATATGTATGTGCAGTATTGTGTTTATTGGTGTGACTGCTACTATGTTTAGTGATATATGTGTGCAAAACATTAGCTGGAGTGCCTGTTTTGTGTAATATTTTGTCTAGTGATATATTTGTGAGCTACTGTGTTAATAGTGCCTAATATCTGTGCTAGTGTTTCAGTGATACATGTGTGAGACACTGTGCTTAGTGGTGCCTGGTGTGTGGGCTACTAGGCTGGTTATAAAGGAGCAAAACACTGTGGAAATAGCCTGGTGTTGGCTACTGTGTTGAGAGATTTGTGTGAGGTGCTGTGTTTAACAGCACCTGGATGCTTGCTATTTTGTTCAGTGATATATGTGAGAGACGCTGCCTTTAGGGATTCCAGGTGTGTTTCCTACTGTGCTTAGTAATATTGCTTGAGATACTGGGCTTAGTGATGACTCACCCTGTGCTGCTTCACACAGTGAATCATGGGCGAAGATTTGAATTCAGTGGGGTGCGTGCTCTTGTGTTCGGTGATATATGTGTGAGACACCGTTTCATGCTGCTTGTGTATTTGCTATTCTATTTAGTGTTATATGTGTGAGAGATTGTGCTTTGTGGTATCTCTGGTGTGTATTACTCTGTTTAGTGATATATGTGTAAGACACTGTTCCGGGTGAAAAGTATGTGTGTCATTTTGTTTAGTAATATTTGTATAAGACTTTTTTTTGGTTGTGCCTGCTGTGTGTGCTTCTGTGTTTACTGATCTACCAGTGAGACATTGTTAGTGGTCTGTGGTGTGTTTTTTGTTGTACTTAGGGATATGCGTGTGTTACATTGTATTTAATGGGATGTGTATTAGACTATGTTCAATTATTTCTGTTTGAAACACTTGGTTTGTGTTATATGGATGTGTGATAATGCATTTAGCAGCACGTGTGGTAAGAATTTTTATTTAGTAATGTGTGGGTGTGAGCCACAGAGCTTAAAGGTATGTGGTGTATGAGATAGTGTACTTAAAGGTGTGTATTTGAAGGAATATTGTTTTATATAGTATGAGTTATGTTTAAAGCTATTCAATAATTTTGCAACTCTGTGAATTAATATAAGTGTGAGACAATATTTAGTAGATGTCGTGTGCTACTGATTAGTGATGTATTTGTGAGAAGCTCTGATTAGAAGTGCTTCTAATTTCTACTTTCTTTGGAGACGTGTTAGAAACTCAGTTTGATGGTGCCTGGTGAGCTTGCTACTCTGCTTAGTGATATCCATGTGAAACATTGTTTCCAGTTGTGCCAGGTGGTATGCAACTTTGTTTAGTAATATAATGTGAGATACTGTGTTTAGCAGCATGTGATGGCTGTGCTACCCTGTGAGTAACATACATGTGACACTGAGTCTGGTGCTTCGTGTGTGCTACTGTGTTTAGTAATACGTGTGAAATACTGCATTTATCGTTGACTATTGTGAGTGCCACTGTGTTGACGACACATATGTGAAACACCATACTTCTGGGAGCCTGGTGTGTGGGCTACTCTCTTTGGCAATTTATGTGTGAGGGACTGTGTTTAGTTGCGCTTGGTATGTGTGCTACTGTGTTTAGTGTTACGTGTCAGGAGCTTATGTTTTTTTAGTGATATAAAGTTGAACATTGTGTTTAGTAGTACAGGGTGTATATGGTACAGTATTTAATGAAATACATGTGTGACACTGTGTTCAGTTGTGTGCGGCATTGTGTTTAGTGATATATGTGAGAAACACTGGGTTCAGCAATGTGTGGTATGTGTACTAATTGTTTAGGTTCACGTTGTGACATATTGTGCTACTAGTGCTAGGTCTGTGTCACCCTTCATGAAGCCTGGTGTTTAGCGGTCTGTGTGAAGTACTTTGTCAGTGATGTATGTCGAAACTCTGTTTAATACTGTTAGATATGTGAGTTACTGGTACAGAGACGTATGTGTGTACCATTTAATATAGCAGTGCATGGTACCTACACCTCTTTTAGCAATACATATTTAAATTCTGTTTAGTAGTTCATGTGTGTGTTACTGCATGAGATGATACATGTGTGAGCATGTATCTGTCTAGCAGAAGTGCTATATTTACTTCTTCCTTAGTGACATATGTTAAAGAACAGTGTTCAGCGCTATGTTTGGCAGTGTGTGTTGCAGTGTAGTATTTTGGTTAGTGATATAAGTTGAAACACTGTGTTTAATAGTGGTATGTATGTTTGTTACTGTACATAGTGATGTATGTATGAACCAGTATATTTAAAAATACTTGGTGGATATACCACTTTGTTGTGTTAACAAAGGCAAGTTCATGTGCCTGATACACATTGAGGCCAAAACCAAAGCAAATACTGAATACCAACAATACCAAAACGTCAGAGTTTTGAACAGAGAAAGGTTTATTGCAGAGCCATGCAGGAAGAATGGGTGGCTCATACCCCCCCCCAACCCCAAACTCCCCAAGGGGTTTCAGCAAAGCATTTTTAAAGGCAAGGTGAAGGAGGGACGTGGTTGGTTGTTGCAAACTTCTTGGTGTCAGAACCCTTTGTTCTTGCAACCGTCCAGGTAGGTCAGGACATGATGTTCCTGTAAATCTCCAGCAAGACAATTGTTATTCTCTGTTCTGCAACTTTTTTTTTCTATATATGAATGGAAAAGCATTACACCCTTAAAGGTCAGAGCCTTGAGAATGGGCTAACCTGTATATTTCAGGCTATAGGCAACATTCTCAACTGGAAGCAAAAGCAATAGAGTACAAAGGTTAAAGTAAAAGAAACAGGTCTAATATGGAGTCAGATTTGTTCTTCCCTATTACAGCTTCACTTTATATATGTGACACACTGTATTTATTTGTGCTAGTACATGTGTGAACATGTATTGTCATACATGTGTGAAACACTGTGTGTTGGCACTGCATAGTACCTGTCCTAGTTTGTTTAGTGATCTATGTTGATATGCTGTGTTTAATAGTGTTAGGTGCATGTTTTGCACACACCTGAACAAACACTGTGCCTCTCACACACATCACTAAACACATCATCACCAACAAAAATTGCCACTAATACTGTGCTTCAGACACACACACAAATAAACACAATGTCTCACACCTGTTTTACTAAAATCACTATAACACACATACAACACACCACTAACCCATTGTCTAATACACACATCACTTAACACTGAGCCTAGCACCAACATCACTAAACACCTTATCAAACACAACACACCACTAAGCACAGTGTCTCATACACAAATTCTTAAATACATATCACACACACACACATGTCATACCACTAAAAGCAGTGACTCACACATACATGATTAAACAGAGTGTCTTACACAAACCCTGACAAACACAGTATCTCAAACACATATCACTAGACACAGTATCATAACACAGCACAACACTAAACCCGGTGTCTGTACACCATATCTTCACAGAATCTACACACATCATGCACCATTAAACTCAGAGATTCACACACACACACACACACACACACACTACTTAACAATTATCACTTAAGACGTTTTATTGACATTTCACACATTATTAAAGTAATGTCTCATGCATTGTTGTATCTGATCACAACCACACCACATAGTCTCATAATTACTCATAATAGTATACTCATGTCATGTATCAATAAAAATATATCTCACACACATTGATAAACCCGGTGCCTCATACACATATCACTAAACCCAGTATCACACACACACCACAGAAAAGTAAATGCAGTGTCTCTCACATACTTCACTAAACACAGTGATTCAAACTTCTCACTAAACAGATTATCACACACACCAAATATCATTAACTACACACACATATTATTAACACAATACTTTACACACATTACTAAATACAACATTGCACATCACGTCATTAGGCATGACTCACAACTACTTTAAAAACACAGTGACCTAAAATCATCATGAAACACTGTATCACATACGTCACACACCACTGCACACAGTTTCTCATACACACATTATTAACAGTCTGCTATATACACAATATTAAACATAATATCACACATGATAAGCAACTAGACCCAGTATCTCACAGACATCACTAAACCAGCATTGCAAACACCACATACCACTAACACACATCTCACACACTAATCACGGTGTCATACATAGTCCACACCACTAAACACAGGGCCTCACATACACATCACTAACTACAGTATCGCATACACCAAACACAATGTTTCAATATAAACCAGTAAACACAGTATCACACACCATCTTGTTAACACATTGAAGAAAGCTCTCATGCTTGAATACCTTGTATATGCCAGACACTATTAATACATTACTCACTCAGGGGGCAAGGAAGTGTCCGTACATGCCAGGCTAATTTCTAGTATAATATTTATTCCCACATACATGGAAATGAGTGAGCATGCATTAAATACCTAGTAAGTTCCAGGTGCTGTTCCAGTACAAAATTCCATATAGTGGAATAGAGCAGCTAATACATGTCTGGCATTATTCTAGTTCAACATTACTCACACATGGGATGAAGGAGACAGGCAGGAATTGATTGTCTGTTATACGCCAGGCACAATTTCTATTTTAACGTTAGTCAACCATGGGGGAAACAAACAAGCATACATTAAAGATTAAAGCCTTATATGCTCCAGGTACTCTTCTATTACTACAGTGCTCACACAGGGTGGGAGGAAGCAAGACCCTGCAGCTAGGATATGCAAGGCACAGTTCTAATACACAGTTACACACAGAGAGAAAATGACCATGAATGTAGCACCTAGTACGTGCCAGGCACTGTTCTAACACATCTTTACTAGCCACAGGGGAAGGAAATGAGCACGTGTGGAACACATAGCATACACCAGTTATTAATCTAGTGAAAACCACTTATACATACAAGGGGCAGTGATAGGACTCTGTGTGAAGCATCTAGTATATGCCAGGCATTATTTTAGTACCACATTACTCACACAAAGGGAAAGATGGAAGTCGCATTAATTGCCTAGTATATGTCAGGTACCATTCTATTAAACACTTATTTGTGGGGAAGGAAAGGAGCGTGAATTCATAGCCTGGGACATGACACTGTACTAGTTTATAATGTTGTTCACACATAAAGGAAGGAATGAGCATAAATTCAGAGCTTAATAGAGATCAGACTCTACTCTAGTATAACATTACTCATAATTAGGAGGAAGGAAACAAGATTACATTGAGCACCCAGAATAGGCAAGACATGATTCCACTACAATGTTACACACATAGAGGGAAAGAAACAAGCATGAATTAATCATTCAATACATGGCAAGTATGTTTCAGTACAATCTTAGTTCCATATAGGGGAAGAAAACATGCATGAGTGAAGTACATAGTATACCAGGCACTATTCTGGTATGTCATCACTCACCCACAGAGAAAGGAAATGAACACATAAGGAGCACACAGCATATGCGTGGCACTATCTTAGCATAAGTCATATATTGTAAAAAGGGATGAGTAGGCATTAATGCTAAATATATGACAGGCACTCTCTTGGGAAAATATTATCCTCACATAAAGGAAATAAAGGAACATGCACTTGGTAACTAGCTAATGCCAGGCACTATGATCATCCATCATTACTCACGTAAAGGGGGAAGGAAAAACAATGCATTAAGTGCTTAGTGTTTACAAGGTCCTATTTTAGTACAAACTTAATGGGGGGGGGGCGAGAATAAAGATGCAGGAAACACCTAATATATGCCAGGCAGAGTTCTAGTAAAGCAAAATTTACATAGAAAGAAACTTGCATGCATTAAATGTCTACTATATGCCAAGTCTTATTCCAGCGAACATTATTCACCCATAAAAGAATTGGGGAACCACTGAAAAACTAAGCAGATTGCGTGAGTTGATTTAGAATTTAAAAACGCATCTTGTACAGCATGGTGACTGTTGTTAACAATATTGTATTGTATATTTGAAATTTGCTAGGAAAGCAGATCTTAAAAGTTCCCATACTAAGAAAATAATTGTAACTATGTGTGGTGATGGATGTTAAACAGACTTACTGTGGTGATCATATAGCAATATATACAAATATTGAATCATTATGTTGTACACTTGAAACTAATATAACGTTATATGTAAATTATACCTCAACAAAAAAATCTTGAATGCTGAAAAATAAAAAAGAAGGAAACAAAGATTGTATTAAGCATCTACTATGTACCAGGCACTAGCTAATCTAGCACAATGTTACTCACATATAGGTGGAAGAAATAAGCATAGTTTGATCATCTAGTAAATGCAAGGAACCATTCTAACACAACAGTACTCATAGGTGGGGAAGGGAAACAAGCCATCAATTTAGGCAAGATGCTATTCTCATACAATCTTACTCAAAGGAAGAAGATGAGCATTCCTGGCATACCTGGTACTACCACTAGATTGTTTAAATAACATTATCTTCTACAAGAGAAAAGTAGTAAAAATGCATTACGTGCCCCATTTATGCCATCCAGTACTCCAGTACCACTTTACTCTTACATAGAACAAAGGTCACAAGAGTGCATTGAGTGCAAAAATTATATCAAGCACTGTTGTAGTATAACACTGTTTACACATACAGGGAAGGAAATTATACTTCATAGAGTGCCTCAGATATAGAAGGTCCATCATTGCTCACAGTAGAGTAAAAGAAGTAATCATCCATATGTACTTTTTATAAGGCAGGTAGTTTTCTGGTACAAATTTGCTCACATAAAGGGGAAGGAAACAGTCATGAATTGAGAATGTTGTATATACCTGACACTGCTATGGTACAACATAACTCACACATTGGGAAAAGAAAGTAACATGCATTGATTTCCTAATAGGTGCCAAGTACTAAAGTATTACTTTTTACTTTAAAGTATATTTTAGTAAAGTATTACTCACACATTGGAAAAAGTCAGCAGGCAGGCATCTACTGAGTGCCTAGGGTATGCCAGGTTCTATACTAGTATAATGTTATTCAGATACAAAATAAGCATGCATTAAGTGACAAGTGTATGCCCAAAAGTATTTTAATACAACATCACTCACAAATAATGGAGAATACAACTGGGTATTGAGTTCCTAATATTTGTCAGATCCTATTCTAGTACAGTACAATCTTCCTCACATATAGAAAAAGGAAAAAAGCACCTAGTATTGCCAGGCACCATTCTAGTACAGCATTACTCAAGCATAAGGGGAGAAAACAGAATACACCAAGCATCTAGTAAAGGCCAGGAACTATTCTATTACAACTTTATTCACAGAGAGAAGGAAAGGAAAAGAATACATTGAGCATCTAGTATATGTCAGACACTTACCAAATTCACACATAGGGAACAGGAAGCAAGATGCTTTGAGTGCCCACCATATGCCAGGTCCTATTCTAGTACAACCTTACACATAGAAGAAGGAAACAGATCACACTGGGTATGGAATATATGTCAGTCATTATTCCAGTATATTACTCACACACAGGCTTCTTTTCTTTCTCAATTTGACAGTAAGCTTGTACTAGAATAGTACCTGAAAAATATCCAGGTACCATACTACTCACAAACAGTAGGAGCGATGCAATTGCACATTGAACCACTTGCATAAGACAGGTATTATTCTAGTACAGCTTAAATCATAGTTAGGGAGAAGGAAAAATGCATTCAGTGCACTCCTAATATATGCCAGGTTCTATTCTGCTATAACATTATTCACATATGAGTAAAACAACATAAATATGAATTGATCACATAAACTCATCCAGGGAACATTCTAGGACAGTATTACTTATTGAGAGGGGAAGAAAATGAGCTTGAATAGTTTACCAAGTACAGGCCAGGAATTATTCAAGAATAGCATTGCTCGGGCTTCCCTGGTGGCGCAGTGGTTGAGAGTCCGCCTGCCGATGCAGGGGACACGGGTTCGTGCCCCGGTCCGGGAAGATCCCACATGCAGTGGAGCGGCTGGGCCCGTGAGCCATGGCCGCTGAGCCTGCGCGTCCGGAGCCTGTGCTCCGCAACGGGAGAGGTCACAGCAGTGAGAGGCCCGTGTATCGCAAAAAAAAAAAAAAAAAAAAGAAAGAAAGAAAGAAAGAAAGAAAGACTAGCATTGCTCACACATAGTGGAATTAAGTAAGCATGCATTGAGTCTTAGTATATGTAAGGTGCTATTAATGACAAACTTACTCATTCATTGAAGAATGAAATGAGGATATAATTGGCAACCAGGAAGTGCCAGACCCTATTATATGAAACATTACACACGTAAGCAAAGAAAACAAGGATGTATAGAGAAGGTAGTTTTACATGAGAGCACGATCTAGTTCAACATTATTCACACATAAGTGGCAGAGAACAAGTGTAAGTGAACAATTTGTTTATGCCAGGCACAATTCTAGTACTACATTCCCCACATAAAGAGAAAAACAAATAAACAGGCATTGAGCACCTAGTATATGTCAAGTATGATTGCAGTAAAATATTACTCACACATCACGTGAAAGAAAGTAACATGCTTTGAGCTACCAGCCTAAGTAAGGTACTTTTGTGTTACAGCATCACTCATACACATGGGGAGACAAATATTCATGCAACTAGTGTCTATTATATGCTAGACACTATTCTGATACATCATTACTCTCACATTGGGAAATACTATGAGCATACAGTAAGGGCAAATTATATACCAGGGCTACTTCTGCACAACATTACACAAACCTTGGAAAAAAGGAAGGACGTATGCATCAATTGACTATCATATGCTAGGATTCACTCTAGTCAAATGTTATTCTAGCATAAGTGGAATGAAATAAACCTGCATGATGTACCTGGTATACACTAGGCAATCTTCTAGTAAAAACATTACTCACATGAGTAAAGACAGCGAGTATCCATTAAGTGCTTTGTATATGCCCCATATTATACTAGTAGAACATTACTCTCACATAGCCTTCTTGGAATACTTAATATATTCCAGGTGGTTTTCCACTATGTCCTTGCTCACAGCTAAGGGAAGGAATCACGTATTCTTGGAGCACAAATTACTGTCAAACAGTCTTCTACTGAGACATTACTCACACACAGGATAAAAAGGAAATGGTGCACAGTATTGCCAGTAATTGCAAGTATTATTTAAGTACAACATTACTCACACATGAGGAAAGGAAATTAGCATGGATCGAGCCCTTAGGATACACCCTATTCTACTGCCACCTTGTTCAAACATAGAGGAAGCAAATATAGAAGAAATCTAGTGTATAAAAGGTATGATTCTAGCACAACTTTGTTCACATTTATGGCAAGAAAATGAACGTTCATGGAGTACCAGGTCTATGCAAGGCAATCAGTGTTCAAGTCATCATTACTCACACATATGTGGAAGGAAGGTAGCATATAGTAAGCTTGTAGTGTATTCCATATATAGAAATTTACATGTTTATATACATAGATGCATATCATATGTGTGTATGGGATACATATGTATATCTCTATCTGTATGTATTGGTTCTCTTTCTATAGAAAACCCTGACTGATACAAGTACCTAATATATACCTGGCATTATTTGGTACAATGTACTCACACATAGGGGAAGAAAACAAGCCTGCCTGGAGCAACTATCCTATACCAAAATTTATGCGAGAATAACTAATATTACTCACACAAAGGAGAATTGAGTAAGCATGCACTGAACACCTAGTACATGCCAAGCAGTATTCTGTACAATGTTACACATACATTAGTGAAGGGCATATAATTTTTTTGAGTGCCTGGTAAATCTGTAGTACAAATTTAGTCTCATATAATTGGAAGGAAATATGCATGCATCGAGTCTCTAATATATGTCTAGGACTATTCTGCTTCAACATTACTCACATCAATGGGGAGAAATTGAGTAGGCATAGAGTACTTAGTACATCCCAAGCACTATTCCAGGGCAATCATACTCAAACATAGGGACAAGAAACGCGCTTGCATTGAGTGTATAGTGTATGTGGGGTCCTGGTGTAGAAAACATCACTCACCCATAGGAAAAGGAAATAAGATTGAATTGAGTACTGAGTATATGTCAAGAACAATTCTAGGACAACCTGACTCATTAATAGTGGGAAGAGAACCAGCATACACTGAGCATCTTTGCCTGCTACATTTCTAGTACCAATTCACCCACATGTAGGAGAAGGAAGCATATAAATGCATTGATCTCCTAGGAAATGTCACATACACTTTTTGTACAAAGTTACACACATATAAGGGAAAGGAAACAAGTGTGGATTGAACTCCTGCTCTATGGCACATTCTGGTCTAGTAAAACTTTACTCACACAGAGTGAGCAGAAAACAAACATGCATTCAGAACTTAGCACATGGCAGGCAACCTTACTCACACATCTGAGAAGGAAATGAGCATGATGAAGCCAAGTATTCTTCTAGTACACTTCTCACATAAAGGGAGAAATAAGCATGCATCCAGTGCTTATGCCAAGTACTATTCTTGCAACTTTTCCCCCACGGTGATTACGCATTGAACCATCACAATATTCAAGGGTTTATTCTAATACAACTTTATTCACACATAGGAGGAAGGAACATGCAATGAACACCTGGAATATTGCAGGTTCTATTCTAGTAAATGTTTACTCTGACACCGGAAATGGAATTGAATATATATGAAGTGCCAAGTATATGCCACATACTTTTCTAGTGCAACGTCACTTACAAATCAATGGAATAATACAAGTATTATTAAGTGCCTAATATTTTTCAGGCATGATTCTAGTACAATTTACTCACTCATAGGGGGTGAAAACAGGCATGCAAGGAACATCTGGTATTGCCAAGCACTATTTTAATACAATATAATCCAAAATTAAGAAAAAGGGAGCAGGCAGGTATTAAGAGCCTGCGTGTACCAGTTTTTTAGTACAACTTTCTCTTAATAGACTAAAGAATACATTCATATATTTCACACATAGGTTAAGCCAAGCCAAGCACTGAACTCCAGGTACATGCCAAACACTAATCTCATATAACATTACTCACTCACAGGGAGGAGAAGGCATGCATGCATTAGCACCTAATATATAACTGACATTACTCAAGTACAATGCACCCACACATAGGGGAAGTAAACAAACCTGCATGGAGCACCTAGTATAGGCCAAACTATATGCCAGAATAATTTTCCTCACACAGTGGAGAATTAAGTAAGCATTCATGAAGCACCTAGTATATGCCTGACACTCTTCTAATACAACCTTACCTACATATCAGTGAAAGACAATTTTTTGAGTGCCTATGTTGGTTTGCAACCTCAGGAGATCCCTGGGTGAAATTTGACACTGGCCCCATATAGGGAAGGAAAGGAGAGACCAAAGAAAGGGGCAGAGAACTCCAGATTGGTAGGTGGCAGGTTTCATAAGCAAGGGGACTTATATATGAAATTTGTCTTGGATGACCACAAGACAAGTAGATCTCCACACCCACCTGTGAGAATCTTAAAAGTTTGTACAGAGATCTTAATGGGGTTCAGTCACCTACACCATCCACATGTTCTCAACCACACCTTACTCTCTCAAGGTTGCATCCTTGAAGCGGTTCCCATGATAGGAGCAATGGGTGGAATGTACATTCCAAGAACAGGGAAGGAGATAAGGAGCCTCCACTTGCCCAGGTCCAGTTTGCATGTCAGTCAGCAGTCACTTCCTCTCGATGACCTCTTCCAACACTCCACCCCTTGTGACTGACTCTTACAATCTTACAAGCTTCCCCCACCTCTACCACAATGTGCCATGAGAGGTTAGCAAGGGGTTTCATTAGCATGGAGGTGGCTACTTTGGCTGCTATCTGGCTACATTGGAGACAGATGCTAGAGCATCAATATAGGCACATGCAAGAGAAAACACAGGTTAGGATAATTATTCTCATAATAAATAAGAATTTTTTTCATGAAGAGGCCCAGATCTGAATCACTGATTTTTTTTAAATCCCCACATTGGAGGTCAGGTCACGCAGGACATTTACTTGTGTCCTCATGTGATTTAATAAAGATGACACGTTAGCAGACTCATCAGGTATGAATACAACATTCTGCTTAGATAACGGCATAGATGCCTCCTTGCAAGGCAGTAATAATGTCCAAGGCCATCCTATTTTGAAGGCCATCTCTCCTCATTAGAGACATTTCAGTGTTCAGTAAAGACAGGCTTTGCCAGCTATCATTTAAGCTTGTTGGGTGAATTCAGTAAGGACTTTTGTGTGCTATACCATCCTCCAGGCCAATAGGGAGAACAAAGATGGCAGCCAGATGATCAAACCAGTGGAAAATGGAAATTACCCATCTGGCCTTGAGGAAAGGGAAGTTGGCAGCTTTAGGAACTTGACCTAATTGTGAACACCATACATGTTGTCAGGGGAGACAACACCATCAAGAGTGAGGAAATGGGTGGGGCACGGGATATGCTAGATCACAGCTCCCACCTTCTCCCCTCTTTAAATGATGTATGTTTCATTCCAAGTATGGCGTATTTCAGTAGGTCCAGCTTGAAGAAGGACAACAGGATTCCCGTGAAGATTGGAACAAAATCCTATCTGCCTGCAATTCTTCTGAACAACAGTGAAAATATTAACCTAGTAGTTTGCACAGATAAAACATATTTCTCTCTAATTATTCTTATTTCATATACTATAATTGCATGCAATCCTTTATGTCTGTCAGCCCTTTAGGATACATCAATAGCCTCTGATTTTTAAATGACATTTGTGTTGTAAATCCTGATATTCAGTTTTGATTTAACCACGTTTCTGAATTAATTTAGATCCTGGATGTTTGCAATGAATTCCCTCTCTCAGCCTCTCTTTCCTTCTGCTTTCCCTGCTCTGGTTTTTAGCTACTCTGACTAAACTTTATTTCTGTGTCTTGTAAATATTCTTGAGAGATTTTTAATACAATATAATATGATAGTCGTGTTTTTGTTGACTTCTTCTATACCCTTCATCTTAAACAATGTTACTGATGGCTTTTCCTTCCCTTATTTCCTCATCTTCTCTCTGACATATCTGCTTCCTATGTAGCAGGCCTACCATGCCACCTTCATTTAGCAGAAGCTAGATTCTCTCAACTATTTTCTTTTGGATAATTTGCCTTTGTTTTATTTTCTGTTCATTCTTATGGCCCCTTGAATCCATCTTCTTTATCTTCTTCATCTATTTCTGAAAGCCCACTTTTTAAAAAAATTTACCTGAGGATCTAATTACAACACTTATTTCAACAGATAACTAGGCTGCCCTCAGCCTTTAATTCTGGCATAAACCAGGAAAATTCCTTTAAATGAATCTGACCACTTTCAGCAGGAGGAGATCTAGCTATGACTGGTTTTACTCAGTCAGAAACAATGTGATCCAAGAAGAAATTATGACTGATCAAAAAATTTTAAGTTTATCCTACAGTTTCAGAAACATTTAAACCAAAGAAAATTTCTTTATATTTTTCACTTGATTCAAGTAATTTTGACAGGTTTAAATAG
Organism: Neophocaena asiaeorientalis asiaeorientalis; assembly: GCF_003031525.2. NCBI lineage: Eukaryota > Metazoa > Chordata > Mammalia > Artiodactyla > Phocoenidae > Neophocaena > Neophocaena asiaeorientalis. The sequence continues at coordinate 1,151,430 of NW_020173116.1, forward strand.
CTATGGATAAGCCTGAATTAATTTAAACTAATGAGAACAAATTTGGGAAATCCAGACCTGGTTTAAATGACTCAGAACCTATGTTCTGAGTCATTTAACCTATCAAGCCTATTTTTATAAAGCTCATGGTCATTTGTACAAGGTTCTCCCAGCTGTGACCAACCCAAATGATTTGGAATTTTGGAATGATCTAAACTTCTCAGAAAAGCTTAACTTTACATTAGAAACATTATTAACTGGGTATATGGGTATATAAGTTAGTTGAGTTCATTTTGGTTCTGATAAATTAACCAAAACATTTAAGCCTGGCAGAATAGGCCTTGACTTATTTAGCAAATCACCACAAAGTTTACCTCATAAATTTCTCCTTAAATTTTGCTTCTTTGTGCCTGCAGATATGTATCCCCAACTAAATCTAATTTCTGGATTGATCCTGAGGTCTTGATCTCAGGAATCAGAGTTACAGCAAACATATCTTGGTTTCATCCCTAATGAATTCATTTGTCCTGACCTCAAAGTTGCAATTTCTAAAGTTGATCTCATTTCCTTCAAAGTGAATCTTCCTGCCCTTCAAGGGGAAGATGCTGTGGCAGATAGCTGATGATTACTGAAGAACTGCTGAGAAGAAGGTGCCAGACTAATCACTTTACATACATTATCTCATTCCATCCCCCCAAGGGCTCTATGAAGTGTTGGCAACACTGCCTTCATTTCCAATAAAGTAATCATTCGTAAAAGGCACACACTGGAATTATTTTAGTTTCTTTGGAAGCCTCTTTACTCCGATATACATCCCCAAAAGGGACTTCTGTCATCCCACCACTCTGGGAGTGCAGTTCTGTAGACATGTGGTCATGTAATGCATGACTGCTTACTTTGTCTAAGACTCTGCAAATCTGGTGCTATCCTTCACATTCATCTTCATGTAGGGGATACTCTATTCATATAGCAGATACTCTATTCATATAGCTGTACTAACCAGGATATGTGACAGAGGGAAATGCCTACTCTGCACTTTTTTAATGGCTCAATTTGAGTTCCAAAGTAACGCTGTTCTTGCTGATGATCACTTGGGCTATGTTTCCCACCTCTGTAGGGATGCATGATTTTTCCTTCTCTACCATTAGAAGTATTGTAATGAAAGTGTTGGCTCGTACTGCATGGTCTCTGGATGGTGCAAAAGTTCTTCTCTGGTTAGATTTTACTTCTTCTCTGTGTTTCTATAAGATCAAACTCCCTTGTTGTTAACCTAGCATTGTAGATCCTTCAAGGAGTAAGCAATACAATATGGTCCAATGGTTAAGTAAGTGTGCTTTGGAGTCAGGAATCCTGGATTTAAGTTCCAGTTGTATTACTTAACACCTGTGTGATCTGGGTAGCTTATTTAACTTGTCCAAACTTCAGTTTATTCATCAGTAAATGAAGATAATTACAGGATCTTCTCCTTACCTCCTTATGGTGATAACTGTAAGGATTAAATGAAGGTCTCTATGTAAAATGCTTGGCCTTGCACAGAATATGGGCTCAATAAATGTTAGCTAGTACTACAACTATACGACAAGGACTTTATAACTACTACTGTTGTTATTATGTTATGTACAAACACATTCCTCAAATTCCAACAGTGAGTGTTGTTATCCTCTTTTATTTTTATTTTTTATTATTATTTTTTTTTTTTGTGGTACGCGGGCCTCTCACTGTTGTGGCCTCTCCCGTTGTGGAGCACAGGCTCCGGATGCACAGGCTCAGTGGCCATGGCTCACGGGCTCAGCCGCTCCGTGACATGTGGGATCTTCCCGGACCGGGGTACAAACCCATGTCCCCTGCATCCGCAGGCGGGCTCTCAACCACTGCACCACCAGGGAAGCCCTATCTTCTTTTATTGATAAAGAAGCAGATTCGAACAAGTCTAGCAATTTACCAAAGGTCACACAACACTATGGGATATCAACAATCAGTTCCTATCTCTGAGTAGTCAAAAACTGATGTCTTTTCCCCATTTTTAATACTCCATTCTCACTCACTGATATTCCCTAGGTCCTCTCATCTCTTCTTGTTTTCTTCCCCCTTTCACTTCTTACAGAATACAAACTCGGGGTCAACTTACTTTTACCTCCCCCCACCCCCAGTTTTTCCTAATTCCTCACTCCCTCCCCACCTCTCTTCCTCATTTTATTCCTAAGGCCTTCCTCTCATGTATAACTGTTGGTGATGACTCCCCCTACCCCAGATAGGAAAGGGGAAAGTTAAATTCAGAGCTGGAATTCCCAAATGGTTGGTTTCCCTGGTCTCCAACCAGGGAATTTCACTGTAATGCTCTTTCCCTTTGCAGGTTCTGCGTTTCTCTAGGCTACACCAGATGCTCATCAGCTTTTGCATTTACGGGGCTACCCCAAAATGTCACTGGAAATCATTCTCCCTTCCTTCATTTGAGGTGATCAGCTCTCTATATTCAGCATCTGCTATAAATCACTGCCCTCTCACCTCACTCAGAGGGGGATATGGTATTTGTCTGATGAAGACAATGGAAAGAAAAATAAGAGGAGTTGCACAAATAGAAGTAGAGGGTTCTAAAATTTGTGACCATGGGTGTTTCAACTAGGTACAACAATCATCCATTCATTCAATCAATCAACGTATATTGACCACTGGCTAGATGTCAGCTGGGAGTGGAAGTCTGATAAGTCCCAATCATTAATTTGTATGCCAATTTACTATCCTGGAATATGGGAGCACATGTCGTGGTTCTTGTTAAGTGAAACAGAAGAAAAATTGATGAAATAAGAGATATACTTGGAGAAACAGCAGAAATAATGTCAGTAATGAGAAAGGACAGGGCAATAAACTAAGACAATCTCCAATGCACAGAGGAGTTAGCCAGTTGTGGGTGACTTTGCTGCTCTAAAATATCACTTGCTGGAGAGGGACAGTAACACAACTTTTAAAAACCAATAGTTTAGCAAGATATTTGCCTACAATGGGTAACGGTAAATGCCACTGTTATTAGGAGGTGACAAGATGAAAGTTGTGGTTGAAGCACAAATGAGTGTCTGCAATGGATTTGTTCAGAGTTGTGGAATGAAAAAATGTCATTGTTGGTATACATGACCAACTCAGCGGTGTTGTCTTGCTGACATGTAATATAATAGTGGTAGATCTCAAGGGCTCGCTTTGTACTTTTGATCTGATATGAAGAGATGACAGTTATGCTCTAATTTTCAGGGTGTGCTTTTAGTTGCCATGTTGAAAATATTTTCCAAAGCCAGAAGATGAACAAGTGTATTGTACCAGATATAAAGTGCCCCTAGAAAGCTGAATAGCTGACATAGTACTCTGAAGGGTAAAAAATGCCTTCTTCCTCACAAGGGAAACCTTGGGGCAGAGGAGCCATTGGAAGTAGAAAATATGAAGTCCTAATAAGCCAAAACCTTTGGATTACGCTCCTTGTTGTGAATATAGCAGGTGGCGGTGAGAAGAATTTCAGGAAGCTAGTAATGAGAAATGGTAGACAGGAAGGGAACACATGGATGGTTAACCAAGGGTCAAAGACTTATCCCTTGAGACAGCTGATTCCCTGATGACCCAGGACCAAGCCAGCATTTTCCAAACTAGTGCTCCATGGAACAATATTTCATAGGATTTAATGTAAAAGTTGCAATTTTATAAATGTTCTAGATTCAAATAAATCTGAATTTATTTGAATTGTGAGTTAAACAAAACCAAACAGGTACATTTTTCCCTCTAAGAAATCTAAGAGCATTTAATATGATAATATATAATGTGTTTCTCCGAGAGGGAGAAAAAAATATTTTACAAACATATTAATAAAAGGGCAACTTTTTTAGCATCTTCCAGAACTTGTATTTTGTGGACTAATGTTTAGGAGGTATTGATTTAGACGATTGTTGATCTTTGATCTATAAAACTGGCAAACATAGAAAGGCAAGAGCAAGAATGTTGATATTTGATCTATAAAACTGGCAAACATAGAAGGGCAAGAGCAAGAACTTCTGGCCCACGGGGATTCATACAGATAAGTGGATAACAGTGTCACCTTGTGGAGTGGTCTATTCACAGTATGGTCTTCGGAGGTGGAGAGAAAACAAGTTAGGGAGAGACTAAGCCCCTGGAAGCAGTGCTCAGGTTCCAGCCAGGTTTCTAACCAAATGGGACTTAGGGTGGAATTCCCAATCTTTTGAGGAAACCATGTGCTAGACAAAGAATCCAAGAAAGATGACAAGAAGTATGCAATGCACCAGAATATCATAGTTGCATCATACCAGATTCTACTCCTAATCTATAGGACACTACACTATCTGGCCCACCAAATAGCAGACCTACAAATAGAAGATTAATTGCATCTTCTCCACGAAATGGTAGGAGACTAGTAAATGGCATATATCTTGTCCTATTTTTAATTCGGAAAATGGAGAAAATCTTTTTGTACATGTCATATGCATCAGTGAAGAGAGTATGGGTAACTGGACAAGAATATCCAAGGAGAACTTAGGAAAGAGCTGACAAGTACAGTTCTTGGTGTGGCCTGGGCCGATAAGGTTCCATGATTTTAAAATGCCTGCATGATAAGTTAGAAAACACATGCAGTGTTTGATCACATATTTATTTAAAAGCCATTTGGAGCCATCATGATACTCACTGTGCTGCATGTGGCACTTTGAAATTTAAAAAGAATAATTAATGTGCTTCTAATTCCAAGCTGACAAGACCTGTCATCCGAATATAATAAACTCTAAAGGGTCTCCTTTCAGCAAAATACAGTAAGAGGCCAAAAAAAGTAATGTCTAGGATTCTGATGGTAAAGAAACTGATGATGGGTACCACCTGCAGTTTTGTCCCAGTGTTAGGGCCAACATCTCAAAATAATAAACTTATGAGAGTGCCTTGCTAAAGCAAATGTCTTCACTTTTACAGACATTTAAAAAGAATATAAACCCTGCTGATTTTAAAGCATTGCTCATGTAATCATTGACTAAATATAATGACCAAACCCCTAGTGTAAAATCATGTTAGTACTTTCCAAGCATTTTTTAATCATGCAATGAATTCTGAGCATTGGAGAGGTAAGATGGTAGCCTTGTCTTCAAGGGATTTACAGTTAATAAATTAAAAAGAACATTGTTTTGCAAAAAAGCAGAGTTACATAAGTGGGAACAAGAACCAACAGTCTTGCTGCCTGAGATTTACACAGTTCTGAACTGATTCACAGCTGCCTTGTAGGATGTGCTGTAACAGACAAAGAGCTTTGGCAATTGCCTACTTTAATATCTATGCAATTAGGGCACTTTCTAAAATTCTCTATTAAATTGGTTGGTAAATAACATTTATGTAACATTAGTTAATTATTCAGATTCTAATAACATCCATAAATCACTTACTATGTGCCAGATACTGTGTTAAGTGCTTTACCTACCTTATATCATTTGAGTTTTAAAAACAACATTAAAACTTAAGTTCTATTATTATTTGCAATTTGTATATGGGGGAATACAATAGAGAGGTTAACTAATTTGCCCAAAATCACACAGCTGGGCAGTAAAAATGCCAGAATTTGAACCTTGGCATTATGACTCTAAACCCCAAGTTACTAACCATTAAAGAGAATCATTCAGTGTGCAACAATGAACCTCAATTATCCAACTATTAACTTCATAGTGAATTTCAGTTGATAGTATTGCTATTAAACAGAATAAAACAAAACTCCCTTTTCTTACCAATGTCTCCAATATTCCAATGTTTAAAGGAAATGCTGGGCTTCATTCCCAGGTAGGCATAGACTACATTAATTACACTTATCAGTAGGCTAGAGATGGCACTAATTATCAAATGTACTAATAACAGTGATTATACACAAAATTTTATAAAATAGTCAAAATTTTATAAAATAGCCAACTAAAGAAGTTTGTACATTTGCCAAAACTTTAGTTTTCTGTGCTGTTCTCCACCTCCTATTTCTGCCCCTTGATCCTGTGAGCCATCCTAAAGCTTGAACAAGTCCAGTGCTGGAATCACCCCCTCCCTCATTTCTATTCTCTCTTTCTTGGCAGGGCTTTCATTCGCAGCCTCAGAGAGCCTTAGCTGTTCCCGAGCAAAGCCAGCCACAGAGAAAAAGCTTTTCAACTAAATACACTTAAAAATTAAAGCAATGCCCTTTGGTGTGCCTCCACTCCTTCTCCCATAGTTCTGTAAAGAACAGAAAGCTTCACGCTTTGGGACTTCAGATGTGACAGAATCTGCATCGCAAGCTGAATGCACCAATGATCTATTTCCTAAGATGTTTCAAAAATCAATTTGGTTCTAACTCTCTCCCTTTGGTGGATGCTGCTTCCTGGTAGATGAGGGTGGTGGCATTTACTGCTTCATAAAATCGTAATGAGGATACATATCAAATCTGGTTTTCTCAAGGTGAGGAATTATCAGGGAAATAAAACGGTCTCGGTTGAAGCATTGGGGAGGTGATGGGAGCTTGCTTAGATTTTCCGTGAGCAGACGCATTGTATGACTCCAGCAGAATAATAAAAATATGCCCTGGGTCTGCTCAATTGGGTGAGCTACTGTAGCTCCCAGATACACTGTCCCGGAAAATATTCATTATGAACAGTGTACCTTCTCTCATATTAACAACTCACATGTGCACTGAGTTTCAGAGTAACAGGGGATTCCATTTAACAATACACAACCACAGATCTTTCATAGCCAGTTTTTGGCCTTCCATGTGAAATTGGTGATTCCATCTTAGTATAGCCTGGAAATAAGAGAAATGAAGGATACTTAGAATGATGAAGTGAAACCCATAGGACCCTTGTGAGAATATTATTTGCTTGTGCCTTTGAAAGGCAAGCATCACAAGGTTGAGAAATGTCTATGTCAGAGGATTAAGTAGAAATTTATAAGGGGAGTTATTTTGCCAGATACAAAAAAAATTCACATATTTGAAAACCTCTACCACTTTGGCATCTCATCTATTCACCAGCAGAATCTCCATATGGCCCTCAACATTCCGGACGCACAGGCTCAGTGGCCATGGCTCACGGGCCCAGCCGCTCCGCGGCATGTGGGATCTTCCTGGACCGGGGCACAACCCCATGTCCTCTGCATCGGCAGGTGGGCTCTCAACAACTGCACCACCAGGGAAGCCCTGTGTCCTTCCTTTTAAGTGCCTTATTACTGTTCTTGCTCTTACTCCTATTTGTTCAGCTTTGAGACTACATCAGATCTATAGGATCTATGAGCTATTTCCTTGATAGAGGTAAATAGATGTAATTATTTACTCAATAATTATTTGTTCAAAATTGTTGAATCTTTACCACCTTCCTCAGACAATTTATCCCTTGCCAACTACTTGCCCACTCTGGACTTCCAAGTTGGTTACTTTAATTCCTATGATTTTCTTTATCTCTTAAATTTCCATTCTCTGTTTCTCTACTCCTGGTGAATGAGGGTGTTGAGCATTTCAACAAAACAAAACAGCAACAGGCCTGGCGGACCACAAGTTAAAACTGAGCTGACTCAACATGACCCAGCACCAGCCCCAGGGTGTGGCCCATAGCACACACCTGTGGATGTACTTTCACAGGCCCAGACTTGATCCTTGAATATTTGGGTCCACTGCCCCTGCCCAGCTGTTACACTGTAACCTTCAGGGAGCCTCTGACTCTCTCTTGTGTTCACCTCATAGCTACAACCATGCTTTCTGCGTCTTGAGAATTTCCAGTATGTTTTATAAACAAGTTGAAAGAGTGCCAAGAATACTTAGCAAATTTCCAGGTAGGCAAGAATGTACATGGAAGAGAATGTTGTTTCCTTGAAGTGAACAGTAATTGTTCTTGAATTGTCTTAACCGAACAACACTTGTTTTCCCAAGACAGGAGCTGTACAAATGAAGTAAGCAGACAAGGAGAAGACTGGGAGAAAACATTCTGATCATCAAGGTGAGTTAGATCAGAACCACTTACTCTGAAGAAACAGAGCCAAATATAACAACAAAACAAGCTGTGTTTATTCTAATGAGACTCTGGAGTTACCCATTTTCTCCAAGGCCGATGGAGTGAATATTTTCTGTATGAAAAAAGAGCCAACTTTTTTAACTCTATAAAAGCCAAACTGCCGTAAGTTGATAAACCTATCAATCATCATTTGATTTTTTCTTTCTTCTCCTTATGGTCCAGATACATGTGTAGAGATTAAGAGTGGGAGGAGGAAGAAAATAGATGCATGGACTTTTTTGTTCTGTGGAATAAGTGAACCAATGCCTTGTCTACGTGTTTTGAAAATGTCCTTAAATGCAGTGCAAGCAAATCTGCCTTCTCCCCATAGTTTCTTACTTACCACTCCTCATTCTGTCTTGGGTTATTTCAATCCTTTTCTCCAAGATCAGTATGTGGTGTAGTTACATTAATGAATAATTCACATCACAAACAGGGAAATTATTTTGCTGTAAATGATGACCAAAAAACCAGTAAGTCTAGTTTACATTAAAGCCCAAGGTTAGAGAATTCTAAAAAATAGTATCTCAATACTATTGGGATACTGACATCAGAGGACTGACAAAGACAGTCAAAGAAATTAAGAATGTATTCAAAACGTGGCAAAGTTTCCCCAAAGACGCCCCCTCCCAATCTTTGCTTACTCTCACCTTTTCCCACATCACTAAATTTCCATAGTAGTTACCAGTCGGAAGCAGTGATTATGCTGGTTGTACTCTCTATTTCAAGGTTTGTGCATGTGTACATGATCAATGCCTCCAAAAGAATTTTGATCACTTTGAGAGGAGTCGTATTTTAAGCTAAAAACATGTTTTGCAAATGAAGTGCTGAAACTCATATTCTAACCAATTATTAAATTCTTTTCCCACTTATCCCATTCCCATCACCTCAAACCCCCATTCGGTTTACATTTTAATGGGGGAGGGGGCGGCCTGCAGCCTGACTAATCTGGTTTTGGTGGTAGCATTCATTCTTTTATTTGTGCTCTCTTGGAGAAAGTTGCTTAACATAAAGTGTTGATAGTCTACATGGATTCTATAGTCATAAAACTATTTACTGTTACATTTTTTTCTGTTCCCTTTTTAAACACTGTTCTGAGCAGACTGCAGTTGCCCAATAAACACCTGTTTAAGTGAACTTTCACAGGGTTGATGGATCGATCTACACTTAGGAAGACAAATAGCTCTTAGTACCTTAGAAATGTTACACCCTTTTTCAAGATTCAGAATTATGCCAGGGGACAGAGATTTGCAAGGCTCAAGAGCTGTTTTTGAACACCTTTGTCTTGGAACATAGACTTAAGGAGACTTGCTCTTTTCTTCCCCTACCCTCACCTCCTGCTCAGTCCACACATGATTTGAAACAAAATGTTGTTTAGACTTGCAGGCAGCTGAGGAATGGCCTGGGGCTCACATTCATGTTTTTCCAGGAGCCTGTTCTTGACCAGAAGCTGTTTCCAAAGGCAGTTTGGTGGTCTGGCCCTGCCTTACTATTCAATAAGTGACAGGTGCAGGAAAGAAGCAAGTGGAGAGAAGGTCCTTTGGAAGGTGGTGTCTAACACAGTACAGTTACTCCCTCTCCTACAAAGGAGGTCAGTTTTCTCAATACCCCATCTGACTGGTGTCTACGATAGAACAGGAGGAACAAAAAGACTAGAAATTGAGACCAAAATTTTTTTAATTAAAAAAGTTTTGACTTTTAATTTATTATTTATGGGAACTTAGGAAGTCTTTTAACTTCTCTAAACATCAATTTTTGTGATTTGTTAAAGAAAATAATAATGCATGTTTTGCCTGCTGTTGGTATTAAATTTAATGATATATTTTAAAAATATATTAAAAACTTCAGTGTGCCACGCAACCAAATGGTATTATTCTGGTGGCATATGGGGAATAAGAAGGAGAATATTGGAAGAATGGACATCTTTTAGGTTAACTTGACAGAGTAATTTTGATATAACTACTCTATCAGGTTAAACTAAAAGATTAAGTATTTCCGTAAAAATCTAAGGGATATTATACATGACCATCATGCTGTAATTATACAGCAGAGATTTAACCATGGTTTTAGTTCACATAATATTTAATTAGATTTTTATGCTTTTTCTATAGAGGAATATTTGAACACGTATGGCAATGTTGTAAAAGAAGATACCATGTGAACTTAAAGTACATAGTATATAATTAATTCAAAATTATTTAAGCAATAAAATGTTCACCTAATAGGCCATTAAGCTACTAGTAAATGTTATATTGTTTTAATTGCACTTAATGCCAATCAAAAGCAAAAAGCATATTTAATATTTTGCCTTGAAGGATCTCAGGGTGGAAATTCTAGTACACTTAGTCCTGCCAGTATTACTTACATAAGAAATAGGACAGGAAGGAAGATCCAGAGGCCCTCTGGACCCCAACTGTCAATACCACGGCAAGGACAGTCATTTTGCATTGTGATCCATGGGAACCCCAGGATTGCTACTGGAGGTGAAAGATAAAAGGGAGAAGTAAAGTAGGTAGGGTTAAGATCCCTTCTCCACCTTGGCTTCATCTAAAGCAGTTCTGCTATTTTATGTTTTATGTACAAGGCTTTATGTGAAAATACATTAAAGACAAGAACTTGTCCGTTTCTAAAGATGGTTTTAACCGCTGCTGTAGAGGAAAGAACACTGGATAAATAATTAGGGAATCTCACCTCTAGTTTTGTGACCCTGGGCAAGCAATTTATCCTTCTCGGAGCAAAGGATTTTGTACGTATAGAAACAAGGAGATTGAATTAAATGTTTAATAGTAAACTAATTAAAACGTTTTTGAAATATGAGCTCTTGGGATAAATTCTAGGATGAAATACCAGGAAACTAACATTTCACTTTTAATTCCAACCATAGCTGGTCATTCTAAGGAGCATAAAGAGGTCTTTAACTACCTAGTCACAGGGAGTTACGTGGCTCATGTCTTTAACTGGCAGAAAATCCCTTTCCTCCCTCACTAAACATGTTCATCTCTTTTGGAACTGGCATCAGTCAGGCCAGACCTACCTTAACCAGTTTATCAGCCACAAAAAAATTACGGTCCTTCTGCTCAGGGTTATAGCTCATGCAGAACCTTTCATAGAGATGGCCACAAACAATTTAATAAAAAATGAATTTATAAATCTGTAGCTTAAAGTAATATAAGGTATATAGGTCAATTTAAATTATCCCGCATATGAAAACAAAGAAAGCAAAGTTGCTCTATTGAAGAGGTGGGGGTTCAAAGCAATAGAATGCCGCAACCTTCCATCACGTCTCCCCACCCTGAGGCACGTCTGTTTGAAAACCACTGCATAACCCATTCCTTTAACTTATTTCCATGTATTGCAATTGCTATTTTACATTTTATTTTTTAAACATCTTTATTGGAGTATAATTGTTTTACAATGGTGTGTTAGTTTCTGCTTTATAACAAAGTGAATCAGCTATACATATACATATATCCCCATATCTCCTCCCTCTTGCGTCTCGCTCCCTCCCACCTTCCCTATCCCACCCCTGTAAGTGGTCACAAAGCACCGAGCTGATCTCCCTCTGCTATGCAGCTGCTTCCCACTAGCTTACCCAGCTTACCCTTCCCCTTCCCCGTGTTATAATGTCCACCTCATTTTTACCTCAATAATCATGGAATTCAAAATTGGTCCTTTGGGAAAACATTCATAAAAGTCTTCACTTTAAATTAAGGCAGGACTTAAAGTTACTTTATACTTGTTAAGAAGGCAATCTAGGAATGTTGGCTTTATGCATTCTTCTCTCTTTGTCCTTGTTCCTGTGGGAAGCAGGGATTAGAAACTGGGTTGACTCTTGCTCTCTACTCTCAAATAGGGAAATCACCCTGCTTTCAAAATCTAGCACTGCTGAGCACCGCTAACTTTACTTGGATGCAATGCAGGAAAAAAAACAAAAAAAACCCACTGCCTTTAAAACATTAGAAAATTTCTCATTGATATGTTTATTCTTTGATTCCTCAGCACATTCCTGATGCAAGAATTTAAAAGCCTTATACAGGGATTTCCTTGGTGGTGCAGTAGTTGAGAATCTGCCTGCCAATTCAGGGGGTACGTATTTGATCCTTGCTCTGGGAGGATCTCACATGAGGTGGAGAAACTAAGCCTGCATGCTACAACTACTGAGCCTGTGCTCTAGAGCCCATGTGCAGCAACTACTGAGCCCCCATGCCACAACTACCAAAGCTTGTGCACCTAGAGCCCGTGCTCCACAACAAGAGAAGCCACCACAATGAGAAGCCTGCGCACCGCAACGAAGAGTAACCCCCACTCGCCACAACTAGAGAAAGCCCATGTGCAGCAATGAAGACTCAAAGCAGCCATAAATAAATAAATATATAAATATTAAAAGCCTTATACAGCCTTAGTAAGAAATGTACTTGAATTAAATGAAGCCTTCTCACCTTAGCCACCAGGCACATAGATTTATCAGAGTAGTGCCAGGAGCAGAGGAGAAGGGAATGGAGTATGAGCTCTGCCAACAGACAGCCAAACTGCAGAAGAACTGCTAGGAAATGTGAGGAGTCAGGTGAGGTCACTGATGGTTAGACAGAGGTGTAACAGTAATAATGCCCAAGAAATGAAGTGAGATTACAGGTATACCCAATACTGGGGAAATCAAAATTGTGTAAGAGAGACATGAAACACCTGGAGTCCATTCTGGGAACTGGTTAGGGTGGGGGAAAGTATTCTGAATGTGACACTGAATGGTTCAACTTAGATAGTCTCATGTTTTAGAGGAATTATACCACATTCTTTAAAAGATGGCAGTATATGAAAACTGATAGGGTAGGTTACCTTTAAAGAGGATAATTAAAGTGCTCTAATTATAAGGGAGGGGAGAATCTTCTATCATTCTCACTGAAGCAATGTTGTCTTGGATGCCAGGTAATTCCTGGAATTAGGTATTACCAATGCAGCATCAGTTGATCACGGCCACACTCAAATAGGTCCATGAGGGCCAGTAACAGTTCCAAATCACCATGTTTCTCTCTCTGCACCAAGTAGCCCCTAACCTCCTTAAGGCTTAAACTCATCTCCCAACATTGAAGCTTAAGTGGCATGTTCAGATGACATTACCTAGGTCTAGCCATCATTCATCCCAATATTACATTTCTTCCTTGGTGCTCTTCTCACCCAAGTTCCTAGAACCCATTGCTATATAATTTAGAAGCACTCAGCATATCCCTGACTTCTATGTCTGACCAACCAGTCCAAGTAATGCTGCAAGAGAGAGGAGTAAGAAAAGATTTCCAGAAATCATTTAGAAAAATGAAAGACATAACTTTTCTATTTGAGGACCATGGGCTCAATCATTAAACAGTCAGGATTTTCATTTAGAGTCAAGTCCCTCCAGGTGTTGAAACTGAGGCCCCCCTAAAACCAGTTATGATTAACCTCTCTATCCAAAACTTTATTCCCTTTCTTGTCCCACACCTATTCCCCTCAAGATTAAGGAGTATCAAAGGAAAGGGGTGATTGTAACTGAGCAGGACCCTATGGGGCCTTCCCAGACCAGATTACCACAATGTCTTCTACCTGTCTCTTGTTTGTAGAAAATATTTAGTCTCCCAGGCCTCCCCTGAGTCACAAAAGGCTGGCTCAAGAATTAATGATTAAAGGAATGAGAACATGTAATATCAAAAAATAACCATTGAGCCAGGAGAACTGGTAATAATTTAAACAACAGATAAGCCATATAGCAGTCACAGAATCTTTAGTTCTTCCCTGAAGGACATCTATAACAGTGTCTGATACATATTCCTGAGTTATTTTACAGATATTAAAACCCCCACCAGATGGGAGAAGCTAAATGCATGATGACTATGAACATATAGCCCCCCAGACCAGCTGGAGCCTGAGGATTGATGATGTTAACCTCTGTGACACCACCCTGTTACCTCACCATCAACCAATCAGAGAACTGTGCACGAGCTGACCACATAACCTGTGACTCTCCCCCTCACCTTGTCTTTACAAACCCTTCCCTGAAATCCACTGGAGAGTTCTGGCCTTTCACGTATTAGCCACTCATACTCCTTACTTGGCTTTGCAATAAACACTACACTTTCTTTCACCACAATCCAGTGTCAATAGATTGGGTTTGCTGCAGGTGGGCAAGCAGACACCAGTTTGGTTCAGTAACAGTGTCTCAACAGGAATTAGAGGAGAGGATGTAGAAAACCAAGATTACCCAACTGTGAAGTCTAAGGATGCCTTGGAAAACATTTTTATTGTCTTTTAAAATGTCCTGAATGGTCATGTATTTACCCGATCTCTTAAAAAACTATTTCTGACATTAGCCTCAGGTGGTCATGAATTTTCCAAGTTTCTTACCTGAACACTACTTTTCAAAGTCCCTCCTAACCCCCAAGCCCTATGAGTCTTCTTAATATATCACTAGTCCTAGGTAGACAGGCTCAAATATATGCTCATCCCATCAATACCCAAAGCTCTGAACAGCCTTTTCTGTTTAAAATTAAGCATATTGAGTACAAAATCCTTAAATTCCCTTTTTGCCTTTATGGACTTCTTAAATCTCTGTACCTGCTCTTGAATGACATCTTAACCTTAGCTGTATATTGGAATTACCTGAGAAGCCTAACAAAATACAGCAAGATTTTAATTTAATTGGTCTGGTTTGGGATTTGGGCCTTAGGACCAATTTTTAAAATTCCGCAAGTAAATCTAATGTGCAACTCAAGCTGAGAATCTTTCTAGAGCAATGGTTCTTAATGCATGGACCTACTAAATCTGATACTTGGGAGATGGGGCCTAGCAAAGTGTCTTTAAAAGCCCTCTAGGGGATTTTGATGCATGTTTAAGATGAAGAACCACTGTTCTAGAGCATAGCAGTAAATACTACGACATTAGTTCTCAAAGAGTGGTCCCCAGTCAGCAGTAGCAGCAGCAAGACCACTTGGGAATTCGGAAGAAATGCAAATTCTTGGGTTCCATCCCCAGGCTTACTGAATCAGAAACTCTGAAAGTGGACCTAGTTATGTGTCTTAACAAGCTCCCAGGTGGTTGAGAATCACCGCTCTTTGAGAATAAGAACCAATCAAAATAAAGCTTTTTCCCTCAGACATGAGGGAAAAAATGAAAGAAAGAAAAAGGAAGAAAAGAAGGATAGGAAGGTGAGAAAGCAAGCAGAGGCAGGCAGGAGATTTTTTGTTTTTATTCTGTCTTGTACTAGATGGCTTCGATCCTTATAATTTAACCCTGTGGGGTAGGTGATATCCTTCTTTAAAGAAGAATGCTAAGGGACAAAGAGAAGTCTGTCCATGGTCAAATCAAGGCAACAGAAACAAGATTTGCACCTGTATCTATGACTCCAAGCTGGAACATTCCCTCTACCAGACTAGGGCATTAAGCAGCTATAGACTCTGGGGTGGCAACTGTCTTACCCTGTTTTTTATGGTTATGCTTGTCTTTGTATAAATAAATCTGTAAAATGTAGCCCATCTGGAAGATGTTAATCATATGAATAATAGTTTATAACTACTGAGTGTTTACTATGCACCAGGCACAATTCTAAGAATTTTCACAGGTTAATTTATTTGACTCTCACAACAGTGCTATGCAGTGGGTACACTAACCCCTTTCTCTATATATAGAAATTTAGGGTTTAGGTCAAGTGCCAAAGGTCACAACCCCTAGGTGGAGGGGCCTGGGTTTAAAACAGTCTAGCCCCAGAGTCACATACTTAACCCTTATAACCAGTGGTTCTTGGCCAGAGGCAATTTTTTGTCCCAGGTGACATTTGGCAATGTCTGGAGACATTTTTGGTTGCCACAAGTACAGGAAGAGTGCTACTGGTAGCCAGTGGATAGAGGACAGGAACGCTGCTAAACATCCTACAGTGTTCAGTACAGTCTCTCAAAGCAAAGTATAGTCTGGTCCAAAGTGTCAATAGCGCTGAGGTTGAGAACCATCCTACAGTACCCCAAGTACAGAAAAGTCCTGAAAGAGGCAATTTAATAAGCAAAATATAGCTATTTAAATTATTGTATTTGTATCCCTTTAATCAGTTGTTAACAAAATTTCCTGATGATAAGAATGCCTTGTGACCACAAGCATGGGTATAGAGTCTCTCTGGAACTGAAATCATTTCAGTCTCCGGAGTCAAACTTCACCCTGGTCTGGAAATAGCAAGCAATGTGTAGGGAATAAACATTGCATCTAGAGGTGCCATTAACTTAACAAATGTGGAGTTCGGTAAGCAGAGAGTCCCAAACACTGCAACAATCCCAGGTAATTAAACATGTGTGCTACTCACCTCATACTGTATCAGAATTTATATCTGGCTTTAGCACTGTAATTAAGGAAGCTAACCTGCAAACTCCTGCTGCTGGTTGTAATAGGAAGGCTTATCTAAGCTAATTAAAATACTATCAGACTTTGTGCTGTAAAATTCCACTTATAGGTCTGGGTCCATGAAGGGAAAATTTTCTCAAGGCATAATGAAAAGTAGGAGGTCCCTGTGTGAGACATTAGCTGCTACCTGATAATTTAATTGATAGAGATTTCCAATCTGGATAATATAGGAAGAAAGTCCACTTGAGAATCTGAGTAAGAACAGGAGAGACATGGCAGATAGGCTGGGATGATCTTTGGACACACAAGCTGTTTCACTGGAACTAAACACACATTGCCCCTTCACTCACCTCTTTTAAGATATAATTCATTCCTCAGAAATAACCATAAACAGAATTGTATGCCTTCCAGTGATTTATGGTTCAGACCGACACTACTTTTGCTACTTCCCTCTCTCTCTCTGTCTGACTCCTGAACTGTCGCTCTTTCCCCCCTCACTCCTGAACTGTCTCAAAACTTTACTGCAGCACACATAGATCCCTTGTCATTTCTACCTTGTGTCTTAGTTATTGGTCCATATCTTGATGCCTACAGACACAGAAAACATGAACAGGGTCCTGCAATATCTTTGCAACCTGGACCGCACTATCTAAAATAAGCTAACAAATGTTTGCCAAATGGATGCACAAAAATTTAGATGAAAATCTCTCATTCTCATATCTGCTGCTTTCTCCTTACAGCCACCTCCTCTCCCCCCACCCCCTTAGTAAATTATTCTTGTAAAGACGGGAAAGAGAGCACCATACTTATTTGTTTTACTTATTGACAGCCTAGAATATATTATATTTGAAATCAGGAATCTACTGTCAAAAAAGAGAAAGGCTTAGAAAATGATTTAGTTTAATCTTATTTTACCAGTGATGAAACTGAAGCCCAGGGAGAAAATAATCCCCCAAATTCACAAGGCTAAGAAATGACTGAATCAGGAATAGTACTTCTTGACCAGTTTTCAGTAGACCAGTCTTCAATTATTTAGGAGCTTGTTGTGAGAAGGTGGAGGTCAATACAAAGGCAATGGCTAAGAGCATATGCACCTAGGAGTGTTACCTTATTATATGAGCCAAAGAAAGAGCCCCAGTATGATCAGATCAGCCTTACACTTGGTAGAGGCACCATGGTAGATTGTGTGCTCTACCATGGTGCCTCTACTACCCATCACTTTCGGTTAAAGCATGTGTGTCTACGAGTTAGTTCCTGTTACAAAAGAAATGCACACACCAGGATAGGAAATGCATTAAGCCACTATATTAGTGTAGCTGCCAAACAAAACATCATAGACTGGATGATATTTTGGAATTTATTTTCATAGTTTTAGAGTCTGAGAGTTTGAGATCAGGGTACCAACATGATCTGATTCTAGTGAGAATTCTCTTCCAGGTTTGTAGACAGCTTCCTTTTTGCTGTGTCTCCATATGGCAGCAAGAGGAAAAAAAGAGAGAAAGAGAGAGAGAACTCTCTTGTGGCTCTTCTTATAAAGGCACTCATCTCATCATGAGGGTCCTACTCTTATGACCTCATCTAAACCTAATTACCTCCTCAAAGCTCCATCTCAAATACCATCACATTGAGAGTTATGGTTTCGCCATATGAATTGGGGGAGACACAATTCAGTCCATAACAGCTACTCTGAATCATTTGTCCAGCCTCTCACTCACTAGGAGTACGAAGCTGAACAAGGACTCATCCACATCTAGGAAATAGGGCATGAAAATGAGAGAGTAAGATGGAGAGGGCCAGCATGGAGAGTCTGTGTGGCGGCATCAGGGTCCCGGATGTTGAAGAGAGGGGAAGACAGGAGAGTTGCCTACAGTGGTCTCAGCATCATATTGCCATTTGGCAGAAGCCTGTTTGCAGAAGCTCTTGTAAAAGACAGGAGAGCTTTAGTGAGTAAAGCTCCAGATTCAGAAAGAGGATGCTTGGTTTTGCATTCCAGCTCTGTTTTTTTTGTTTTTTTTTTTTTTCTCTTAGCTTTGTTACTGTGGACAAGACACTTCACTTTTCTGAGTCACCGTATATTTCCACCTGGAATTAAAGGGCATATCCTCCCATATCTTTCTTATAGGATGGGCATAAGGAGCAGGCAACATATTATATGTGAAACTGCTTAACAAACTGTTAGGGACTTTAAAATTGTGGCATGCCCCACACTAGAATTATCATCATAGAATTTAGCAGAGGGGCATGTAATGGACTTATCATCTTTTGTGACTAGGGCACTGGTTTTAAGCTTAATGCCCAATTTCTTGGGAAGTCAATGCCCCAGGAAGGTGCTGATGGGCACAGCTGCTCTCCTGTTCTTTGTCATTCACACTTAAATGAACAGCAAGAGCAGAAGTTCCTTTAAAACTAACCTAAGCAAATCAGGAGAGCAGCCAATATGACATTGCACACTGTGGCTCCATTTCTTTACATAAAAATATCATCCACCCTGCTGTAGGAATCTCAGGGATATTTAGTGCTTGGTTTGAGATTTGAGCCTTGTTCCTGGTGTTTTGCTGGTAATTGCTGTTGTTTTCCTTTTTCTTTTTTTTTTTTTTTTCATTCTTTTGATTTTAAGTGGAACCCACTAGGTGCTGCTGCTGTGACAAAATAATGATTCACTGCAGAGAATTGGGGTGTCCTGCCAGCAATTTGCAGGGGAAATAAATACAGGAGCAATCACAAGGATTATCTTCCCAGTCAGCATGATGTGGTGTAAAACAAAGAATTTCACTGCAGGGAGGAAGTGTCCCTCCAGAGTCAGGGAAGTGTGATCTTTGCTGCTTTCTGGATAGAAATTTTGTGGAGGGGCTTCCAAAGTTCAGATGCCCTGCTTTTAGAGAACAACCTCTGACCTAACTTTCAAAGGGCAGGAGCTCTAATGAAACCAAGCAGCGCCTTCTTTTTCTTTTACCCTTTGAAACATAAAAATGTACTCCTCATAGCTAGACAACTTTAAATGCCTCCTCCAGTGCCTCTTTCTGCTTATTGAATCACTTTCCTACATCTTGACCTTGCAAGATGAGGCAGCACAAATCAGACTGTTAACATATTTTTGTAGAAAATGGTCACTCTATAGTG
The DNA here is from genome assembly GCF_003031525.2 of Neophocaena asiaeorientalis asiaeorientalis. Lineage (NCBI taxonomy): Eukaryota > Metazoa > Chordata > Mammalia > Artiodactyla > Phocoenidae > Neophocaena > Neophocaena asiaeorientalis. Next base: position 1,170,905 of record NW_020173116.1, read on the forward strand.
GGAAAATGCACACTGCATTTCCTCACTTAATGCTACAGAAAAAGTACTAAAAACCAAGAAATGTATTAATTGCCCTCTGCCTGCCAAGTACTGTGCTAAATGCTCTAGAAAAACATTATCTTACATAATCCTCACATCAACTCCAGAAAATAAATACTGAACTTCTACATTTAGAATCAAAGATGATCTTAGAGATGAATGCTAGGACTTCAATAGGGAAGTGCTTTAGTGGTCCAGAAGCCGCCACCTCCTACCACCCCTGAAACGTAATCACTTGTTGTGAAGAATATGAGCTGCCTTACTGAATACCATCCCAACAGATGGCATGCCCAGCTTCCATTTTATCCCATTTCATTATGTATTTTCCCTTGGAAAATGGTCTCTATCAACTTTGGAAATGGTCTTTGGAAATGATCTCTGGAAATGGTCTCTATCAACTCATTTAGGTTAACAGTCATTGGGCTCACTCATCCAAACTACTTGCATTTCCAGACTCATCTTTCCTAGTGGTAGAAATTAATTGTGGTTACTCAATACCTAAACCAAATTAGTGTAGCTTTTGTGGTTGGGGTAAGGATGGGAATCACAGTGGTGAGTGAGAAATCTGAAAGGCGTTCTTAAGATTCTGTGGAACACACTTAAAATCCGGTGACGTAGACTATCCCCTACCTCCATTTTATAGCTGTAAAAGCTGAGAACCACAGGGAGTAAGCAATCTTCCATTGAAGAAATTAGTTATGAAAGGACTAGGGTTGGGATTCAGTTATGCTACAAAACCAGTGCTCTTTCCACTAGATTATAAAATTGAGTCAAGAGCTGGCAAATGAAACAAAGAAGGTGATAATAGAGGGAGCAGGGAGAGTTCCTGGAGATTGTATTTTTAGGGAAACCAAGGGAGGAATAAATTTCAGGTAAGAAATTTTCAAAATAGACTGCACTGTTGCAGGAAACTCAAGGAGGCTAGAGAGTGAAAAATAATCACTTGATTTGGTTATTAGTTTGATTAGTTTAGAAGTCACTGGAAACTGTTGAGAGGACAGTTTTAGGGGAAAAAAATTATGGGACATACATTGAACTGGGGGGAGCTGAAAGAAGTGCAGGAAAAAGAAATAATAGAAGACTTCCAGCCATTACAGAGAGAAGAGAAGGAAATGGTACCTGGTGTACTAGAATTGATTTTAGGACAGAAGTAACCTAAGAACGTTTATGGATGAAGAGGGATAGATTGATGATAGAAGAGATCATTGAAGAACAAAATCTGGGGAAAAGTTTGAGAGAATGGACCAAAGCCAAAACAATGAAGGGTAAAGATACAGGAAGAGTCAGAGGTGAAAAATAAAGAAATGGGGGGAAATTGCTTGGATTTGACCATCTTCTCAATGAATTTAGAGCTAAAGTCATGACTGCATAGGAGCAGGTAGAAGTGGGGAGGGTTATGGAAACCCTGGATTATCTGCTGTGGGCATGTGAAAAGGAGAGAATCCTTATTTTCTAATTTTTAATTTTTATTGAAGTGTAGTTGATTTACAGTGTTGTATTAGTTTCAGGTATAGAGTAAAGTGATTCAGTTACACACATATATATATTTTTTCAGATTCTTTTTCCACTATACGTTATTAAAAAATATTGAATATAGTTTCCTGTGCTATACAACAGGTCCTTGTTGTTTATATATTTTATATATGGTATATATTTTATATTAATAGTGTGTATCTGTTAACCCCATACTTCTAATTTATCCCTCCCAAGGAGAGAATTCTTAATGACAATTCTCTTTAACCATTTAAAGAGACAAAGATGAAAATGGGTAGGAAATTTGGAATGTAATCTGAGTTACTAATGTAGGGTTTTATTTGAGTAAGGGATCTTGATAACTCTCATGTTTTTAATCATGTCTTTGTGACAAGATAATCAGATGTGCTGAAAATCCAGAGTGGTTAGTACATTGCATAATGCCGTGAGGCAAGCTCTAAAATGTTTCCAGCAATACTCTGGTATAATCCCTTCAATCTTTCCTGGCAAAGCGAAGAGTACAAAACTGACATACACACACACACACACACACACACACACACACTGAATGATTACTGCTTTAAGTGAATGGTGTAGGAAAGGGAAGAGACAGTAATGATGGAAGGTACAGTTTTTGTTTCTGGTAGACTTAGGGTCTAAGTCTTGGACAGGCAGAGTCAGCCCTCACCGGGAAATAACTTGAACATTCAGAGTAAGCAATATTGCAGCCATGGTACCAAAGAAAACCAAATGCCTAAGAGCTGAGCATTTGTATATAATGTAGCTACCATGGGCTGCCTGTAATCACAGAGCCTTCCCAGAGTTTGGACATGAACAAAGAAGTATTTAAGTTTCCACAATTAAGTGTTAATGTTCCTTTCAGCTAGAACAAATAATTTAATTTTTTTTCAATCCTATGAAGAAATATAGGTAGGAAAGTCTGAAATCCGACACCTGAGAAGTTATTTGAGGTTAATTTATTATAGATGAAACTTCTATTTTTTCAGTAAAAATTCACTTTATTATATTTACCTCAAAGAATCAGGCATTGGTGTATTTCTTAAAATTATAGGTCCTTTTACTGTGCATTGTTAACTGGCCTATACCTCGGTAATTATTGTAGATTTTCTTTCTCTATTTAATTAGGTGATTTGCTTTGTACTTTATATAATTACAGTATTTGTCTTCTCCTTTGTTTGAGGCAAAATTGTAATCATTCGTTCTACTACCTGAGGCTGCTAAATGAATATTTACTAAAATAAAAGAATAAGCCACTGAGAAGGGTATAATTGTATCTGAACCAGAAAATTTTCATTCACATCCATCATCTTAACTTCATTGTGGCTGCTGAACTCAAAATGAAAAGGTACGAAAGCCCCAGGGGAATAGAGAACAGTAATATCATTACATTTTTACAGAAAATAAGTTTCTAAGAATTCAGTGCAAACAGCATCCCCCTACTTCCACATAGTCTGCACCTCCCTGCTTGGTCACACTCAAGATCAGAAAGTAGGGAAGAATGATCATGACTTAAACAAACAAAAAAGTGGAGTGGGAACAGGGAGAGAGAAGACTGTAGTAATAGGTCTCAACGAGGTATATCCCATTGAAAGTAAAACTGCAACTAACAAAATTCTTAAAGATAGTTAAATTCTGATTAACTTCTTACCAGGTGAGATGGTGAATTTTTTGTGTAAAATTGGCTGGACCATGGTACCCAGCTTGTCTATTCTGGATATTTCTGTGAAGGTTTTTGTTTTGTTTTTGTTTTTTTTTTGGGGGGGGGGGGCGGTGAGATTAACATTAAAATTGGTGTATGTTGAGTGAAGCAGATTACCCTCCACAATGTGAGAGGGCCTCATGAAATCAGTTGAAGGTCTTCACAGAGCAGACTGACCTCCCCTGAGCAAGAAGGAATTCTGTCAGCAGACAGCCTTTGGACTCAGATTGCAACTCCTCCCTGGGTGATCTGCCTGCCAACTTACCCTGCAAATTTTGGACCTACCAAGACTCCACAATTGTGTGAGACGATTCCTTAAAATAAATTCTACACACACACACACACACACACACACACACACACACACACACATATATATACCCACACACATACACATATTCTTTTAGTTCTGTTTTTTGAAGAACCCTAATATATCTGATTAAATACTGTTATTTTAATGAGAAAATATTTCCATCTGAACTGCTTTGAGTAACAGAGCAAGCATGATATATTGGCAGAGACTTGGAATCTGAAAATCTGATTATAGTCTCTATTATATGGACCAGCGTCACTGCACTTCTCTCTGGAGCCTCAGTTTCCTCTTCTGTAAGATGATGGGTTATGCAAGGACTGAGGTTCCTTGCCAATGTGGTATTGAATACGTCACACGTTTATTTGCTAACCACTCCCAGATAGATTATTTTTAGTGATAAATGACTTTCCTTTTAATGTACAATAGTAAATTATTGCCCCTCTGGTCAGAGTCAACTATAAGCTTTGTTACCATTCATTACAGTGTGTGGGGAAAAAATGGATACTACTCAGGCCTTATCTCACTGGGTCTCTTTGTAACGTTGCAAACTGCCATCACTCCTTCTTTGTTTAAAGCCTCTTCTTCTCCCTTGGTTTCAGCAATATATTTACTTCTGTTTCTGCTCCAGGCAGAGACAATAACTGGAAAAATACAATAAATATGGCAAAAGTTTGAATTTCCCAATAAGAAAGAAATACAGACAAAGCAGTAAAATCTCACTGGGGCAAAAAAACAGGAACTGAAAATTGTCAAATAAGGAGATCCAGTGGCTGGTAAATATTGAAAAATAATTTCAACTCATAATTAATCAAACAATCACCAATTATAATAATGTGATGGATTTTTCATCCATAAAATTAGCAAAGGTTTCTCTATTTTAATTCTATACCTGACTCGAGGGTGTAGTGAGCCTGATGGGGGTGGTATAAATTGGTAGAGAACTTTTAGAAGGCAATTTGGCAATGTGCATCAAGAGACTTAAAATAGTCAAGCCTACAAATTTATATCTAGGGACCTTCCTTATGCATTATACATAAACCAGGGATGTGGGGGGAGTTTATGTAAAGAGGTACTTATTACAGCATTATGTAAAAATCACAGAAAAAGGAAAGAATAGTCAATAATAAAGAAATGGATAATTAAATTATACTTAAAAAGAATAAGCAGCCATTGAAAATTATGCTTATTTAGAAAACATCAGAAAACATTTACATCATAATGTTAAATGAAAAATAAAACAGGATACAAAGCTATACTTAGAATAAATTTCCCTAGAAGACATTTGCTCCATTGCCTGTAAGGCCACAGAGGCCACAGATATGGTGACAATTCCATGGCTCTTTCCTCATCCAGAAAAGGTGAATTCAAAGGAGATGTCCCAAGGAAGGCTGATCAGGGGAGGGTGAATTTTTGATTGTGTTGTTGATTCACTGGTGAGCCAACCATCGTACCACGTGGGCTAAGCTTTCAGTCCTGCTTGCAAAGCCCTGCCCTCCCATTTCTCTCGTCTTTGGTTTTCCCCTCAAACATTTTTAGTTTCAGCTGTCTCATCTATGAAAGGGAAATATTAATATTAATTAATACATTATCAAATGTTAGCCACATAAGTATTAGAATTAAATAAATAAATTATGTAAATCACATCATAGTACCTGGCACACTGTAAGTGCTTAATAATTGCTGGTTAATTTTATGCTAGGAAGCTTTGCCTGATGAAATAAAACATATGTTCCAACATGTTCCATTAATTCATTGACTCAGTGAATACTTAATGGCATTAATACTCAATATGGAAAACTACTTTTTTTTTACATATACATGTATTTATTCTTTTTCAAATTCTTTTACCATTTAGGTTGTTACATAATATTGAGCAGAGTTCCCTGTGCTATACAGTAGGTCCTTGTATGTTATCCATTTTAAATATAGCAGTGTGTACATGTCAATCCCAAACTCCCTAACTATCCTTTCCCCTCACCCTTCCCCCCAGTAACCATAAATTACTGTGAGTCTGTTTCTGTTTTGTGAATTAGTTCATTTGTATCGGTATTTTTTTAGGTTCCCCATGTAAGTGATATCATACGATATTCCACTTTCTCTGTCTGACTTACTTCACTCAGTATGATAATCTCTAGGTCCATCCATTAATATTCATTCTGGAAACCTAACGACTTCTTGACATAGTCCGATGTGTTCCGTTTTGGTAAATTGGCTGTAGTAATGAACACCACCTCATGGGACTGTGGAGCTGGTAGGAAACTGAATGAGATAATGCATTGCATGTACTTACCAGAGTGCTTGGCACATAGTAAAAACAATCAATGAAATGTTAGCTTTAAAAAATAAAGAGCATAGGGCTTCCCTGGTGGCGCAGTGGTTGAGAGTCTGCCTGCCGATGCACGGGGCACGGGTTCGTGCCCCACTCAAGGAGGATCCCACATGCCGCGGAGCAGCTGGGCCCGTGAGCCATGGCCACTGAGCCTGCGCGTCCAGAGCCTGTGCTCCGCAACGGGAGAGGTCACAACAGTGAGAGGCGCGTGTACCGCAAAATAAAAAAAAAATAAATAATAAAAAAAATAAATAAAGAGCATAATCTTCATCTATAATTTGTTAAACAAAAGCTTTCTTCATCTACATTGACCAACTAAATTCATATTGATTGATTACTATGAGCCAGAAATTGTGTCAGTGCAACAGAGATCCACACATTCACAACTACAAGAACCGACAAAGCAGAAGTCTGTGCCAAGTGCTAAGGGAAATAGCTCTCTTTGCGCCTCAAGGAATTTTTTTCTCTAAATATATTGTGCTTCGGTTTTCTCTCCACAGTTGCTCCAAAAGGGGCATAATTTCTATCTAAGGGGCTAGAAATAGAGAGTTTGGCAGAATAATGACAGCAACTGAGGGAGTTTAAAAAGGATAAATGTGACTTGGGTAATTGGATAGTGATTTTTTTTTTTTCAAATATGGGAGAAAAGAGTAACTAAGAACAGCAGAGTTTTCTAATTTGTATTTCACTTAAAATGCCTCTGTGTATTTCCTGAAACGTTAATGACAAAATTAGCTCCGGGGGGTGTGAAAAAGAAACTATCCAAGGCTTGAACAGGAAGGCGCCATAAATGAAATAGTCCCCAGAGTGTGTTCCAGATTGGAGCAGAGACAGGGGATCTGGAAGCAAGAGTAAAATGTAAAGGATTATAACTGCAAACAGTGGTGTTTAGGAAATATTATCAACCATGTGTTGGGATGGAAAAGCTCAATGGGAAGGTGTAAGAAGTGGGAATAAACAATAGCATGCTGCTACTACTAACCCCGTGATAACACTTTGAGCTCAAGTATCTTACTTTCCCCGTGTGCCCATACACAGAGAGCTCTTTAGGAAGGGAAGGATCATGAATCTCAATCGATCTCCAAACACCTTTAGGACAGAGGAAAAGGAAATGGTCTGTGGTTTTAAAAATAATTAGCAACATTTACAGTTTTCAAGGCATCTTCACCAACATTATTACATTGATAGTCACCAAGCCAGGTGTGTTAGAGAGAGGAAACATTAGTTCCATCTAAAGTAGGAAACAGGGACTTCCCTGGTGGTGCAGTGGTTAAGAATCCACCTGCCAACGCAGGGGACACAGGTTCAACTCCTGGTCTGCAAAGACTCCACATGCCACGGAGCAACAAAGCCCATGCGCCACAACTACTGAGCCTGCGCTTTGGAGCCCACAAGCCACAACTACTGAAGCCCATGTGCCTAGAGCCTGTGCTCCATAACAAGAGAAGCCATCACAATGAGAAGCCCAGGCATCACAACAAAGAATAACCCCCACTCTCTGCAACTAGAGAAAGCCTGCGCACAGCAACAAAGACCCAACACAGCCAAAAATAAATAAATAAATATATTTAAAAAGTAGGAAATGGAAGCACAAGGTAGGCAGAAAACAGAGCTGAAACACAGAACTTAGTCTTTGGGGTACAAAGCCCAGGCTTCCCTTTCCTACTGCTATAAAAGGAGAGACTTGGGGCAAAAACACTGCTTTTTGTGATGGTTAATGCCAATGTAGTGTTACAGAACAGTTTTGTGTTCTTTCTGATTAGTTGTGTTGGCACAGTTATTCACTTATATTAGTATTCTCACTTTTGTATTCTTATTTGACAGAAAGCCATATGCTTACCTGTTGTTGACCACAAGATCTTTCCACCAAAATGTAGACAATTACAGCAGTTTTGTTATTTTTTTCTCCAAGAATTTCCCTAGGTTGTCAATTTCTGGCTCCCTTAGTTGCATTCCCCCAGTGCTTCTTGAACTTGGATCTACCATAGGGATCACTGGTGATCTTGTTAAATCGTAGATTGTTGTGTTAGTTTATGACTTCTCCAACTATTGGAGCCATATAAAATAAAAGTAAATAACACTAAGCACTAAATATGTTTAAATAAAATGAAACAAGTTTATATTGTTAGAATATGATCTTAGCAAAATCCTTCTACCAAATCACTGATTTCTGGCCATGTGAATCTTCAAGAGAATACTCATCTGGGGACTGAAACCTTTGCCAGAGCCATGTTACATTTATTCCTCCCTAGGGGATCTTAGAATTGCCCTGCTTTCCACCCCTCAAGACTTCCCGTGGCCTAAGCTCACTTTTCTGTGTGTCTTCCAGTGTCTTCTTAAATGTGCAAAGGAGTCGCCTGAGAATCTTGTTTAAAGGCAGATCCTGACTCAGTAGTTCTGGAGTAGGAACCTGGGATTCTGCATTTCTAACTCATTCCCAGGCGATGCTGCTGCTGCTCTAGGGACCATACCTTTAGTAGCAAGGATTTAAAGTATTCAGGTTTACTCTCTGCACATACTTCCTTTCCCTTGGACACTTCAATTGTTCATGGCAGCACATTTTCTTTTCAGAACTATCCATAGAGTGAACTATCCATATCATTGTGTTAGTGCCATTATGCATAAATTAGCTTTTCTTTTTTCCTTTTCTACCTTTTGGTTTTCTCTATTGTTAAACAGCTTTATTGAGTCACAATTCACATACCATTTAAAGCAGACAATTTATTCGTTTTTAGTATATTTACAGGTACATGCAAATATCACCACAGTCAGTTTTAGAACATTTTTATCACCACAAAAGGAAACCACAGATGCTTAACATCATGAGCCATTAGGGAAATCAAATCAAAACAACAATGATATACCAATTTTCACCCATTGTGATGCCTATTGTTTTGAAAAATGGAAAATAGCGGGTATTGGCAAGGTTGTGAAGAAACTGAACACTTGTGTTACTGGTGGGAATGTAAAATAGTGAAGCCACTGTGGAAAACAGTTTGGTAATATCGTAAAGGTTAAACCCAGAATTACCATATGACACTCTTCTATCAGTAATTGCCAGGTCCAGCAGGCAGAAAATCAGTAAGGATGTAGTTGAACTCAACAGCACCATCAATCAAGAAAATCTCACTGACATCTACAGAATGCTTCATCCAACTGAAGCAAAATATACATTCTTTGCAAGCTCACATGGAACATTCACTAACACAGATCACATTCTGCACCATAAAACACACTTTATCAAACTAAAAAGAATAGAAATTTTACAAAGTATGTGCTCAGACCTCACTGGAATTAAAATAGAAGTCAGTAACAGAAAGAAAGATAACTGGAAAACCCCGAAATACTTGAAGACTAAACAACACATTTCTAAATAACACATGGGTTAAAGAAGTCTCAAGAGAAATTTTAAAATATTTCAAACTAAGGGAAAATGAAAATATAATTAATCAAAATTTGTGAGATGCAGTGAAAATAGGGCTTGAGGGAAATTTATAGGATTTTATAGGATTTTTCTAGGATTAGAATAGAAGATATATATAAAGTCAATAATCTCAGCTTCCAGGCTTCCCTGGTGGCGCAGTGGTTGAGAGTCCGCCTGCCGATGCAGGGGACACGGGTTCGTGCCCCGGTCCAGGAAGATCCCACATGCCGCAGAGCAGCTGGGCCCGTGAGCCATGGTCGCTGAGCCTGCGCGTCCGGGGCCTGTGCTCTCCAATGGGAGAGGCCACAACAGTGAGAGGCCTGCATACCGCACAAAAAATTAATAATAATAATCTAAGCTTCCACCTTTGTGTTAAAAAAGAGGAAAATAAACCCAAAATAAGCAGAAGAAAAGAAATTTTAAAAATTAGAGCAGAAATCAGTGAAATTGAAAACAAGAGATCAGTAGAGAAAAATCAACAAAACCAAAAGCTAGTTCTTTGAAAAGATCAGTAACATTGATAAAACCCTAGCTAGGCTAACTAAGAAAAAAAGAGAAAAGACACAAATTATTAATATCAGAAATGAAAGAGGGGAAATCACTACTGAATTCATGGATGTTAGAAGGATAATAAAGGAATATTATGAAGAACTCTATGTCCGTTAATTTGATAACAGATGAAATAGACCAATTCCTTGAGATATAATCTACAAAATTCACTCAGGGAAAATAATAATCTGACTAGGACTGTATCTCTTAAAGAAATTTAATCAACACTAACCTTCCAGAACAGAAAGCACCAGGTCCAGATGGACTCACTGACGAATTCTTAACAAACATTTAAGGAAGAAATAATATCAATTCTCAGCCATCTCTTCCAGAATAGAAACACTACTTAGCTCATTTAATGAGTCCAGGATTACCCTAATATTCAAAAAAGACAAAGATATTACAAGAAAGTAAAGCTACAGGCCAATACCTCTCATAAACCTAGATGCAAAAATCCTCAACAAAATATTGGCAAATTGACTTCAACAATGTATAAAAGTGTTATACATCAAAATGACCAAGTGGAATTTATTCCATGTATACAAGGCTGGTTCAACCTTCAAAAATTAACTATGCGTGTCCAGAGCCCATGCTCCTCAACGAAAGAGGCCACAACAGTGAGAGGCCCATGTACTGCAGAAAAAAAAAAAATTAACTAATATCAGTCAACATATCAACACACTAAAGGAGAAACATGTGATCATATCAATAGATGCAGAAAACGCATTTGAAAAAAATCCAACACCCATCCATGCTAAAAAACTTTTAGCAAACTAGGAATAGAAAGGTAATTCCTCAATTTGATAACATCTACAAAAACCCTACAGATGACATCAAACTTAATGGTGAGAAACTATATACCTTCTCACTAAGATCAGGAAGAAGACAAGAATGTTCATTCTCCCCACTCTATTCAACATTGTACCAGGAATCAGAGCTAATCGTGGGTAAGGCTGGTCCTGGGGCTAGTGCCAGTGCACTGATGGGCAGGGACATGTCCTGGGCTCTCTAGTGGATGGGGCTGGCTCCTGGGGTTGCTGGGGACTCGGGAGTCCTAAGAGAGCCAGCCTGCTGGTGGGTGGGATATCTCTACCCAGCTAGTTGCTTATCCTGAGGCATCCGAGTACTGGTGCTGACAGGCTGGTGGGTGGGGCTGGGTCTCAGTGCTAATAAACTAGAGGGAAGATTGCAAAATGGCATTTGCCAGCACCAATGTCTTCATGGTGGAATGAGCTCCCCAAAAATGCTGCCACCAGCATCTGCTGCCCAAGATGAGCCCCAGTTGCCTCCTGCCTTTCTGGGAGGCTCTCCAAGATCAGCAGGTGCATCTCACCCAGGACCCTTTCAAATCACTGCTTCTGCCCTGGGTCTTAGAGTGTGTGAGATTTTTTTGTGCACCCTCTAAGAGTGAAGCCTATTTCTTACAGCCCTCTGGCTCCCTTGAAAGTAAGTCACACTGGCCTTCAAAGCCAAACCTTCTGGAGGCTTATCTTCCTGGTGCAGGATTCCCAGGCTGGGGAGCCCAATAAGGGGCTTGGGCCCCTCGCTCCTTGGGGAGAAGCTCTGCAATTGTAATTATTCTTCCATTTTTGGTCACCTGCCTGGGGGTATGGGTCTTGACTATACCCTGTACTATCTCCTACCCATCTTGTGGTTCCTCCTTAATGTCTTTAGTTGTAGAAAATTATTTCTGCCCATGTTCAGGTATTCCTCATCAATAGTTTCTGTGTAATCATTGTAATTTTGTTGTGCCCATGGGAAGATGTATGCTCAGATCTTTCTACTTTACCATCTTGGCCACACCCCTCACCATGGTTTTGTCTTTGATGAAGTCCAGCTTGTCAATTATTTTTTTTTTTTGTTTCTTGTGTCATATCCAAGAATCCTTTTTCAAATCCAAATTCATGCAAATTCAACCTTTATTTTTCCCTAAGAGTTTTATGGTTTCACTTCTTATATTTAGGCTTTTAGTTAGTTTTAAGATAATTTTTGTATATGGCTTGAGGTAAGAATCCAAATTCACTCTTTTTGCATGTGGCTATCCAGTTGTCCCAAAATCATTTGTTGAAAAGACCATTCTTTCCCCATAGATGGTCTTGGCACCCTTATCAAAAATCAGTTGACCATAACTAAGTGGGTTTATTTCTGGATTCTCAGTTCCACTCCATTTATCTATATGTGTTTCCATATGCCAGCACCACACTGTCTTGATTACTGTTGCCTTGCGATAGATTTTGAATTGGGAAATGTCAGCTCTCCTACTATGATCTTCATTTAAATATTCCTTGCAATTCCATGTGAATTTTAGAATCAGGTTTTCATTTTCTACAAAAAGTCAGTTGAGATTCTGCTAAGGATTCCGCTGAATGCACAAATCAGCTTGAAGAGTATTGCCATATTGACATGTTAAATCTTGCAGAATATGAACATGGGATCTTTTCCCATTTTAAGTTTTTTAAATTCCTTTCAATATTTTTTAATAGTTTTCAGGGTATGAGTTTTGTACTTCTTTTTCTAACCCTATCCCTAAATATTTTATTCCTTTTGATGTTATTGAAAATGGAATTGTCTCTTAATTTATCTTTCTCTGATAGTTTATTATTGTACCAAAAGGTAACAAATTTTGGGCTCCCCTGGTGGCGCAGTGGTTGAGAGTTCGCCTGCCAATGCAGGGGACGCGGGTTCGTGCCCCGGTCCAGGAAGATCCCACATGCCACGGAGCGGCTGGGCCCGTGAGCCATGGCCTCTGAGCCTGTGCGTCCAGAGCCTGTGCTCCATAATGGGAGAGGTCACAACAGTGAGGCCTGCATACAAAAAAAAAAAAAAAAGTAGCAAATTTTGTATATTGACTTTGTATCCTGTAACTTTATTGAATTTGTTTATTAGTATTAACAGGTTTGGTGGATCTCTAGGGTTTTCTGTATATAATATCACATCATCTGCGAGTAGATACAGTTTTACTCTTCCTTCTGATTTGGATGCCCTTTATTTCTTTTTCTTGCCTAATTGATCTGGTTAGGATTTCCAGTACTATACTGAATTAAAATGGTAATAGTGGGCATTCTTGTCTTGCACCAGATCTTAAAGAAAAGTTTTCATCTTTTCACCGTTGAGCGTGATGTTAGCTGTGGGCTTGTTATATATGGCCTTTATTAGGTTGAGGTATGTTCCTTCTATACTTATTTTGTTAAGAATTTTTAATCACAAATGGATGTTAAATTTTGTCAAATGCTTTTTCTGCATCTATTTAGATGATCTTATGTTCTTTATCCTTCAATTTGTTAATACAGTGTATCACATTGATTGATTTGTTAATGTTGAACCATCCTTGCATCCCTGAAATAAATTTCACTTGATCATGGTTGTATGATCTTTTTAATGTCCTGTTGAATTTGGTTGCTAAAATTTTGTGGAGGAATTTTACATCTATTTTCATCAGGGATATTGTCCTGTAATTTTTGTTTCTTGTTGTATTTTTGTCTGCTTTTGATATTGGAGTAATGCTCAACTTGTAAAATAAGCTTAAGAGGGTTTCCTCCTCTTCTAATTTTTCAGAGTTTTATAAGGATTGGTGTTAAGTCTTTTCTAAGTATTTGCTTAAATTAATCCATGCACTTGTCTTTGTTGGGAATTTTTTTTTCTTTGCTGAGTCAATCATCTCCTTATTGGTCTATTCGAATTTTTTTTTTATTTCTTCATGATTCAGTATTGGTAGGTTGTATGTTTCTAAGATTTATCCATTTCTTCTAGGTTGTTCAATTTTTTGGTGTATATTGTTTATAGTAGTCTCTTGTGATTCTTTGCACCTGTGTAGTGTCAGTTGTACTGTCTCCTCTTTCACCTATAATTTAGATATTTGAGTTCTCTCTTTTTTTTTTCTTGGTTAGACTAGCTAAAAGTTTGTCTATTTTGTTTAGCTTTTCAAAAACAGCTCTATCCCTAATGAAGGTGACTTAAAAGTTGGCACACTTGATGTGGAGTCCAAACTTTTCACTTTAAGGAGAATCTGGGAGTTGGGAATTCCCTTCTGATCGCATAGTGCTGTGCCAGGGGTGGGGGTTATGGCTATACTGTGTCTCAGCCTTTCTTACTTGTTTAGACATGGGCCTGATGTGTAGCAGTCACTCAGCTAGTTTCTGGATTTCTTTCAGAGGAAATTGCTCCATGTGTACATTAGGTGTGTTCATTGAGGAGGGCAGTTCAGGAACCTCCTACGTTGCCCTATTGAACTGGAACTTGACATCATTATAGTTAGACTATGTTTTTTGTTTTTTGTTTTTTTAATCCAGTCTGATATTCTCTGCCTTTAGATTGAACCTTTAGATTTAACCATCTACATTTAATGTTTGTATTGATATACAGACAATCCTTATTTTTCAGATATACCATGTATGTGAATTAATGTACTCATTAAAATTTATTTGTAACCTTAAACCAACACTTGCAGTGTTTTGGGAGCCACCTGCAGACAAGCACAGAGCAGTGAAAAGTTTGAGTCTCTTGGCATGCACATTTCAAGTGGAGGTCAAACAAGGTAACACACTGTCTTGTTTCAGCTTAATATTGTAAACAAGTGTTCTTTTCATGGTCTGTTTAGTGTCATATTGTTTGCATTTTTCTGCTTTTCATTGGTGATTTCTCTATTTATAGTGGCCCCCAAACATAGTGCTGAAGTGCTATCTACCATCCCTAAGTGCAACAAGGCTGTGATATGCCTTATGGAAAAAATCTATGTCTTAGACAAGCTTTGTTCAGGCATGAGTTATAATGCTGTTGACCACAACATCACTGTAAAGGAATCAACAATGCATATTCAGTCAGTCATCCTTAAACAGAAACACATGGAAAATGTGGTTCTGTATTGATTGTTTGATGAAATGCTGTGACCAGAGTTTCACAAGAACCTAACTCTATTTCTCCTAGAAGAGATGATTCAGTCATCACTAACTGTTTGTGGTGAGTTTAGAGAGCATAACTACCACAAATATTGAGAATCAACTGTAGTTTGATTTATGTCTGCATTTACCTTTTGTGTTCTGTATGTCTTATGTCATTTTTGATCCTTTTTCTCCTTTATTGCTTGTGTTTACATTAAGTGAATATTTTCTAATGTAGCATGTTCATTTCTTTAATTACTTTTTCACTATATTTTGAGTTATTTTTATAGTGGTTGCTTTAGGGTTTCCTATATACATCTTAACTGATCTGAATCAGCTCAGGAAATATATTCAGTAGGAAACCCATACCGCTCAACCACATTCATCTAGGACTTAGCCTTAGCTTGGGTAGGATGAGAAATGCTGATATCTTGCTCATCCCTACCTGTTTGTGTGCTGTGGTGAGTGGGAGCCCTGAGTTCTTGGCTATAGCAGTCTGGAGTGGAATATTTGCCTTGATGAGCTGGGAGGAAGTGGTTCTGATTCAAGTACAACACACACACAGCACCTTTTTACAGCTTTCTCACAGACGCTTTTGAGTAGATGTTTCTTTATTTGTTTTTTGCACTTATGACCATTTTAAACAGTTGGATTTTTATACTTTTTACTAGTTTCACTGGGAAGCAGGACAGTGGAGGTCCCCACACTGTCATGCTGGAAGTTGACCCTTTTATTCTATTTTAATGTATTGCTATTTATATGAATAATAATAATATAACAGTAATAATGTCTAATATTTATTGAGTGCCTATTATAGTATGCTTACTAGTCCAGCTCATTTATTCACATTATTTGTTATCATCAAAATAAGTCTATCTAGTATTATATATGTGCACAGATATACATGTATAGGTATCTGCCTATAAGCACATATGTATATATATAATTATATTACATATTATTATTACCATGATACAATGTTAAGAGAAATGTAAATGTTTTCAGCTTATTGAGATATAATTGACCAGTAACAGTATATAGATGTTTAAAGAAGAAAAACAAAATAAAAATAAGGATGGACATACAAGGAAACAAATTCCTCCTCTTTCCTTGTTTTTCCAGAAAAAGTCCTAACAGTTACTATGTTCAATTACTAGAAAGATGGCCTTTTCCTTACATTATTAATCTGCATGAAATCCTTATGGAAGTGGCAGTTACAGCTAAGCATTTAAAAATCCTGAAAATGCCAGCTAAAGTTGTGCTCAACATCCCATCTCTGCCATTAGGACTGTTTTGCCAGCTGCTTATTGCGATCTTTCTTGACTTCTAAGTGAACGGCTAAGTTTTAATGTCAGAAAGCAGTTGGGAATAATTCAAATGCAGCTCAATTTTTCTCCAGGGGCTGAGCAATGGTATTCTCATCACAAATTCATAGGTGGATTCAGTGAGCACAAATATACACACTTTTTTTTTATGAAAAAGTGCTTATCTTTAAACAATGAAGCCTCACAAATCTCAGCTTGGAGGAGACATTTATCCTCAATATGTTATGTAATCAGAAGGAGGCACTCATCTGGCTTAGTCACTCCAAGCACTTTCCACCTGGGATCTACTGAACGTTGCAGGGTTTAAAGGGTATGTGGTGTTTTACAAGCATTGGTTGGCTCAGGGAGGGAGCTGGAGGAGTGGAGGCTGGGAATGGCAGCCTATTCCACCTTGGATATAGGGAAAGAAAAGACAGTAAGGCATGATTAGTCATAGGCTAAATTCAGATAAGAGAAACAATTGTTCCTAGAGTTGTAGAGCTGAAGATATATTAAAGAGGCTTAGAGGAAAAAAAGAGGAAGCCAGACCCTAATCAGTTTGAGATCTCTGGTTCTAGCCAAGCCAAAATGGTAAGCAGAGGAGGTGCAAGTCCTGACAGCCAACCCCAGGGGGGCCAGGGGTTGGCCAATGTTTGGTGTTAGCACTGGGAGATTGGAGACAATGGTCTGCAATAGAGATGGGCTGTATTTCAGCCCTGGTTTGCAGGTTCACTTATTTATTCAGTGAATAATTTTTGAGTACCTATTGAGTGTCAACACTCTTGTAAGCATGGGGAAATTAATGATGACTAACACAGGAAGCTCTTTCTTCTCACTGTAGCTTGGGCTTGTGAGGAGAAAGAAGAGAACAATAAAAACAAGGAAAAAACTATTATAGATGGTATTAAGTCCTCTTTTACAAAGAAACACAGAATAAAAGGATGAAGAATTAGGGTGAAGTTGTAATCAGAGGAATGACATAATCTGATTTGCACTATTGAGAAAGTCCAATCTTACTGCCATGTAGAGAATGGCTTCTAAAGTTGCCAAAGGACACCAATTAAGAATTTATTGCAAACACTAGGTAAGAAGCCGTGCTGATTTGAGTTTTAGTGTGTAGTTATAGTTTGTCACATGTTGGTATAGTGTGTATCGTGCAGGTATAGCTGTGGAAATGGAAGGCAGAAGTCATTTAGGGATAAAAACCACAAGGCTTAGTTGTTTGATTGAATGTGGAGATGAAGGAAAGAGAGGGAACAAGGAGAGTGCTCCAGTTTTTGCAATCATCAGTGGGGAAGATGGTGATATGATTAACAGGGATAGAAATTACCAGTTCAATTTATTTTTAGGTCAGTGGTACCTTCTCAAAGTGGTAGTATTCTTCAACTAGCAACGTTACAGATTTAAGAACAATTAAATCATCTCAATCAAATCCTTTTATTTGGGCTTCCCTGGTGGTGCAGTGGTTGAGAGTCCACCTGCCGATGTCAGGGGACACGGGTTTGTGCCCCAGTCCGGGAAGATCCCACATGCTGCGGAGCGGCTGGGCCTGTGAGCCATGGCTGCTGAGCCTGCGAGTCTGGAGCCTGTGCTCCGCAATGGGAGAGGCCACAACAGTGAGAGGCCCGCATACTGCCAAAAGAAAAAAAAATCCTTTTATTTTATCCCCCAAGAACTAGGAAATAATATTGGTAGACGACTTCAGGAGGTGAGCACGGCATCTGAAAATGTATATCTTAGCCTGGGCTCTCTAGGAAGCAGAACCTGAGTTAGAGTTGTCACCAGAAGACAAAGACACCAACTCCACAGTCCTATTTGACCAAGACAGCCCACAAGCCTAAGGAATCAGTCTGTGGAGTATGTAGAGGTAACCCCAATGTTGAGGCTTCATGCCACTATCAATCTTGCCATACTAAGATGATCATTATAACCTTGTTACATTATACTCTCCATTTCCCTTCCCCTGACTAATATAATTGCAAATGAAACTACATTTTCACAGGATTGCTTTGGATTTCGTTTTGGTCAAGTAAGGCAAGTCTCAGCAGCTTAAGTTAGTTTAACTACCATTCACAAGTTAGATGAGCACTTAATGAAAAAAAAACATGAAAATGTCTTTCCAATTACTGGAGCATCCTTAATGATCTGGAGATTAGCTATAGATCAGAATCATAATCAAGGGAGAAAAAGGTAAGATTGCACTGGAATTCTCTCAAAATTAACCTGAGATTACTTTTTTAAGAAATGCAAGCTCAGGGTAAATCACTTAGAGTAGGGAAATAATCTTCAATTATTAGATAAAGAAAGACTAGGCAATTATGGATAAATGACCTGAGGAGCAAATAGAGAGAACTCTAGACTACAGATGAGTCAGCAATACATGGTGTCAAGTTGAAGTACGATGCTTAGAGAGTGAACTAAAAGGAAAACTGTAGGAACCTGGAAAGTTAATAAGATTAGAGTGTCCAATCTGAACCCTGGGAAGTTGGAATATAGTACTATTCTAGGAGAAAGGCAGGAAGGCTTTACCCAAATGATGTTGAAGTCAGGAGATCTAGTTCCAGCCTAGCTTTGTTACTAATAAGCTACAAAAACTTGGCAGTTCACTTAATTTCTTTAAGCTCTAGGTTGTTCATCTATAATATGAGTATGATTATAATTGTGATCTTATATTCATTGCTCCAAGGAAAAGTGCTCTGAAGTAAGCAAAAAGGACTATAAAATATAATACACTCTTAATGGCCATTATAGGAGGTATTATTAAAGAAGAAAAATCAAAATATGCAGAACGTTAGCAAATGTAACACAACCAGAAAGTCAGAACAGGCTGTTTAATTTGTGAGACCCAATGCAAAATGAGATGTGGGGGCCTTTGTTCAAAATATAGTAAAAATTTTAAGGTAACAACAGCAGAGCATCAGACCAAGCATGGGGACCATCAAGTCATGAGATCAGTGGAACTGCAGGGGTCGCATGTTCACAAAACTGGTGCTGAGGAGAGAGAAGAGATGTATGCTGTTCTGTATGTCCCAATGGGGTAGAACCTATACATTATTGTTCCAACAGTTGTGTTACAGAATAAAGTGTAGCTCCTCCCCTGGTAGGCTATTTTGACTGTTAGTTGCATAGTAACCTTCAGAGTTGGGTCTTTGAAAGACATGGCAGTATCTAGTAAAGTTCTGGGAATCCTAATTCCAACTACTAGACGAGAAAAAATCTTTGGGTTCTTGTGGCAATTGTCTTAGATATTTGAAAGGCTGCTATAAGGAAAAGAGACCAGATATTCTATTCTAAAGGGTATAACTATGAGCAAATATATCAAAGACCATTTTATAAAGCTCAACATGTAAATATACTTTCTAACAAAGAGAAATATCCAATAATGTGATATAACCAGGTCTTAGGCACTGGAAGTTTTTAATCAGAAGTAAAAGACCATTTGCCTGGGATGGTGTAGAAGAAACTGCTGCATTGATGGAGATTGGAATATCTGACCTCTAACTTTAGTATTCTGTGTTTCTAGCCTACCTTGGGAAGGAACCAGCACAGAGCTGAAGAATAAGAAAGAATGTGAAGGTTTGGGGAGATAGAGAATTAAAGGAAAGGAAGTTCCACTGGTGTTTCCTACAGGAGTCAGGGGGCAGAAAACACATTTTAAAATATCTAAACTGGGGATAACCATGTGAACTTACTCAAAGCACTTCTCCCTCTGAATTAGAAATTTAGAACCAAACAATACCAGATCTAGAAGGAGCACCAAAAATCATCTAGTGCAGACTGTTAAAATGGAATCCTGATAGAAGTAAGAATAATGGTTATCTCTGGAAGAGATATAGACATGAAGGCATGGGAAAATTCTAGAGTGCTGGAAATGTTTTATATGTTTACCTGGATGGTGTTCATACAAGAGTATACATATGTAAAAAAACAAGATGTACACCTCATGTTAGTGTACTTTACTTCAATTTTTTAAATGTTAGAAATTATCAGTATCTCTGAAATAAGGGTTAGAGTCTACATGTTTCTCCAGGTGATTCTTAGGCACCCTAAAGTTTGAGAACCATGTCAACTTACAGAGTAGTAAAATAAAGCACAGGGAAGTCCTTTGATTTTCCCAAGGCCACTCTGCTAGTTAATGGAGCTCTAGAAGCCAGAATTTCTAGAAATTAAATTAAATAATCCTTATAAAAAACTTTCAGAGTAGGCATTCTCACTGCCAACTCTAGTGACTGATCCAAGACCAAGAAGATAGAGACCAAGGAGGAGTGAAAAGAAACATTCATCTAAAATTCTAAGAGCCTAAAAAGCCAGTTTAAAGCAATTCAACCTTATTTTCTGGATAATTTGAAGTTATTGAAGGGTTTTAAAGAGAACAGGGAAAAGTGGATGAAAAGAGTACACTGGGTTAGCTCTCCAAGAGTCCAGGGCAGCAGGAAGACCAGTCCTAAATTAAGACAAAAGCAGTATGAATAGAGAGAAAAGTGCAGCTTTGAGAGAAAGTTTAGTGGTAGAATCAGTAATACTTAGCAATAATAGCAATAGTTAGTAATATTTACTATGCATTTACTGAATGTCAGATGCATTCATTTTCTCAGTTGATTCTATCAACAATTCAATGAAATCGGGACTGTTATTATCCCGTTTTTTGCATATGAGGAAACTAATGTAAAGCAAGAGGATAAATAGCACATCAGGGTCACAGATAGTAAGTGGCAAACCTTGATTTTGAACTCAGACCTGTTTGGCTCCAACTGCTATATTATAGTAAGGAGAAAGAAAAGAAAAGAAGAAAGTCAAAGGTGCCACAGCCTGTGACACTGGATGACAGTTAACTTGTATTACCATTAGAAAACATAGGTCATATTGAGGAAAGAACACATTTGATGGCAAATAGAATGAGTTCAAATCTATTCATTTTGACTCTGAAGGTCATTAATTTCTAATATCCTCCTACATTAGTATGTGTTCCAATATTACTGAATGAAGGAGAAAGGGCCAAAGCAGTGCTTTAGTAACGTTGATATTTTAAAACCAGCTTTTACAATGTTTTTGCAAATATCTAGGCTTATTAAAATGTGTCTAGCTACAAAATTCTGCTAGGATGTCTGCTACAAAGAAGTTATAAGTATTGTCACATACTTCCATTTCTTTCTTTCTTCCATACTTTCTTTTTCTTCACATTTCACACCTATGTTCACCTCAGAAAGACCTGCTAAACTACTTCCATTTGGAGCATGGGCTTGAGAATGTGTTGGGTGCACATACCAAGTCAATGTACCTGACCAAGATTAAGAAGTTCTTACAGTGTTATGAGCTGAATTGCATGCCTCCAAAAATCCATATGTTGAACCCCTAACCCCCAGTACCTTAGAATGTAATTGTATTTGGAGATAGGGTCTTTTTATTTTATTTTATTTTTTTGAGATAGGGTTTTTAAAGTGTTAAAATGAGGACATTAGGGTGGATCTTAATCCAATATGACTGGAGTCCTTATAATAAGAAGAAATTAGGACACAGATAGACACAGAGAGAAGACCATGTGAAAACACAGGGAAAAGATGGCCATCTGCAAGCCAAAGAGAGAGGTACCAGAAAAGGCCAACCCTGCTGACACCTTGATCTCAGACTTCTGGCCTCCAGAGCCATAAGAAAATTAATTTATGTTGTTTAATCAACCCAGTCTATAGTACTTTATCATGGCAGCTCTAGCAATTACAACTGGATAACATTGTAAGTGATTTGTGTGGCATTGCTGTGAACTGGCTGGTCTGTGTGAGCAGACCTTGACCAAATTATGTTCAGGCTCTTACCTGAATTAACCAACTACTATTCTCACCATCACTGTATTCTCACTGTCTCCATCAAAGTGGCTGCTTGTATAGAATGAGCACAGTAATGAGTCTTGGAAGCACCATTCATACTCTGGTCTTGTGATGCTACCTGCAATAGAGTTCTGCTGGTAAATGACCTCGACTCACCCGTCCTCCATAGGAGAATGACAGGGGTACTCTATATCCCTCCATGCTGGCTTCCTTTGATCTCCTTTATGTAAATTATCAAGGTAGAAGAAAGCCTTAGTTGTTTTCACCTCGTCATAAAAAAGCATAGTTGAACAATATAATATGTGGAACTGAGAAAATCAGTGGAAGCTTGGAAAGCACCTGATTCCATGACTTGGCCAAGAAAATATCAGAACAGTTCTGGATTTATCACATTATTGCCAGAAAACAAAAATGCTTTCCAAAATATCAAGAGCAATGCCAAAAGCACAAAGTTTAATGAGTTTAGCATTAATCAGAGTACAAGTAGAAAGATTTCTTCTACACATGTTCAGACTCTCAGACATTAACGAGGAAAATTCAGCATTCATGAATAAATAGATAATGATTTATAAGCCAGTCTTTTGAGAAAGAAAGAGTCATTTCCCCACCATAATATTCAAAAAATTGTAGAGGGATGAAACATTGTAGAAACAGCTAGGCTAATAATGTAAAAGCAGCAGATCAGATCTTTCCTTTAGTTTATACCAGCACTTCCAGTGAGATGTTTATTGCTGAAATCAGAAATGTTATATCACAGTATTCTCCTTTGGAAAGTAGTTGCTGTAAAAAGCATTTACCGTTCATTTGCTTGAAGTTAAATATATGATTTCAGGTATATTTACAATATTCCATTAAAAATA
Organism: Neophocaena asiaeorientalis asiaeorientalis; assembly: GCF_003031525.2. Lineage (NCBI taxonomy): Eukaryota > Metazoa > Chordata > Mammalia > Artiodactyla > Phocoenidae > Neophocaena > Neophocaena asiaeorientalis. The sequence continues at coordinate 1,193,615 of NW_020173116.1, forward strand.
GATAGGGAAGTAGTCATATTAAAACCAAAATGCACTTAAAATGCTCAGTTTAACTTTTTATTCAATGGTATATGTTTTTAATTTTAATTAAAATTTAGATATAAAAATGCACAAATCACAAGGGCACAGCTTGAGGAATGACTCACAATAAACCAATCTGTATAACCACCATTCAGGTCAAGAAATGTAATATATGCAGCATGCAAGAAGTCCCTTGCAATATCAAAACTTCCCTATATTTCAAAAGTAATTTTCTATGGCTAGAATTTCCAGTATAATGTTAAATAGCAGTGGTTAAAGTGGGAATCCTTGTCTATTTCCTGATCTCAGGTGGAAAGCTTTCAGACTTTCATCATTAAGTATGTTAGCTGTGGATATTTCACAAACGCCCAGTCATCCATTTGATTAGTGACTATTCCAACCTACTTTTGCAAAGACTGTATTCCTTCTCACGTGTAATCACTAAAAGTTCTGTTCCTTTAGCCTGTGTTCAGCTAGTGTCTTGGAAGGGATTCCCTTGAAAACTAGGAGTTTAAAAAAAAAAACCTCTCCCAGTCTTTGCAGATTCTCTATCCTGAGACACTCTTTCAATACTACTTAGGCAGACCATTTACAACTCTCCCTTAGCCTTAATTTCCTGCTTGCACTGGGTCTAGAGAGCTGCCAAGATGATAGCTTAGGGTTTACTCAGATCTTTTCTGAGCATGCATCCAGTCCTGGGCATGTGTGTAGCTTTAAATTTTTCAAGTATTCAAGGGAGGATTTAAATGTCTTAATTTCCAAAACAAACTCTCTCCCCATGTATGACAAGCTTTAGGCTGTCTGTTGTATGTCTCAACTATAATTTTTTGTCCCAGGTGGCTGAAGGTTTTCCATTTGCCTTTAATGTTTTTGGGCAATGTCCAGTGCTCTCCTGCCCTGAGTGAGTTCCAAGTTAGGCAAAACAGAAATGAATCCTTTGTGCCAAATCCTTCAGGTAGCTTACAGACAGCTTAGAAAAAATAAACACAGTAATTTGCACCACTCTAAGCCATAGAAACATCTTATTTAAGAATCTCCGTCAGTACCAGTACCTGAACCCTCTCCCCTAATATGATAGCAGTAGCCATTCATCACACAGGTAAAATATGACTTTATTTGACGTTAATGTTTTTATATTTAAAAGGCCCACTCCACGTTACATATCCATTTGTCTCCAATGATGTCCCCTAAACTGTATTCTGTGAATGTACTTATTCTGTGCTCGTGTTCTTGTTCCTTTTCTCACAAGACAGCACAAGAATTCAGTACATCTTATCCTTAATAAAATACAATCATTACCTTATTTTCATCTTATCCCATTCCACTTCTACAAGTCTTTATAGAAATTCTTATTTTCAAGACTAGTAAATAGAGATATCTCCTGAAAGAAAACAAAGTCTCCTTCTATGTAGCTCTTCCTTCAAGCATTTTTTTTCATTGCAATCTGGAGAAATATATCCACAGAGCAATATTAATCTACATTTCTCATCTTGGTCCCCAACCTCACGTTGTGATTCTCTACTTTGGCACCTTTCCAAGGATCACACTGAGACCTTTTACCTGGTTTATGATGTGCTTATGGCTTTATTTTTTAATGAGCTTAGCCATAGGGGCCTCCCAGAAAATGAAGATTTCACTGAGGGGATAAATTGCTCCTTGCTTTAAGGTTGAAGAGAAAACTTCCCTTCTGTCTTCCCTTTTCGCCTCACTTCTCTTTACCTAATTTGATCAGCAAAAGTTTCTGTGCAAACACTATGTCCAAGTCACCATAGGGGAGAGGCAATATACATTCTTGGAATAATAGCAAGTTAATCTAATTACTGAAGTATTAATGCATCCATAACCACCCAAGGTTAGAGAACTGGTTTCAGTAACTCCTGTGACTAGAAATCAAGTGGCTACTAACTACATGAAATAGAAAAAATGTAGCATCAGTTTATTTTTGTTGCATCATGCAGCTAAAGGAAATGGCACAGAATGGGACAGGTAAACTTAACAGGGTAGTTTGGTCCTCCTGAGATGAGTATATAGGCCAGCCCAAGAACCTAAAGAGAAATTTTGAGGGACTGGAGGTTCCATGTTCCTAGTGAGTTCTGCAGTCAAAGCTTTTTGTTATTAAAATGATTTACTGTTGTCAATGAAAAAAGGTTGCCTACAATATCAGTAAACAAAGGATGTTACAGCCATCAAGCCATCACATTACAGCCACCCCCCAACAATGAGCCCTGAGGGAACTCAGGATGGAAACAGGGTGCCTGCCATCAAGCAGTCAGTCTCTGCAGCCACCCCTAATTATGCTCCCTGAGGAGACTCAGGATGAGAAAACACAGGATACTGACCTTAGATAGCTGAGGTACATATCAAAGGAATGATTTCAGTGAGCCCAGACTCTTGCATCTTCTCATAGACTATATATTCCTTAACTTGAGATGTCTGGTTTTCTGTCTGATATGAGTATTGCTACTCCAGCTTTCTTTTGATTTCCATTTGCATGCAATATCTTTTTCCTTCCCCTCACTTTCAGTCTATATGTGTCCGTAGGTCTGAAGTGGGTCTCTTGTAGACAGCATGTGTATGGGTCTTCTTTTTGTACCCATTCAGCAAGCCTATGTCTTTTGGTTGGAGCATTTAATCCATTCACATTTAAGGTAGTTATTGATATGTATGTTCCTATTACCATTTTCTTAATTGTTTTGGGTTTGTTTTTGTAGGTCCTTTTCTTCTCTTGTGTTTCCTGCCTAAAGAAGTTCCTTTAGCATTTGCTGTAAAGCTGGTTTGGTGGTGCTGAATTCTCTTAGCTTTTGCTTGTCTGTAAAGCATTTGATTTCTCCGTCAAATCTGAGTGAGATCCTTGCTGCGTAGAGTAACCTTGGTTGTGGATTCTTCCCTTTCATCACTTTAAATATATCGTGCCACTCCCTTCTGGCTTGTAGAGTTTCTGTTGAGAAATCAGCTGTTAACCTTATGGAAGTTCCCTTGTATGTTGTCATTTTTCCCTTGTTGCTTTTAATAATTTTCTATGTCTTTAATTTTTGGCTATTTGATTACTATGTGTCTTGGCATGTTTCTCCTTGGGTTTATCCTGCCTGGGACTCTCTGCACTTCCTGGACTAGGGTGGCTATTTCCTTTCCCATGTTAGGGAATTCTAATATTTTCTTGAGTCCTTTCTCTCTCTCTTCTCCCTCTGGGACCCCTATAATGTGAATGTTGGTGCATTTAATGTTGTCCCAGAGGTCTCTTAGGCTGTCTTCATTTCTTTTCATTCTTTTTTCTTTATTCTGTTCTGTGGCAGTGAATTCCACCATTCTGTCTTCCAGGTCACTTAACCATTCGTCTGCCTCAGTTATTCTGCTATTGATTTCTTTTAGTGTATTTTTCACTTCAGTTATTGTATTGTTCATCTCTGTTTGTTTGTTCTTTAATTTTTCTACATGTTTGTTCTTTAATTCTTTTAGGTCTTTGTTAAACATTTCTTGCATCTTCTCGTTCTTTGCCTCCATTCTTTTTCTGAGGTCCTGGGTCATCTTCACTATCATTATTCTGAATTCTTTTTCTGGAAGGTTGCCTATCTCCACTTCATTTAGTTGTTTTTCTGGGGTTTTATCTTGTTCCTTCATCTGGTACATAGTCCTCTGCCTTTTCATTTTGTCTATCTTTTTGTGAATGTGGTTTGTGTGCCACAGGCTGCAGGACTGTAGTTCTTCTTGCTTCTTCTGTCTGTCCTCTGGTGGATGAGGCTATCTAAGAGGCTTGTGAAAGCTTCCTGATAGGAGGGGCTGGTGGTGGGTAGAGCTGGACATTGCTCTGGTGGACAGAACTCAGTAAAACTAATCCACTTGTCTGCTGATGGGTGGGACTGTGTTCCCTCCCTGTTGGTTGTTTGGCCTGAGGTGACCCAGCACTGGAGCCTACCGGTTCTTTGGTGGGGTTAATGACAGACTCTGCGAGGGCCAGAACTTCTGCTGCCAGTGTCTCTGTCCCCACGGTGAGCCACAGCTGCCCCACACCTCTGCAGGAGACCTTCCAACACCAACAGGTAGGTCTGGTTCAGTCTCCTACGGGATCACTGCTCCTTCCCCCTGGGTCCTGATGCACACACTACCTGTGTGTGCCCTCCAAGAATGGAGTCTCTGTATGTCCTGCAATCAAATTCCACTAGCCTTCAAAGTCTGATTCTCTGGGAATTCCTCCTCCAATTGCCAGACCCCCAGGTTGGGAAGCCTGATGTGGGGCTCAGAACCTTCACTCCAGTGGGTAGACTTCTGTGGTGTAATTGTTCTCCAGTTTGTGAGTCACCCACCCAGCAGTTATGGGATTTGATTTTATAGTGATTGCACCCCTCCTACCATCTCACTGCAGCTTCTCCTTTGTCTTTGGATGTGGGGTATCTGTTTTGGTGAGTTCCAGTGTCTTCCTGTTGATGATTGTTCAGCATTTAGTTGTGATTCTGGTGCTCTCACAAGAGGGAGTGAGCTCATGTCCTTCTACTCTGCCATCTTGAACCAATCTTTGGTTGAGATGTCTGATTTTCTTCATATAACAGTAATCTTTTGATATTCTGACTACTTGGTCTTTGTTACAAAAACTCCTATATAGGGATTCCCTGGCAGTCTTGTGGTTAGGACTCCATGCTTCCACTGCAGGAGGCATGGGTTCAATTCCTGGTCAGGGAACTAAGATCCCACATGCCACGCAGCCAAGAAACCAATGAACAAACAAAAATCTCCTATGTATCCTGTCTCCTCCTTTACCTCTTTGGAGAAGTCTCTCAGAGCTATATGAAAGGCTGTGTCCTAGGTTTAAGTCCACAGTTTTGTTCACCAAATAAAACATAATTTTCAACTTTTAGATTGTGATTATTTTTCAGTCAACACTGCTCATCTCTCTTTGATTATACCTATCCATGTAGGTGTGACCTAGAAGATTGGTTAGACAAAAGTGGAAACAACCTTGGTACAATTTCCACCCATTTGTTTAATTCCACTTGTGGAACTGCACATGAAAAGATATAATCCTTAGATCAAGTGTCAACTCCTAAAATGTTTAAAGTCAGGTCTGCATATCTCAGTCTCCTCTGTTTTATCTCTTGTCAAAATAAAATGATCTGGAGTTACAGGGGACAAAGACAGTCTGAATTCCTGGTTATCAGGTACCTCAAATCATAGATGTGAAGTACCAGCTTATATAGCATGCTTATATAGTGACCTAAGAAGTGGACCTCAGAGTTTGCCCCTGGGAAAGGTGAATTGCCCCAAAGGTGGGCTCACTCCTAACCTGTGGGGAGAAAAGACACTGCTTTCCATTTACACCAGCAGCCTGAACATCTTCTCACAGCCTCCCTCTTCTCTGCCTTGGTAACCCTGTAATGGATGTGGTTTCTAATAGGTATAAGGCCTTAGGTAACTGTTATTTTAATTAAACTATAAACCTACCCACTTGTGAGAAAGAAATAGTCAGGCTTTCAAATTTGTGGAGAGAAAAGACCACAGGGCAAACCAGTTTAGTTTAAGTAATTTAGAGATCCCAGTGAAATTATCCTCCTAAATATTTAAGACCCTAAAGGAATGAGTCATTCCCAGTTGTTCAATGTTTTCTCTCTGGGAAAATTGCAACCAGGATAATTGCTGACTCATCTGAGATTCTGTTTGAAGCCCTTTGATTCTCAGAACGTTGAGTCTGGGCATTGTCACAGGATTGGAAAGCAAGAGAGCCAGGATTCTTGCTTATACAGAGACAAATCTCTTGTCTGGAGATAACTGTGATTCCTGTGACATGTAGCATTCTAGTATGTAAAGTGTGTGTGAGTATCTAGCAGACCTTCTGAATGAGATCTGGAAAAATATCAAATTCAGCACAATTATTAATTGGTTAATTAAAATATATTCAGGGAAAGTTGTATTATGCCAAATGTAGTGAGATGCAAAGAATTACAAGATATTGTCACTACTTTCAAAAGCATGCTATCAGGTCAATGAGCCAGATTGATAAATAACTTGAAATACAGGCTAATTAAGGTGATGTGTAGCCAGGACAAGTAAATCGGTATTTAAGTGGACCCTGGAGTGAGATTAAGAATTAGAACAGAAGACTCTCCATGGTAGGAAGTGTTAGGGCTAAGAATTGTCCCACAACCCTCCTCCTATCCGGGGTCCTGAAACCTGGAGTATAACCACAGAATAGCAGCCTAAGAAGAAAAAATTAATACAGTTAATCAAGTACGCTGCTCCCCTAAATGCAGAGTTTGGGGTCAAGTATGTCCAAGACCAGTGCCAGGGTGGGCTTCCTACCGCTCAAATTAGAGACAAACAGGTCTTCAGTGCAGCCCTGGCCTCACTTCCTATTCAGCCAGAATGGAGAGTAAGGGAGTCTTGTGGCAACCACCACCAGGGGTGCTTCCTGCAAGAACACACACTACCCTGGCTACAAGAAATAAGAGAAAGCACAAAGCCAGGTTCCTGACTGTGGGCAGAGCAAAGACACCTATTAATATAATACTGCTTCTCCTCCCATGGAGCACAGTAAAGGTGTACTGGAATCAGAATTCAATAAACACTGTGAACTCACATAGTATTCAAAAATATTAAAGTGTTGGAGAATTTTTCTCCCTTGTTCCTCTGTCTACTCTCTCACCACCATTGAATCATGAAGTTCCTTTTGCCAGAGAAGGAAGTTACTTAAAAGGCGTCAATAGAGAGATTTGAATCTCAAAGCTGACATCCTTGCAACCGTAATCTTAAAAAAGGAAAATCTTAAAAATCTAAACCTTAAAAACCTAAAAACCTGATAACTCAACCTCATGAAAGAGAAAAGAGTAGAATCACTAAGGCAGAAATTAACACCACAGTGGGACAGGCACCCCTTAGACAGGTAGCTTGGTCCACCTAAGATGAGAGTGTATGCTAGCCTAAGAATAATTCATGGAAGAAACTTTGAGTGATTGGAGGCTCCATCATTTTTCTAGTGAGTTCTGGAGTTGAAGCTCAATGTCATTACAAGTTTTATTTGCTGCTCATATCCCTTTGATTGTACCTGTGGAGAGAGTAAATAATGTAGTTTTTTTTTTTTTTTTCATACATTCTTCATATAGTCCTTTGTAGGGAGAACTCAGAATGTAAACAAAGTGACCTCCCTAAAGGAAATGGAAATAGGAGCCATTTGGCAAGGAAAATAAAGTCAGGGAAGACAGAAAAGAGAAAGACAGAGAAGGTAATAGTTGGACCCCGCTAACCATTCTAAGTTGAAACCCCAAGGAGAGGAATGATGGTGGGGGTTCTAGAAACAAGCCAGCAGGTTAGCAGTCCCCAGAGTTGGCAGTCATTCCTCAATTTGTCTGGTGAAGACTGGAGAACTTTCTCATTCTCTTGGACAGTCTCTGTGACTCATGAGCATGAGTCTGATGAGCATGACCTCATCTATTTGGTGGAAAGGAAACAAGTAATGGAAGAGACTACACAGAGAGAAGGTCATAGATATTGTTCCCGGAGTTCCCTTAGCTCCCTGAATTAGGGATTAGGAAGTTTCTGCTTGCACCCAGTCAGTGCTTGGACAGATGAGCTGGGAACGGCAAGCCTGCTGGGGGACCTAGCATGAGCCAGGAGCAGAGTGGACCACATGGCTGAGACACAGAGATTGTAACGCCAGCAAGAGCTGAGCGGAGGCAAGTCAGCTAATGGGGAAGGGACACAGGCCTTGAACATGCCAAGAGTACGGATTGCATAAGTCACCAACTGGAGTTCAGCAGCTGCTAGCAGGACACTGAGATCACTTTTCCTAGGTCAGATTTCAGGTCAAAATTGTTTCAAGCAGATGATCAATCTCCAACAGAGTCACCTGGAAGGTTATTATAACACAGATTCCTGGGTTCCACTCTAGATCTATTTAATCAGAATCTTTAGAAATGGAGCCTAAGAGTCTGTTTAATGGTCACTCCTGGGTGATTTTCATGCACAGTAAATTTGAGATCAGCTTTCTCAATTTAGTTATTGTTAGGTCCAGTACTTTAAATGTATTCTGATGCTCAACTGGGATTTGCTGGAGTGGAAAGGAGCTATAAGTGCATAACACATATGGTTAACGTAAGTTAAAATATAGGGTTTCACCTTATTAACTTCATTGGCCACAGATGGCAAGCTTAAAACTCTCTCTTCCAGGAAGTTCCTCAATTTTTCCTCTTTCCAGTTCATTGACCTCTTCCTTCAGGCTTTGGATGTATGAATCAGTTTTTCTTAATTGTTTGCATTATTGCCACCCTAAGCCTGTGCTGACTGCTTTCTGCTTATCCCTTCATTCATGATGAAATGGGAAAAGTAACCCTTCCCGGGTGTGGACTAAGAAAGTACCAGTAAATGAAGAATGTTGCAGCCATCAAGCCATCAGCCACTGCAACTGCCCCACCATGGTGCACCCTGAGGGGACTCAGGATGGGAAAGAAAAGGATACTGGCCCTAAATAGTTTAGATGCATATCAAAGGAAGGATTTCAATGAGCCCAGACTCTTGCATCTTTCCATACAAAGAAAAGTGCTAAATTCATTAAATTGATGCCTGATTTTCTTTAATTAACAGTAATCCTTTGATGTTCAGACTACCTGATTTTTGTTGCAAAACTCCTATATATCTTTGCTCTTCCCCTCTCTCTTCAGAGCAGTCCCTCAGAGCTATCTGAGAGGCTGCCTCCCAGGCTTGAAGTCCTCAGAAAGTCCTCCAAACAAAACATAATTCTCAACTTTGGGGATGTGCTTTTTTTTTCAGTCGACTTGGGTCTTATGAGGAGGATGCTCGGTTTAGCTGTCTCCAGACTCAGAGCAAACTGGGTTGGAGTCAGTTTACTAGTTTTGTGACCCTATGCTAGTAAATTCTGAACCTCAGTTTCCTCATGTATGAAATGGAAGGAAAAAAATAACTTCTTTAGAGGACTAAAATGAGACAGCTATGTTTACGTGCCTGACACAGTATCGGCTTAAGAAACTCTAGCTCCTATTTTTCTCATTTGTATGGATCCAGATCAAAATTACTGTCCTGGTAGTCATCCATAATAACAAGGCAAAGAGTCTGAAACCAAGCAGGACCCTATGGGGATCCTGGGTACAAATCCTTTCTATGTCCCCCATTCCTTGTCTGTGGGAAATAGGCTTCATTCAGCCTCCTTGACCTTCCCTGAGTTCCAAAGGGCAGGTTCAAACAGTTACTAATTAGGGAAGGGAAGGGATGCAGAGACAAGGGAGGAGCAGTCAAGAAACAATTGTACAGCCTTGGAGCAACGTCCTGGTTTCTTCTCAAGGAATATACATAACAATATCTTTGTTCTTCTGCAGAATCAAGGTCCCCACCCAGAAGGAAGATGGCAGCTTCAGGCTGAGCACAATATTCCTGGAGTCCCACCCTGTTACTTCATCACCAGCCAATCAGAAGAAAGCCACACACCCTGCACCCCAAATTTTGCCTATAAAAACTTTTCCCCCCATACCACTGAGGAGTTCAAGATTTTTCAGCCAAGCCACCCATTCTCCTTTCTTGGCCCTTTAATAAACCTTTCTCTGCTCCAAACTCCAACATTTTGGTTTATTTGGCCTCACTGTGCATTGGGCACAGGAACTTTGTTCAATAACAAGTCCACTTGTCATTTTACAGGGGACATATTGAGTGCACAGAGCTCAGGCAGCCATCTCATCAGCATGCCCTCAGCTCCCCTCCTTTTATGCTTACATATATGGGAGAAGGCCATTCTCATAACCCTTACTCTCTAGTTAGCTCACCCTCCATTTATTCTAAGGGCCTCTTCCTCTATTATCAGTTGTCCTACTTTTTTTGAGACAGGAAGGGGGCAGGGCACAACCTTTAAAAGAATGACAGCTGTTGAGGACACAACATAAACCGGTTAGAAATAACTAGGTTCAAGATGGCAGATGAGTGGACTTCCACTAGACCTTGAGCCTCAGTATACACTCACTGTAATACATCAGCTAAATGACACACCACAGGTGCCATGATAATTCCAAGGCCAACCATAAAAGTCCAAAAAGTGGGCAGAGGCCCATTTCCTGGAAATCTCTGTCTCTTCCCCAAAATAGTTGGAATAATCCTCCCACTCATTAGTCTAAGAAATGACCCACCCCTGTAAAAACTGACCTCTTGTCTTTTGAGATGGCCCACACTCTGTCTGTAGAGTGTGTAACTCCCTGAATAAACCTTCTTTCACTTTACTATTGCTTGCTCTTGAATTCTTTCCTGCATGAAGCCAAGAGCCCACCCCCTTGAGACCTGGGACATGACTATTCCCTCACGCCCCATTTTCTTTCCTGCAACATTTTCCAACCCTGGCTCCATCAGCATATCTGACCTGGTCCAGATGCCTCTTGTCTCCAGAAGAGATGGTTATGTTCTGACAGCTGCTATCTGGATTCAGAGATGTACTAACATTATCTCCCACAAATATAAATGCATCTTACACCTTCCATTCCCACCTTCTCACTCCTGCTTGAGGCCATAGGCAGCTTCCAGGGAAGGAATTTTGTTTTCTTTTATTTTGTTTCTCCATGGAAGTCTTCTTGATGGCAGGCCCCCTTGCCCCAAGACCCATGATCTCCACCCTGTCTCTAACCCCCTGGGACACCTAATGAAATGATTCACAAGGGATTTCCTCTGACACTGTGGCCCACATCCTTATCCTCTGTTTCTCTGATTAGAAGAAATTAGCACCTCAGGGCTTTGCTTTTTGCTCTGTTCATTTCTCTCAGGTGTGAACATTCATATTAGTTTCACAGCATCTTCCATCTGGAATAGTCATAATACCCTTGTGAAACAGGAGAGAAGGGGGCAGGGCACAACCTTTAGAAGAATGACACAGCAGTTTGAGGACACAACAAAAACTGGTTAGAACCAACTAGGTCCATCTTGTCAGAAGATTCGATTTCCAGTGGACCTTGAGCCTCATTATACACTCACTGTAATACATTAGCATGTTAAATGAAACACCCACCAGCACCATGACAGTTCCAAGGCCAACCAAAAAAGGCCAAAAAGTGAGTGGTGGCCCAAATCCTAGAAATCCCCGTCCCTTTTCCAGAAGAGTTGGAATAATCCTCCCACTTGTTAGCCTATGAAATTATGCAGCCCGTAAAGACTAACCACCCCATATTCTGGGGCTTCTCAACTTCTGAGATGGTCTACACTCTGTCTGTGGACTGTTTCTCTCAGGGCTGTTCTTGCCTTTTGAACAAAATGTATTCTGTCTATGGAATGTATATCTCTAAATAAATCCACTTCTTACCTATTGCTTTGTCTTACACTGAATTCTTTCTGCGCTGAGACATAAAGAACCTGAACTTCAGTAGGTCCTGAGACCAGGTGTGTGATCTCAATTAAAAGACAGTGGATTCAAGTCCCAATCTGGGTTCTGGTTAGGCTTGAGTCCTGGCCCGTGGTTTCAAGTCCCAATCAAGTTGTACAGTTTCACTTGGAAATACCTGAATGAAGTCGGTGGAGAAACATGGCACATTTCTGGAAACACTGATTTTATCTGAAGAGTCAGGAAATAGGGGAATATGTGAGAAAGAAGTAAACAATGTAGCAAGAAAATAAATGGCATTTTAATTTAAATTTACTTGATTATATTTTGATTTATATGTCGTTCAAGACAGGCAGGAAACAAATGGCATGATCAAATGGTGAAGCTGGGCAGTTTCATAAAGGACTATTTACAGATATGTGGGAAGAATGAAGGACATGAGCAAGGGACATGAATCACCCTAAGACCAGGGATCTATTCCCATCCCTAGACCTGAGGGAGCCTAGGATAATCTGTCACTATAAGGAAGAATTTCCCAGCTGGAACTGTGACATCTGGTAGAGGGATGGACTGAAATTGTAGCCCTGCAGGCAAAGAGCTATGTGAATAAGTAACCTGATCTCTCCATCCATCTGCACTCTAACATATCATTGCCCATTGGCCAAATCCACCCATAAGCCAGAGGGCAAGTGCAGCCTATTAATGCTATCCATAGTGGCTGGCTATGGGGGTCCAGAACAAGGAGCATGGGGGTATCTGAATCTGGAGAGGCAAACAGAGACTATCCAGTCCAGGAGAAGCAAACAGAGACTATCCAGCCCAGGAGAAGCAAACAGAGACTATCCAGCCCAGGTAAGAAAGCATCATACCAATTTTTAAGCTTCAAGAATAAGACTTGAAATAAAATTTGAGCTTGAAAAAAACAACTTTGCTTCATCACTATGTGCAGAAAGAGAATCCAGGTCTGCTGTTTATTGGAGACCAGACAAAGGGTTGGAAATCAAGGCTAAAAAGAAAATATTTTTCAGTGCTTAAACAAAATGAATTATTTTAATAGCAAGAGCTCCTGCCAGAGAATTTTAGGTCTGGTGGTGTCCCAAAGTTACACATAAAGTGCCCAAAGATCTGCCTCACTGTGTTACCTATGTCCATCATCACCTGTGAAGCTATGAGGAAGGAGACAGCTCACAGATGTGCTGTGGTGTCTAGTTTAGAGAGTTGTTCCATCTCTTCAAAAAAGGTTCTGGGTCAGATTCACTTGGGAAACCTTAACTATTATCTTTCTGGTTTGTAGATTCATAAATCAGATCAGAATTCTAAAGGTTCTTAGAACTTCTGGAAGGGTCAAAAAATGATTTAAGATTCTGGAGCCAGACCACCTGGGTTTCAACCTAATCTCTGCTTCACTAGCTGTGTGGCCTTAATTTCTTGAAGCTTAGTTTCTCCACGCATGAATTAGAGATACTTACTGTACTTTCCTCAAAGAATCATGGTGAAAAATAAATGAGATAATTTCTGAAATATATCTTGGCATAATGAGTAGTCAAACATGGCAGCCAGTTATAGTAGTAGCAGTAAAACTGCACAATTTAGATGGGACTTGAACCCAGCCAAAACCCAGATTGGGACTTGAATCCACTGTCTTTTCATTGAGATCACACACCTGGTCTCAGGACCTACTGAAGTTCAGGTTCTTTATGTCTCAGCTCAGAAAGAATTCAGTGCGAGACAAAGCAATAGGTAAGAAGTGGATTTATTTAGAGATATACATTCCATAGACAGAATGTGGTCAGTCTCAAAAGGCAAGAATGGCCTTGGGAGAACCAAACTCCACAGAGTGTGGACCATCTCAGAAGGTGAGAGGCCCCCAAATATGGGGTGGTTAATTTCTATGGGCTGGGTAATTTCATAGGCTAACGAGTGGGAATATATTTCAACTATTTTGGAGAAGGGATGGGGATTTCTAAGATCTGGACCATTGCTCACTTTTTGGCCTCTTATGGTAAGTCTCAGAACTGTCATGGCACTAGTGGGTGTGTCATTTAGCTAATATATTACAATGAATGTATAATGAGGCTCAAGGTCCACTGGAAGTCGAATCTCCCACTGTCTTGGACCTAACCAGTTCTAACCAGTCTTTGTTGTATCCTCAACTGGTATGTCATTCTTTTAAAGGCTGTGCCCTGTTACCTTCCCTCTTGTGACAGCAGTATTAGTATTTTCATCATTATCATTGCCTGTTTAATTTAATTTAACCCGTAAATTTTCAAAAGAACCTGAGCAAATCAGCCTCAGACTCTATCACATGTTAAGATCATATGGAATTGGGATCTTGTGCTGAGACATGATATACAGAACATTTTGACCTAGATCTTCACTTCCATGGAAGGAAGCAGTCTCCAGAGTAGGGCTTTTCCATCCTTTATCACCTGAGAATCTTGTAAAATTCAGATTCTTATTCAGTCAGTCTAAGGTGGAACCCAAACTTCTGCATTTTTAACAAATTCCCAGGTATTGTTTGTGCTGTGGGTCCCTTGACCCTGCTTTAAGTGGCAAAGCCTGAGATAGACTCACTCCACTTGAGGTTAGAGAAATGGACATTTTTTTACTACTCTTGTGCCTACAAAACTGAATCTCTAGCTCTGGGAATTGGAGTCCGAGGACAGTGTTTGATGTATGGATTAAAGCCAAGGGAGTAAGCCACTGGGGTAGTTTCATGAAGGAATAGGATTCCAGGAGGTAGGAGAGAGAGGCTCACAAAAAGGAGAGAAAAAGAAGTGCCCCAAAGACAAACTTTGCCCAATGTATCACCTTGCTTAAGCCAGCTTTCAATTAAAGAAAGGACCCCTCATGCTCTTAACACTCACCACACATTCCCTACACACCACCCTTCTCTATGTGCTGTTCTACCACAATAGTTTTGTAAACTGTCTCCACCTCAAAAAAGTTTAAAAAGCAGTAAAAAGCACTCTCTGCATTATGCTGAAAATTTCACTAAGGAAGGAATGGGTGGTTTCAGAGACACTGAGATCATCCCCTTCAACATTCAAAAGGTAAAGTCTACTAGCATTTTCCTTACCTCACATTGCGATGGCTTTTTCCACAAGCAAACGGAAAGGGTTGGTCTCCATGTACACCTGCGCAGAAATATTCACCTAAGATTGCAGAGCTCTACTGAGAAAAGGAGAAAGAAAACTGATGGCAAAGTCATTCTTATTCTGCCTAACCTATGAAACAAAGGAAACTTCATTATTTCAGACCCAAGCACCCAGGCTAATGTGTGCTTTGCTCTTTTAAACCCGGAGTCAGTGACATTCCCAAAGTGCTCTAGTAGCCACAAGTAATAAGTCCATCCGTCTGCTCCAAATGTGTCAAGTTGTCTCATGTCCGTCCCTTCAGAATCTTGTTGGTTCTGGAAGTCAGCAGAATGCCTTTTACACAGGCTCTCTCCAAACCATCTGCTTGAGGACCTTCAAGATGGTGGAGGAGTAAGACCTGGAGATCACCTTCCTCCCCACAAATACATGCGGGCGGGGTCTGGGAGCTGAGGCTCTGGCTTTGGAGGTCAGATCCCAGGGAGAGGACTGGGGTTGGCTGCGTGAACACAGCCTGAAGGGGGCTACTGCGCCACAGTTAGCAGGGAAGGAGTCTGGGAAAAAGTCTGGAACTGCCTAATTGGCAAGAGACCATTGTTTCAAGGTCCACGAGGAGAGGGGATTCAGAGCACCGCCTAAACGAGCTTCAGAGAGGGGCGCAAGACGCGGCTATCAGCGCGGACCGCAGAGACGGGCATGAGACGCTAACGCTACTGCTGCCGCCACCAAGAAGCCTGTGTGCAAGCACAGGTCACTATCCACACCGCCCCTCCCGGGAGCCTGTGTAGCCCGCCACTGCCAGGGTGCTGTGATCCAGAGACAACTTCCCCAGGAGAACACACAGCGCGCCTCAGGCTGGTGCAACGTCACGCCGGCCGCTGCCGCCGCAGGCTCGCTCCCCTCCCCGACCCCCACCCCCAGTCTGAGTGAGCCAGAGCCCCCTAATCAGCCGCTCCTTTAACCCCCTCCTGTCTGGGTGAAGAACAGATGCCAGAGGGCGGGTGACAAACATGCAGAGGCAGGGCCAAATCCAAAGCTGAACCCCAGGAGCTGTGCGAACAAAGAAGAGAAAGGGGAATCTCTCCCAGCAGCCTCAGGAGCAGCGGATTAAATCTCCACAATCAACTTGATGTGCCCTGCATCTGTGGAATACCTGAATAGATAACGAACCACCTGCTTGCCTCTTTCTTCAAGGCCATAGTGCACAGTGACAAGGAATAAAGTCTCTGAGGTTAAAAGAACAGAGGCCGAGCCCTCTTTCCCTAATTACATGATTTGACGTGTTACTTTACTTCAGTAAGCCTCAGCTCCTTCATCTATAAAATGACAAGAATAATGTAGCCCCAATCTTGGTGTTTCTGTAACTATGACAAACAGTAGTTTTGTATGAGAAACTACATATGAGAAACAGTAGTCACTGCCTGAGGATGAAACCACTCATCCATCAAGTTAAAAATATATTCACTGAAATGTCACTGTAACGAGATGATATAGAAAAAAAAAGATTCTCTCTGTGGAAGTTTCCCAGTGATATTTGTAAGAATTTTCATTAGCTTTTATGTACAGTTCCTGACCATTGCTTCACAATCCAATTTATGTTAAATATGTTTTACCTTATCTAAGTTGTAGTTGTCCTTGAAGACAAGAATTATACACTTATGGCTTTTATAATCTTCACACAGAATATTTATATAGATTACTTATTTAGCAAATGCTTTTTTTATTATTTTTGATTAATTTTTATTGGACTATAGTTGATTAACAATATTGTGTTAGTTTCAGGTGTACAACAAAGTGAATCAGTTATACATATACTTATATCCACTCTTTTTTAGATTCTTTTCCCATGTAAATCATTACAGAGTATTGAGTAGAGTTCCCTGTGCTATACAGTAGGTTCTTATTAGTTATCTATTTTATATATAGTAGTGTGTATAAACTCCAAAATTAAGTCCAAAAGGAAAAGAGAAAGCAAAAATATTTACTAAATGCCTACCCTATCTCCCAAATTACCTCATTTTGTTTTATTCTCAAAACACTTTGGTGAAAAAGATACTAATTTTCTTCCTTCATTCATTCCTTGCTTCCTTTTCCCTCAATGCCCCTCTTCGTTCCCCTCTTTTCTTCTTTCTTTCCTTCCTCCCTCCCTCTCTTTCTTTCTTCATCTTATTTTTTTAATCAAATGGAACTCCAAAACTAAGAGAGAAAAATGACTATATTGGTCATAAAGTTAATAAAACTTAGAGCTAGCAGGTACATGCAAGTAAAAGTTCAAAGCCCATGCTCTGTTTACCACCTCACATTGCATATAGAATAAAGACCCAATTATGTATTTCATCATCAGTCCAGTGGTACCTAAGGGGAAGTCATTTCTGCTTCATCTATAAATGTACTAAACTACCAGGCTTCTTCCTCTAGTAGGAAGTATCTGGGACACCAGAAGAATTCCCTGGATGATCTTCCAGTCTTTGTGCAGAGAAGATGCAATCACCAGACACAGCAGAAACCAAAAATTCTGCATAACAGTCAAAGGGTCTAGAATAATAATCAAAATTGTTGAGTAAGACAGAGAAGTCTTTTGAAAGAAAATGAATTTTGTCCAGGGAGTATGTTAATTGCCCTTGGATTGTGACTGACCAATAACTGCACTTGACTTGGAAAGGCCGGAGGGTCTCACCCTTCAACCCTACAAGAGCCTTAACATGTATCTTCTTGACTGAATGTCACAGCCAATTAACTTGCCACTCTACTCCATGGATTGTGATTGTACAACGAAAGAAAGGAAGCTAACCTTTAATCATCTACTCTATCTAAGGTAATATATGCCACTCACATTGTTTTAGTTAATCCTCACAGCCACACTGTTAAAATAAGTCTTGATATTTCCATTTCATAAATAAGACACAGACTCAGATATACTGTGGTTTGCCCAAGGTTTTTCTAGTCACACAGCAAATATTCATATCCAAAATCTTTTAGCCCAATAACCCTTATTCTTTTCACTATATTACTGAATTAAATATGAGGCATGGTCTTTTGCACACAAGTGAGCCACTTTTGATTTGCCATTTTAAGCCATGTCTCTCCTGGTCTGAGAACAGGGAGACCTCGAGCTATCTACACTCATCCAATTCCTCCTTTAGGTTACCCAAAGATAGCTATTGTTGGGCAAATTTAGTGAATAATCTGAGTGTTGGGAAAGAAGTTTTCTCTGGACTAGAGTTTCCCAAAAGTCAATTTTTCCTGAACCATCTTCATGATTTTTATCATATTCTCATACCAATTGTACCATTATTTGTACATTTTTGTTTCTGTACGTTAATTTATTTTTAACTAAAATTAATATATCTCAAGAGAAACGTTATATCATCTCCACAAATAGACTACCAGCATCAACTATTTAATTTCATGTTTATTAAAATCTGAGTATTCCTTAAAATCATCATGCCATCAAGAGAACACTTACCACACTTTAGAAAATACTGGTCTAGGTAAATCTGACTCACATCAGGAATAAATCACAACCCTTAACTCATTTGCATCTCACTTTAATTGAGTTATTTAGCTGGCATATTTCAGTGTTATACAATGTACCATTTTAAAATCAAATCCTGGCCTCCTAGGTCATGATGAAGAGTTGTCTTCCTCTTTTCCTTTTTTGTAGTGACTTTATTGAAATGCAATTTACGTGCTATAAAATTGACTCATTTAAAGAGTATAATTCAAAGATATAATTCACACAGTTCTGCAGTCATCACCACAATCTTATAACATTTTCATCGCTCCAAAAACACCTCAAACCCTTTATTAGTCATTCCTATGCTCCCACCACCCACTCCCACCCCCAGCCGTAGGCAACCACTAACCTACTCTCTGACTCTATGGATTTACCTATTTTGGATATTCCATATAAATGGAATCACACACTATGTGATCTTTTGTGTCTGGCTTCTTACACTTAACATAGTATTTTTTAAATTCATCCATGGGATAGAATATATCACTATTCCATTACATTTTTTAAAGGTTATATTCCATTTATAGTTATTATAAAATATTGGCTATATTCCTCATGTTGTACAATATATCATTGTCATTTATTTTATACCTAATAATATGTATTATTCCTTAATCCTCTACCTCTATATTTCCCCTCCCCCTTCCCTCTCCCCACTGGTAACCACTAATTTGTTTTCTATACCTGTGAGCCTGCTCCTTTTCTTTTTAATATTTCCTAGTTTGTTGTACTTTTTAGATTCCACATATCATACAGTATTTGTCTTTCTCTTTCTGACTTATTTCACTTAACATAATACCCTCCAAGTCCATCCATGTTGCTTCAAATGGCAAAATTTCATTCTTTTTTATGGCTGAGTAGTATTTCAGTGTATATATTTACCACATCTTCTTTATCCATTCATCTGGTTGGTGTCCACTTAGGTTCTTCCACATCTTGGCAACTGTAAATAATGCTGCTATGAACATTGGTGTGCATGTATCTTTTCGAATTAATGTTTTTGTTTTTCTCAGATATGTACCCAGGACTGGAATTGCTGGGTCATATGGTAGTTCTATTTTCAGTTTTTTGAGAAACCTCCATACAGTTTTCCACAGTGGCTGCACCAATTTATACTCCCACCAACAGTGTACGAGGGTTCCCTTTCCTACACTTCCTCTCCAACATTTGTTATTTGTGATTTTTTTGGTGACAGTCATTCTGACAGGTGTGAGGTGATATCCATTTGTGGTTTTGATTTGCCTTTCCCTAATGATTAACGATGTTGAGCATCTTTTCATGTGCGTGGTGGATATCTGTACTTCCTCTTTGGAAAAATGTCTTTCAGTTCTTCTGCCCATTTTTTAATCAGGTTGTTAGTTTTTTTTTTTTTTTTTTTTTTTTTTTTTTTTGATGTTGAGTTGCATGAGCTGTTAAATAAATTTAAAATGGATTAAAGACCTAAGTGTAAGCCTGGATACTATAAAACTCCTAGAGGAAAACATAAGCAGAAGACTCTTTGACAAAATTTGTAGCAATAATTTTTTAGCTGTGTCTCTTAAACAAAGGACATAAAAGCAAAAATAAACAAAGAGGACCTAATTAAATTTAAAAGTTTTCTGACAGCAAAGGAAACCACTGACAAAATGAAAAGACAATCTATTGATTGGGAGAAAACATTTTCAAATGATATGACCGAGAGGGGATTAATATCCAACATTACTCCATTACTTTTTATTGCTCAATGGTATTCTACTGTATGGAAAGAGCACAGCTTGTTTATTTGTTCAACAGTTGGTGGGCATTTGAGTTGTTTCCACTTTTTGGCTATTATGAATAATGTCATCAACATTTATGTGCAAATTTTTATGTGGATGTATAGCTTCATTTATTTTGCACATATGTCTAGGAGTGGAATTTCTGTGGAGATAAAAGCTCTTAACAGTGTTTGAGGTTATAAATTATATTTTTGACCTTAATTAAATTATTTAAGCCTTAATTCATTCATTGTAAAACTAGACAAACCAGGACTGCTGAATTTACCACATAAGAGTTTCCCAAGACAGGAATGATATAATGATAAGTGGACAGGCACAAAAGAATCTAGGTTTTGCCACCAATTAGCCAAATGTCCATGAGCAAATCACTTTTACCTCGTAGCTTCCATTGTCCTTATTTGGAAAACAAAGGAATTGGACTTATTGTCTAATTCTTACTTTAATACTCTGTAATGGTATTAACATATGTGAGAGCATTTTGACAGGTTAAGGCTGTTTTAATATATGTCTATCATTATCACATATTGCCTCCCTGCTGAGAAATGGCTATGTCCTCTGGTGAAATAACATCAGCATTCAATTTTTAGGAAAAGTATGCCCAAAATAGATCACTTCCTCAAAAACAAGACAATATTCTCATGCAATTCTCAGGTTCTTATGGCATATCTCAAAAGATGGGTAAATGTATTTCTTTTTATTTATATATTCTATTTTCTTAAATAAAGAAAATACTCTAAGGGAAACCCATGTGTTCTCTCTATGTAATATATTTCCAACACTTCCCTGGTAACATAAATAGCTTTGGAAGAAACATTAAGTTATGTCCTCTTGGGTAGCTGTAGTCCCAGTGAAGTTTTTCCACAGAGAACTGGGTTGGAAGCTTGGAGAAAATGAGCACTCTAGCACATAAAAATATACAAGTTATAATTAACTTTGTGATAAGAACGAAAGATTTACTTTTAGCAAAGCATGTGAGGATGATTAGCCTTGAGAATCTTCAGGTGGTTCAGTTTCTTGTATATTCTCAGTTCACATAGGAAATGCATTAAGTTATATTACCTATTGCTATAGAGCACTACCCCTTCAAGTTAAAGCAATGTATTATTGTCTCTCATGGTTCTGTAGGTTGACTAGACTCAGTAGGGTGTTTCTTACTGGGGTTCCCCCATGAGGTTTCACTCAGATATCTAGGGTCAGAGTTATCAGAATGCCAGGCATCCAAGAAGCCACTTAGTCTCTCTCTCTTTCTTGGCTGCACCCTGTGGCTTGTGGGATCTTAGTTCCCTGACCAGGGATTGAACCAGGCTCTTGGCAGTGAGAGCATAGAGTCCTAAACACTGGACCACCAGGGGATTCCCCAGTGTCTCTTTTAATACTTTCATTCAGGAACATTTATCTCAGATTCATTTGGCACTTAAATTTTTTCAAATTTATGTACATCAATACTTTTACATGATTGACCTTCAGGACAGTTCTTTTAGCTAGATAGATTAAGGATGAGAAAACAGAGATTCAAAGATGATAATAGTTGCCCAAAACAATACGACAATGAGTGTTGAAAAAAAATCCCAGGAATTGTCCTATACTGTCTTGGTCCAGTATTTTCATTATACCATGTTACTTCACTACTTCTAAGAGACAGTGGTCCATTACTGAAAATTGATAAAGGTGCTTTCCCTTTTGCACCAAAGCTTGCTTCCCAGTAATGTGCAACAATTACCATTTATACAGCCCTCTGTAATCTAAATTAAGATTATATTAACTCTATCTTCTACCTGGGAGCTCTTCAAATACTTGAAAACTCAGTTATCTTCTAAGATATCACCCTCTCCCAGTTCTCAATCACCTGCATGGGTTCTTTTTCTCTCATATTGGCCTATCAGTATTAATGTTTTTCATATCTACATTTCTTTATTTTGTCCTGAAATAAAACATTAAGTTTTGGAATCAAAGGCATAGTATGGTTACTTTGCAGCAGCAAATGTGTTGCTTCCCCATGCCCCATTATCTCTCTTCAAGGTGATACAATAGGAACCAGATGTAACCCTGCATGCACCAATGATTTTTTATTTGGCACTACAAGAGAAGAATTCTGAAATTAAGAATCTGGGAGTTTATACAGGAATTGCCATATAGCTACCACTCTCCCCTCCAGAAAGACTGATAAAACTCTGCTCCCCATTGTTTTACAATCTTTTGAATTATAAACAAATGGCTCTGGGATTTTATCCTCCCTAGAAGAGCAAAAACATAGTTCTTAGAGATAAATCTCTCTCTTGAGGTCTCTATTCAATCATTCTTTAATGTCCAATATTTATCCTTTGACTTATTCAGAAGGCCATAATTAAGTAAAAATATTTTCTCTAAGTTCCACATTAGTGTGCCCAAGGGTTCAATCTCCAGTCCACTGGTCATTTCATGCTACAAAATCTGCCTAGTGTTTTTCATGCACCAAATAACACATGGTTACCGTTGAGTCCTCAGTCTCTCTCTCAACATAAAACTGTCCCTTTAGCTTTAGATTTTCAATCTAAATTTCCAGTTGACATCTCTATGGAAATGTCTTTGGGACACCTGAAACCCAGTATGTTCCAAAATAAACCATCCACCTTCCTTTCCTAAACCAATCAATTTCAGTTTTGGATTCCTACATATGGAGACCACAGAGTCAAGAAGTGAAGAGTTTGATAATCCCCTTTGTCTTCTCCAAAGTATGGTTATGTCATTCATTACTACTATTTCCTACCACATAACCATTTACAGTTATGTCCTCTTAAGTGTCTACTGAGCACCTACTGTATGTCAGGAACTAAGAATTCAACAGTGAACAAAGCAATCAAATTCCTTGCTCACAAGGAGCTTATTGCAGTAGAGAAAGAGAGACAGCAGACAAACAAGCAAATGATAACGTAATATTACAGATAGAAAGAAATGTTATGAAGAAAAATAAAGACATCCAGGTATTTCTATTAACTATAACACCAGACAGGGTTGTGTTGGAATATATCAGCTTTGACCTCTGAAACAGAACAGTTGAGTCACACAGAAAAAAAGATAGATCATTTCAACCAAACATCACTCCTCAAAAATATGGTTCTTACCCCAGATATAAGCAAGACAGAAATGCTTGTGTTTTGAGGCAGCCAGGACCTGACACTACCTTCCTCCAACCTCTTCCACTGTACATCCCAAAAGGAGAGTGACCCATGCACCCTTGAGTATCAAGGTGGCATAGAAAGCTGAAGAGACAGGAAAAGATATGAGAACACAGCAGTTTGGGACTTACAGGTTTTTCATGCAATTCCTTTAGAGAAATAAGAATTACCACCTGCTTTCTAATGCACAGAAAGAAATTCATCATATTTGTGTCAGAGAAGCTCTCTGGGTTTGACCACGTATGTCAAACACAAGGAACTTGGCTGGGACTATGCATCAGAGTGTGCCCTCCACCTCCATGCCCACACATCTTAACATGTGAATGAAAAACTTATGGAACTCTCCAAGAAATAAAGTAGAAACTATGAAAATGGTGAGATAGATAATAAACATGATAGATAGAAAATGGATAGTAAGCCTGTGTGTAACTTGTGGTAAGGTAGGGAAACCTGGGTAAATTGGATAGAAGTAGTAATCAAAGGTAAAATGGAAATAGAAATTCTAGAGTGGAAGAATGAGCTAAAACCACAGTCAAGAATTTATTAGGTATCTGGTAAAATCCATGAAAAGATACCAACACCTAGATCTACTCTTGTTAAAATAGTTAGAGTTCAAGCATAAAGAAAAAAAGTGAACATTTTCTCCTCCTTACACATATAGACCCTTAATATTAAAATTCTTCATCGATATTTTGGTCCTAAGTATGGGCTGTTCATATACAACCCTAGGAGGAATCATATGATTTGGAAGTGATTCAGGCAGGAGTGTATATGAACAATTGTTTGGGAGTGAAGATAGTTAATACAATATATTAATAATCTAGCAGAAGCCATAGGTTGATGAGGAAAATTGTTTCCAGAAAAACATGGTATATATCAAAAGTTGGGAAGGCTGAGAAAACCTCAATAATGTGTCTTTTCCCCTCTCTTCTACACAACAAACGATCTCTCTGAAACAAAATGGGGAAAAAAGTGCCTGGAGAATAATTATTAGAAAATACTTGTAAACGGACAAAGCTGGATTCTAAGATGAGAATGTAAAGTTATTTTTCTATATTTCTCTTCACTTTTCCTTGACAGGTCTTTATAAGCTGTAGTACTATAGCTGTTTTCCATTTCTCTACCATTGCTTTTTGCAAACTCAATCCTAGATAAATCCCTCTAGATGATAGTGCCAGAACTGGATATTATCTGTAATATTCAGATAATTACTACCTCTAAAAAAGTGAATTGCAAAAATGACAACAATTAAGTCTCATCAGATCTGAAAGAAAAATTATTGCCTCAAGTGGACAGTTGCACACTTTGTCATATTTCCCTCATCAAAAATAAACCATTTTTCACATACTTGCTTTTGTAGCTTTTTCAAATCCTTCATGCTTGGATCTATTTTCTGGATTGATATTTCTTTCTCCCTGAATCTGAACATCAGTAGATTCTGACATATCCCTTAAAACACTAATACATCTTAGAGTATAATCTCCTTTGCTGCCTCTTGAATTTGATTCTGCACACTGTGAGAACTGTACACGAGATAAGGAAAAGTTTGGGCCAGAAACTGTCTATATATGTGGTCCAAATAAGTACTTTCCTTAAAAATATCAATCCATGCACTTAATTAAAACATCAAGCAGGGGGGGTGGGATAGGGAGGGTGGGAGGGAGGAAAAAAAAAAAAATCAAGCAGAATGAAAATAAATTGGTAATTTAAAAAATTTTAATTAGACATGTTGGCAATGTGTGGTAAAGATCTGAACCTCCTTATAACATTTTTAAAAATTTTGAGAACAATAAACCATGAGTTTTCTGCAGCAGAGATTTCTGGTCTAGGGAAATTGGTAGAAGAGAATTTTCCCAGAGATGTACTCACCCATATAAAATTGTCTCCTAAAGAAGTGGAATGCAGGGAGAGAACAGTATGCAGATAATATGTTGCAAGAGCAATTTCTTGCAGAAGGATCAAAATGTTTCTGTGAAGCTGCTACAGCTTCCTCTCTAAGAATACAATTGCTTAGTCTTAAATGCAGAAGCACACACATGCACACAGAGCTTATAATACAGGAAATAGGGGAATGCAAAATAAAGTAATATGTTAAGTAAGGCTTGACAGGAAAGGTAAACTTCCCAAACAAAATCATAAGGTTTATTTCCCCTTTCATTTTCCTCTAAATTTGATTTCTCAAATATTTCAGATGTCTCCGCTTATTTGGAGAGTTCAACTTTCTTATTTAGAGGCAGTTTTACTGTAGTGAACTTTCTAGGAGCCTGGACTCAACAATCACAGGTGTTTATCCATAGCAAAGACCAAGTGTCAAATCTACACTTCCACCTCCCTGACACACACACTAATGATGTGATCTCTCCCCCTCCCTGCTGGGATGGAGTCAAAAGGGGTCAGTGGAGAGACAAGACTTTTGTAATCACTCAATAGTAATGAGGCTACCTCCACTGCATTGCCAATAGAGACCACATGGGATGTTGGAACTGAACACCCACCCCTGTCAAGCAATAAGAAGAAGACTCTTATCCAACTCTCAATAAAGTCTAAAGAACCTGGGTTTCTATAGCCATCTGACATAAGGAGGTTGTGCCCTCCCTTCTGCTGCTGAAGTAGTGTGAGAGAAATCTAGCTAAAATAGAAGGTTTAAATAAGATCTAGCCATAATACAAAAACTTCCAGGTTTCAATAAAAATGGTTTATCATACTGAAAACCAGAAGGACTCCAAACAAAATGAAAAGAGGCAATCAATCAGTGCCAATACCAAGATTACAGGGTTGTTAGAATTATCTGACAAAGATTTTGAAGCAGCCTTCAAACATGCTTCAGTGAGTGATTACAAACACCTGAATCAAGTGAAAAAAAAAAAAAATAGAAAACACCAAAAAGAAAGTCTCAACAGCAACGACAAAAATTAGAAGATATAAAGCAGAACCAAGTAGTTATTTTAGAACTGAAAAATATAATAATCAGTAGTAAAACTTAGTAGATAGGTGTAACAGCAAAACAGAATGGACAGAGAAAAGAAACAGTGAACTTAAAGGTTGAGCAATAGAAATTATTCATGTAAACAACAGAGAGAAAATAGATTGGAAAAAAATATCAGAACCTTACAGAACTTTGGGTCTCTAACAAAGATCTAATATTCTTGTCATTAGAGTCCCAGGGAGGAGAAAGGAGCAAAAAGTATCCAAAGAAATAATGAATGAAAACTTCATATATTTGGCAAGAGACATAAACCTACAGATTCAGGAAGGTGAGTGAATCCCAAGCAGTGTTAGAAATTTTACTTCAACCATCAAATATACTTCAGAAAATTTAAGAGGAAAAGAAAAGCCTATTGTAAGTATCCATATTTTTGCTTACTGTGTTCTTTCTTCATGATTTTCCAAATTTCCTCCTTCTATCATTGCCTTTCTGTTTAAAGAACTTCCTTTAACCATGCTTTTAAGGTAGGTCTGCTCGTGACAGATTCTTTTAGTTTTCCTTCCTCTAAGAATACCTTGAATTACTTTCATTTCTAAAAGACATTTTCACTAGCTATAGAATTCTGGGTTGAATTTTCTTTCTTTCATCAACTTTAAAAATGGGATAGTTGCTTCTTGCTTCTATCGTTTCTGATGAGATCTCTTTTATCATTCAAATTTGTTTTCCCTTGTAAGTAAGACCCTATTATTTTTCCCTCTGGCTCCATTCAAACCATTTTCTTTGCTTTTAGTTTTCAGAAGTTTAATTTTGATATGTTTTGGCAATGGATTTCTCCAAGTTTATCCTAAATCTGTCAGAGTGGATCAAAAGACAAGAGCCAACTTTATGTTTATATAGATTTATAAAAAGGAATGGATAAACATGCACCATGTTAACACTAACCAAAAGAAAGTAAAGGGACAGATAGGCAATATAAGTAGAGAGACAGAAATCCTAAAAAAGAGCCAAAAAGAAACGCTAGTCAAAAACACTGTAATGTAAAGATAGAGCTCTTCATTGTAATGTGAAAAATGACTTTAATGGAGTTATTAAACTAAATACAACTGAGAAAAAAAATCTCCTCTAGAGGATATATCAATAGAAACCTTCAAAACTGAAAAAAATAAAAAAGAGAGAGAGAGAGAGAGAACAAAGACTAAAATTCAGAAAAGAATATCCAAGGATCGTGGGAAAACTACAAAAGGTATAACTTATGTGTAATGGGAACACCAGAAGGAAAGAAAGAGCAAAAGGAACAGAAAAAATATTTGAAGCAACAATGAATGAGAATTTTCCCAATTTAATATCAGACAACAAACCACAGTTCCCAGAAGATCAGAAGGCATCAGTAGGACAAAAAAAAAAAAAAAAAAAACAGAAACTATACCAATGCATATCATTTTCAAAATTCAGGAAATCAAAGATAAAGAAAAAAATCCCAAAAGAAGCTCGTGGGAAAAAGACATCTTACCTGTAAGGGAACAAAGATAGGAATTATATCCAACTTTTCAGAATGTGCAGCAAGAAAAGAGTAGAGTAAAATATTAAAAGTGTTGAGAGAAAAAAAAACACCAACCTAGAATTCTATAAGTGAGATTGTCTTTCAAAAGGGAGGGATAAATAAAGATTTTCTAAAACAAAAATTGATGAAATCTGTTGCCAGTAGGCCAGCCCTGCAAAAAAGGTTCAAAGAAGTTCTTTAAAGAGAAAAAATTACAGAGGTCAGAAACTCAGATCTACATAAAGAAAGGAAGAGCATCAAAGAAGGAATAAGTAAAGATAAAGTTAAATTTCATATTCTTTATTGATCTAACTGATAATAGTTTGTTCAAAATAATAATAGAATAATAATAACAACATACTCAAACATGTATGATTATTTATATATGTATATATAAATGGCAGCAAAGAGACAAGGGATAAGAGGGAGGAATTAGGATTATTTTGTTATATATGTTACTCATACTACCAATAAAGTGACACAGTGTTATTAGAAAGTGGGCAAGACCGCTAGAAAGTGGACTTGGATTAGTTGTAAACATAGATTGCAAACTCTAGGGCAACCGCTAAAAGATGTTTCTAAAAAAGAAGTATAATTGATATGCTAAGAAAGGAGAGAAACTAGAATCGTATAAAAGGCTCAGTTAAAACCACAAAAGACAGAAAAATAGTGGAAGATAAAATGGAAACAAAGAACAAGGGGAACGAACAGAAAACAGTAACAAATTTGGGAATATTGATCCAAATACGTCAATTATTACTTTTAGTATCAGTAGTCTAAATATACCCATTAAGAGACAGAAATTGTCAGAGTGGGTCAAAAAATAAGATGCAACTATATGTTGCCTACAAGAAACCCACTTTAAAAATAAAAACACATATAGATTAAAATAAGTGGAAGTTTGTACCTTTCGACCAACATCTCCCCATTTCTTCTACCCCCCAGCCCCCGGCAACCACCAATACACTTTCTGTTTCTATGAATTCATCTTTTTGAGATTTCACACATCATACTGTGTACCTTACACTTACACAATGTTATATGTCAATTATATCTCAATAAAGCTAGGGGTCCAGGGGGAAGCTAAGAAAATAAAATGAAATAAGAACTTCCTTGCATGCATTTAAAAAATAATAAAATTAATGGATGGAGAAAAATACACCATGCCAAGATGAATCAAAAGAAAGCAAGAGTAGAAATATTAATTTCAGACAGAGAAGACTTCAAAGCAAGGGAAGTTGTCAGGTATAAAGTAGAATATCACATAATGATAAAGTGGTCAGTTCTCCAAGACCTATCAATCCTTACCATGTATGCACCTAACAACACAGCATAAATTATGAGGCAAAAATCAATAGAATTGCAGTAAGAAGCATGAACCCATTATCATATTGGGAAATTCAACACCTCTTTATAAGAAAGTGATGGATCCTGTAGGTGGAAAATCAGTAAAGACATAGTTTAACTCAACACCATCAATCAACTGGGTATAACTGACATCTATAGACTACTTCATCCAACAACAGGAACATTGTTGGATCAAAAGGAACATTCACTAAGATAGACCATATTTCAATTTCACATTTCATAGAATTGCTCTTAAGTCGGTTGTACGCTCAGTCCAGTTACCTATGGCTGAGTGAGGCAGAAGAAGAAAGAAAGAAAAGACTAGACTCTGAGAAATGACGTAATATCTAAACCATCCTAACAGAATACATATAGCTTAAAGCTTCTTGGTAACACGATTGAAAGCTCAACTTCCAGAGTCCAACTGATGCAACAAGACAACCCTGGGAGATGTCTCACTGCTCCATTTCTATAACCCTGTGGTGACTTCCTCAGCACCAAGTTTGGCTAAGGATACCCCTCATTTTAATCCCGAAGCTCATAGTTCTTAGCATGATCCTACCTCAGACATCCATACACAAAGAATTGAGCCATTTTCCTTTCCAACTGTGGAAGCAAAAAGGGTCTCATTATGCCACATTTTGGGGAAAATACAGAGTTATCATTCACTTTTCCAAAAGCTACTACTATCCCATTTGTCTTCAGTAGATCCTTTGTACTTCCTACCTTTTAGCTCCCTAAAGGTGATCTGCTTTCTCAAGAGTGGCCGAGATAATATTTCTGTCAACTCTCCGGCAGGAGCAGGGATAAAAAAGGAATACATGTTTAATTATCGATATGGCATCGATATGGCATATTGCTCAATATGTTTGAAACAGACCATTTTATGGCTCTGCCTATCAGATCCTAGTTTTCATTCAGAGCTCCTTCTACAGGTGACCATGAACACTGTGGATAGACCAAGACACAGTGAGCCATTTAGCAAAAAAACACATTTTGAGGTTCAAGAAATAGACTCAAAGATTATGAAAAGGCCAAAGGTTAGGCTTTATTATGCTGATTTAGAATGGAGTTAAAGATTTCTAAAGAAACAGTTGATTTCTCACCTGAGAATGACAAAGTAAGAGAATGTTGCAGAAATATCTGTGAAGTTCACAGTTTTTTGTGCCATCTGTTGGCAATTAATGTGATTCATTGAAGAGGTATAGCAATCCAGGGCCAAGTTCCACTTGCAGAAATGAACGTATTGCCCCACCAGTGGCATTCAGAACAGAGTATTATTAGTGGCAGTCTTAATCTGACCTGGACTGGAGGTTTGCTTGGAATACAAAATCTTCTCAGTCATGAGATTATCTGTAAGCCAAGAGCACCACTAGAAAAATGAAAAGAAACTATAGGGCTGTGTAGCTTCCAAATCTCTATTGTAAACTGCCCCAAATCAATTTAGGCTTTTTTCATCGTAAGATACTTTCTGGTAAATGTCCAAGCTACCAATGATTACTGGGCTTGCTAGCAGGTGGCCTATTATAAGCTAATCATGCAAGACGCTCCAGACAGGCAAACTTATAAGCACTTAAAAAGAACAATCATGAGACCTCCTCATCCTCTGTCCTAGCAGACAGTGGCAAGCATCTTTCATGAAAGTTTCATTCCAAGGTAAATATAACAACATTTTGACAGCAAGTTCAGCTAACCTTGTAGTCAGATCAGGTACCAAAATCTTCTGTTAAGTGGAGAGACACAAGACCAAATGAGTTTTACATTTATTTTGGGGTGCCACTCCAGAAGCTACTGGGCTGCCCAGATTCTTATATCTAATTCCCAGAAGGGCAAAGGTGCCTGTATAAATATTTCCAATAAACCATGTGTTTGTTCATTACTCATTTCACCAAAGCAAATTTATTTCTTACATCTCTTATGCTAATTTTAACAAGCTGCCTACTACAGTGATTCTCAAATTAAATATTCACAGAATCCACTGGGAATCTTGTTTAAATGTAGACTCTGATCCATTATGTCTGGGTTGAGGGCCTGAGATTGTACATTCTAACAAGCTCATAGGTGATGCCTGTTATACTGGTCTCTGGACTACACTTTGAATAGCAAGAGGCTAGTTCAGATTTAGATGGTGATATTGAAGTACCTGCTTGAGTCTCCTCTGTCATGTGAACTTCTAATTAGGATCTTTAAAATGCTCACTAACTACTTTTGAGATATGAATTTATTTTTTAATTTTTATTTTATTTATTTTTAAATTTTATTTATTTTTATTTATTTATTAGTTTTTGGCTGTGTTGGGTCTTCGTTGCTGCGTGTGGGCTTTCTCTAGTTGCAGCGAGCCGGAGCTATCCTTCCTTGTGGTACTCGGGCTTCTCATTGTGGTGGCTTCGCTTGTTGCGTAGCACAGGCTCTAGGTGCCTGGGCTTCAGTAGTTTTGGCATGTGGGTTCAGTAGTTGTGGCTTGCAGGCTCTAGAGCACAGGCTCAGCAGTTGTGGCACACAGGCTTAGTTGCTCCACGACATGTGGGATCTTCCTGGACCAGGGCTCAAACCCGTATCCCCTGCATTGGCAGGAGGATTCTTAACCACTGTACCACCAGGGAAGCCCGAGATACGAATTTAAATAGGAAATATCAAGTGTTTAACACTTATTTTGGTGTAAAATTAATATTACTACATATGTACATATCACACAGCTTATAATGATGCATTCTCAAGTAAGGTAAGACAATATAATAGTCTACCCAAATGGAATGGGTACCCAAATAAATCTACCCAAATCTACCCAAATAAAATGCCCATTTTATTTAAAAAAAAGAGAGAGAAAGGGATAAAGAAAAAAGATGAGTGCCACTAAGCAGTATAAGATTTTATGTAAGGGCTTCCCTGGTGACGCAGTGGTTGAGAGTCCGCCTGCGGATGCAGGGGATACGGGTTCGTGCCCCTGACCGGGAAGATCCCACATGCCGTGGAGCAGCTGGGCCCGTGAGCCATGGCTGCTGAGCCTGCGCATCCGGAGCCTGTGCTCCGCAACGGGAGAGGCCACAACAGTGAGAGGCCCGCCTACGCCCCCCCAAAAAAAAAAAGATTTTATGTAAGCTGTGCCTACATGGCTCCCTTTTTTCATGGCAACCTGAGAATTTCCAATACAGAACAAAATAATTAATCACCTGTCTTCCAGCCCAAACATGACGTGCTAAAACATTAGACTGTATTTTTTCCAGTGGGAAAGATAAGCCCGTTGGATGACATTTTGTAATGAGATTAATTTGTTAATAGGCTTGCACCTAAAAGCAATGTTTCTACTCATTGCTGCTGGAACCATGTATGAATTGACAATATTAAGCATCCATCCACATTAAGTACAATAGGCTCCCTTGATACCAATATGCACTGTTTACACCATTTCCATCTAATCAAATTATATGAATCCTTTCCCAACCAACTGAAAATATATATGCTTGTACAATATAATCTCTTAAAATATTATTGCTTTGTTTTGTTAATAAGAAAATATATTTTCTGTCATTAGGCATGGAAAGACATATATATGTATATTCATATCTGTTGATAGTTATGTTGTACCTTGATAATATCCTGATTGCAACTCAAAGTCTTCATTAAATGGTCTCAGATTAGTAATTTCCAAACAATTCAAGGCTTTGACTCTTATTCCAAGCAATTCAGAAAGCTTTGCATTTAGATTTTTTTTTTATCACTTCATTCCCATCTCTGACTTAATCAGGTAGCTTATGATCAAGACAATTACTTAGATTAAATTCTAAAATAAAAAAAATTTATACTGATCTCATATTAGTTAAGCACTTATACTAAAAACTGGGAAATAAATACAAATAAGATATGAACATGAACCCTTAGAAACTCATAATCTGGAAAAAGACAGATATAAATAAATTTTAACTGATCATTGTATAAAGTGAATTAAATGCCATTATGAGGTAGTACCAGATGAGGTAATATAAGGAATAATACAGGGTAAGAAATAATCAACTGTTTGGAGAAATAAGGGAAAACCTCAGAGTTGGTTCCATTTTCTGAGCCTTGAAAGAAGAGTAAGGGGAATGCAGAAAGTTGAGAGGAAGGAGAACATTCTTGACAGAAAGAAAACCCATGAAAAAGAAAGGCACAATATCGTAAATGTGGCAGTGTATCCAGAAATTGTCAAGGTTTGGCTAGCGATAGAAAACCAGAAAGCCAAATACTGCCACAGCTTAAAGAACCTAGTGCACAAAGTTAAGGAACCTGGACTTCATCCAGAAAACAGAATTTATCTAAAGAAAGTTTTAAAGAAGAAAAATGATAGTGGGAAATGTGATTTTGAGAAAGGCAACTCTGTGATATTATGGATATTCAATTAGTGGGGAAATAGACTGAAGACAAGGAGAGCAAGGATAAAGCAAATTCAATGGCTTGAATGGGACATTGTGAGGCTGATTCTGGATCAGATTTAGATGGCAATATTGGCATGGCAATGGACACAGATTTCAGATACCAGGAGACAGCCTTGACAGATATGAGTGCTTAGATATGAAGTTGAGAAACTCTTTGCATTTATATAATGTAAGATATAGTTTTGATTGTTCAATTATGCCCTAATGTTTGACTTAAAGTCTGGTACTGCCAACCTCATCTTTCCTTCTATCCTCCTTTTTGAACAAGTTGGCTTCTCTAGGTATTGGAATAGCAAGAAAACAAACTTGACAGATGAATCACACCACTACAATCCCTACTATAGCCCACCTTGCACATCTGCCATGTATGATATCTGAATTGTCCTAGGACTTAAGTATCTTCATCTATATCCTGCAAGAAAAGTTTTGAAGATGAAACGTAACTATAATTAACCCCCTCCTGCATCATTTAAGATTGTATTTTGCTGTGTGCAATCGCAACCTGAATACTGTGAATAAACCCAAGAAGGGTTAATAAAAAAACACAGTGCTACAGGTTTTCACAATTTCAGAGGGTCTCGTACATATTGTATCCCTTAAAATTGTGGTCCAGTGGGTCTCACATGCAAAGGCTGCAATGTGGATGGAGCCCCTCGGGTACAATGTGATGGTACTCAGAGTCAGGGCTGATAGAACTGCTTGAGTTCCATTTTCCTGCTCTGCCACCTCTAGCATATGCTTTCCTCCTGAATGCAAGGTGATTTCTGCAGTTTCAGGGATCATGTCCACATTCAGGTTAGAAATAAAGCAGAACTGAAATAGATAGAAACCTTCTCCTCTAAAGTTTTTGACTTTGGGCAGGGGTGGCTGGGAGAGACAACCCATCCAGGAACATTTGCTTATTTATCTCATGACCAGACTGATTTGCATTGCCTTCAATAGCTACAAAGGAGTCTGAGAAAATCAGTATAGAGTTTCCCAGAGAAAATCAGGATTGTTAGTAAAGAACCAGGGCATAAGGATGTTAGATAGACAACAGGGTTCACTCTACCCAATAACCTGAAATCAGACACTGTCTGAAGAGACCACAGATGAATCGGGCTTGAAAACATGAGCCCCACACCCAATCCAGAATGCCCTCTCTGGTTTATCATCTATCATCTTATATACTTTGTATATTTATTTTATTTCTTACTTGAAAAGAAGTTTGATGTGTGCAGGAATTTCTGTCTCTTTGATTATATTCTGTATTTCCCAATGTTTAGAACTGTGACTGGTACAAAGTAAGTACTTAATATTTGTTACATGAGTAAATGAATATTCATCCCAGCCAGGGACTCAATGGATCTGAGCTCTCCCTTGCAACGTGGAGGAAAGTGCATAAGAGCGGAGCCCAATATGTACTGCTGAGATGTCCATGTTTACATCCCTGTAAAAGTCATTGAAACTTTAAAAAGAAACTTTCAAAAAACTGATCCATAAACATGGCCTCACAGCTACCACTAGAGGATTCTGTAGTTTAAAAAAAAAAAAACAATTAGAAGATGGAACTAAAAATAATATAAGTTCTATAACCCATGGAGCTTAGAGCAATTCCCCAAGGCAGGACTCCAGCAAAAAGATACAAGGATAGAAATTGCCACCAGGAGGAGCTACTGAGAGATCTTACTTTTCCAAATACGCCATTAGGAGGAGCAGATGCCCTCCAGCCAGGAAGACATATTGATTTGGAGATTTCTGCAGTTCTCTGCTAAACCCAAGTGATTACTTTCACAAGAGGAGAACATTGACTCTGATTTTCTACTTTACATGAATGAGAAGAGTTGAGGGATCAAGATTCATTATGTACTTTACCGAAATGAGAGACTATCACTTTCCCACTAGCAAACTAACTGATCTGCGAAGGTCTGTGAGGTCTTTTCCCCACAGAGGAGGGAAGAATTGGAAACACAGAGTGAGGATTCCCTGAATAGAAAGATGCAAAAGAGAAATGTGACACTTAGATTCATAGCACAGAAGGTCCAGGCTAGGGATTGTTAGGAGAAATGAACAATCAGTGTGCCAAGTCACTTACAGGTAGAGTATGAGATCTTGCTCCCTAAAGATTTACAAGGTGAAAATGCGGGAAATCAAAATCTTCAGTAATATGAATGAATAATCTATTAACTACCTCTCATAATGGGCTAGTAATTGCCTCACTTTTGGTCTGAAAATTGCCTTGAATTAAACTAACCAACCGTAAAGATGTGTTATAAGGGTAAAACTATAAAAATTAAAATACATGCCTTCCCATTACAAGTGAGTTGAATGAAATTGTTATAGAGATACTCTGGGATTTCACTTGATTTGATGTTTTAGGGATTAAAACGAATGCATTAGAAGAAATTCTGTGCTTGTTAAATTCCATTTAAAATGACTTTGCTGCTTAATTTTATTGGCCTATTAAGAAATTATCAGATAGTATTTTATAAAATCAGTGTATGCACCTCAAATGCAGTTAACATTTTCTCCACAGATAAACAAGATGCATATTTTCTGCTTCTAGGTTCTCAGAACTTGATAAAATAAAAGTAAAATTGTGTACATAAAAATAGAGTTGTCAACATTGTAGATATTAAAATGTGTGTATATATGTATGTAATATAGGTATTAAATATACATATTAGATAACATTGGAGACTTGGCATTTTGCAGTCTAAAAAGTCCTAGACTCACAGAAAACCATGTTCAAATTCCTGAGATATCATTTTCTCACCGTGTGACCTTGGGTAATACACTGCATATTTCTAAAATCTAGTTTCCCAATCTATGAAATGAAGAGCTGAATTCTTTTAAGTAGTTAAATGATTTAGTGGGAAAACCAAGAAAATGTGCTTAGCATACTGCCTAGCAAGCAGCCATTTCTTGATAATTGTTTGTCAAATATGAAACAAATATAAAACTTGGGGCAAGTAAAACAAAGCCATCCTGACCAGCTTTTTCTATTTTGGGATATGAAACTCCTATGTGTGAGATTTGATGGGCCATGAAAAACTTCACACCTGGAATTATTTCCCCTCTTGACCCTGTTAATGGCTTAGAAGACACCATGTCATACTTTCAGTTGAATTAAGGCAACCAAGCCACATTTTAAAATTCATATGTTCAGTATCTCTAATAGACAGAATATTGGCCTCCATGCCCTAACCTGTAGATATAGCAAAAGGGATTGTGCAGATGTGATGAAATTAAGGACCTTGAGATGGAGAAATTACTTTAGATTATCTTGGTAGGACCATTCTAATCCTTAATCAGATAATTTTTCCTTAATCAGAGAATTTTTCCAGGTCAGGTCAGAGACATGAGACAAAAGATGGAGGAGGAAAGATACAAAGTATTTATTAAGTTCAACATGCCATTGCTAGCTTTGAAGATGGAGGTCAAATGCAGGCAGTGTCTACAAACTGGTAATGGCCTTCAGATGACAGCCAGTAAGAAAAGAGGGATCTCAGTCCTGTAACCACAAGGAATCGAATTCTGCTAACAGTATGAATGGATAAGAAACAGATAATACCCCTAGAGTCTCCAGAAAGGAGACTGTGCTTTTAGCCCAGTGACACTCCTATCAGACTTCTGACCTATGGAACGCTAAGATAATAAATTTGTGTTGTTTAAGCTTTACATAGTTAGTAATTTGGCCTCACCCAGAGAGAAGTCTAGTCTTTGACCTCACCTATTAGGTAGTAATCTCTAGGTCCCTGGAATGTCCTGTCTGCTAAAAGTGTCTTTGTCTAACAATGTGATTTATTTGGATCACACAGCATGAGTTCCAACCTCTGAAGAAACTAGAGACTAAACATGTAAGCCTGACATCAGGGAGAAGTTGGAGACTTAGAGTCAGCCACCCGGGCAATGTGCTATTGAACCTTAATAAAAACTCTGTATACTAAATCTTTGTGGGTGAGCTTCCCTGGCTGACAATACTTTGTGCGTATTGTCACACATGGTGGCCTGGAAGAGTTAACACCATCCATGACTCAGTGCGACAGGAAGGCCAGAAGCTCTGTGTTTGGACCTCTCACAGACTCTGCTCTATGTGTCTCCTTCTTCGGTTAATTTTAATTTGTATCTTTTCCCCATAATCAATCATTCAGTTAGTAGTGAGTTCTGTGAGTCATCCTAAAGAATTATCAAACCTGAGTGACCATGGGGACCCCCAAATTCGTAGCCAGCTGGTCTGCAGTAAGTGACCCTGGGAACTTCTAAACTTGTGGCTGGTGTCTGAAGTGAGGGCAGTCTTGTGGAGACTGTTCCCTCAGACTTGGCAGTTGGGTTAACTCTGCAACTTACTAAATTTTGTAGTAAGTTGTTTAAGCAGCAATAGAAAAGTAATACAAAAACTAATAATCATAAAAAGGCTAAAACAAATAGTTCACTGGGAGTACCTCACTGTAAGAGGACAGACTTGGAATAGTAAATATCAATGGGGAGATGGGGCTGGAGAAGAGTAGAATAAAGCTGAGGGAACAAAGTGCCAGCCTGAGGGTAGGACCACAGAGGAGAAGTCCACACTGAGGCCGAAAACTTGGCCTCTGTGCACCTATGCCAATCAAATCCCAGAGACACAGTTTTGGGTGAAGTAGACAAGAATAGCTTTATCGCGTTGCCAGACCAAGGGGAGCATAGCAGGCTCCTTCCCTTGACAACTGTGTGTCCCAACCTACTAGGAAATGGTGAGGAGTTTTATAGCAATAGTTCAAGGGTGGGGTTGCTCGTAAGATTAGGGGTGTGTGCAGGGCCTGCACTCCTTTAATCTGGTCTCAGGCAATCTGGTGAGTTTCTGTGGTTCTTAATCTGGCCTCAGGTGGACTTCCTGAAGAGCTTCTCTTGTTGTTTAATTTGGAATGAAGAATGCTGACATCTTCCATTTGTTGGGAGTTTTAGTTCTATAAAGAGCTTAGAAGATACTGTTATGTATATCCCTTGAGGCAGAACCAGGACTCTGCTCCAAGGCTGCACTATTATTTCTTGGCTGTTCCTCCCCTATCTCTGCATCCCCTCCCATCTCTGATTAGCAACAGTTTGAATCTGCCCTTTGGGACTCAGGGGAGGTCATGGAGGCTGGAGTCTTTTCACTATAAACAAGAAATGGGGGACATGGAAAGGTTTCCATGCCCCGGTGTCCCATAGTGTCCTGCTCGGTTTCAACACTGGGTAGGGGACAGTGCAGCAGAAGGAGTCATCCTAAGAATATTTAGTGAGGGAACAGAAAGGCTTAAGGGATACTGTCCAATTATATTAGCCATAAGGGTGTTTCTGCCAGCCAAAACAGCGAGTT
This sequence comes from Neophocaena asiaeorientalis asiaeorientalis, assembly GCF_003031525.2. Lineage (NCBI taxonomy): Eukaryota > Metazoa > Chordata > Mammalia > Artiodactyla > Phocoenidae > Neophocaena > Neophocaena asiaeorientalis. The sequence continues at coordinate 1,231,989 of NW_020173116.1, forward strand.
TACTTCCCAGGCCCTGCTTTACAAGTAGAGGTTTAAGAAGTCTCTCCTGGGTGCAATTACTGGTGAATAAACCTCAGTCCCAATACAGCAAAAGTAACCTGTGCAACCTCTTTCGAGAAATTCATTTTAAAATGATTTGGTGGTAGGTAAGGGGTTCGTTTTTTGATGTATTGGCTTTCCTAGTATCCTCAGTTCAATTTATTATGCAGCCATCATAGGCCCCAGGATGCTTTTCTGTTGGCCTTGTGGCAGTGCTGGATAAATTCCAGTATCAACCATGCAAAATGGTTTCTCTGAGTTTCTATGGATTTAGATCTTCTAAAGAGTTACATTTCCATCTTATTGTTTCATATGAAAATATTTCAAACAATCACAAAAGAAAATGTTTCTTCCAAATTCCTCCTTGGCTGAGTTGAACATTTATACAGTGTACAAAGAGCAAAGGGTAAGCTTCATGTACATTGGGAACAGGTTGCTTTCCAAGTAACTCAGCCAAAGAGGAAGGATTTCTTGGGTTCACTGGGAAGTGGCCCAGAGCTAATCACTTCAGCACTCCAGATACGGCAACCTTCCTTCTACCACCTCTTATTCACGACACATCCTGATGATTTCATAGCTCAGAAAACCTTGATTCCAGCCCTTGAATGGAGAAACTTGCCACATCACTGCCAAGTTTTCTTTATGCCCCTACTTCTAAGGTGATTGACATCTGCTCACAAAAGCGGGCATCAATTATTAAAATCAGGATAAACACAATGCTGGTTATTACCTGAATCATGCTAGACAAATTTAGAGATAATAGCTTAATCCAACTCTACTCTAACAACCTCTAAAAAATAAAAAGGATATCTTTTAGGATTGGTGAAACAAAATCAAGTAAGACTTTGGGTTTTAGGCAGTCACATCATCCTCTTTTATGAAGTTTTATTGGTTCTTATGGAGACTATTCCTTGTATATTATTTAAGACTTGTTTTCATCCAAATAAAAGGAGTGACAGGCAAGCAACACACTCTCAGCGTATCAAGTGGAAAGTGATAAGGTTACAGAAAAGAAGCAGCACTTGATATTCCAACTTGCACTTGTGAATGTGGCAGTGGATTAGATGTCTAGGTTATTCAGTCTCAAATTCAGTCCAGGCCTGCTTGGGCCGCAAAGCAAACCTCAGCAAATTTAAGAAAATTGAAACCATATCAAGGATCTATTCTGACAAAAATGCCATGAGATTAGAAATCAACTACAAGAAAAAAATGCAAAAAACACGACCATGTGGAGGCTGAACAGTACTAAACAACAAATGGATCACTGAAGAAATCAAAGAAGAAATCAAAAAATACCTGGAGACAAATTTAAATGAAAACACGATGATTCAAAGCCTATGGGACACAGCAAAAGCGTTCTAAGAGGGAAGTTTATAGTGATACAACCTTACCTCAGGACACAAGAAAAATATCAAATAAACAACCTAACCTTGCACTTAAAGCTACTAGAGAAAGAAGAACAAACAAAACCCAAAGTTAGTAGAAGGAAAGAAGTAATAAATATCAGAGCAGAAATACATGAAATAGAGACTAAAAAAAATACTTTAGAAAAGATCAATGAAACTAAAAGCTGGTTCTTTGAAAAGATAAACAAAACTGATAAACCTTTAGCCAGATTCATAAAAAAAAAAAAGAGAGGGCCTAAATCAATAAAATTAGAAATGAAAAAGGAGAAGAGAAGTTACAACTGGCACCACAGAAACACAAAGGATCATGAGAGACTACTACAAGCAACTATATGCCAATAAAATGGACAACCTCGAAGAAATGGACAAATTCTTAGAAAGGAGCAATCTCCCAAGACTGACCCATCAATAAACATGAATAGTCTAGGGCTGCTTTGGGAACAACTCTATGGCTTTGGAATTACCATCTGTTATTACATGGTTATGCCAGAAGGGCCCATGCTCTGAAATTGCTGTCAAAAAAGAATTTGACTCAACCAGTCTTTTTCATTTTCTCATTCTTCTGGGACTAAGGGAAGGGAAATACTATAAAGAGGAATTTTGAAAGCAGTTGGCCCTTTCAGGCCAAATAGGAAGCACTACTGACAAAGTATTAAATCTTAGTCAGTACAGGATCCCCATGCATCATATGGGGTCCTATGCTTTCCTCTAAAGGGAGGAGGTAAAAAATCATTGGCCAAAACGAGGTCCAATATGTCTGCTGGTTTCCTAAGACCACTAGTTAAGCAAGACAATCTCCATACCCTTTTTAGAGCTGTTGACGTTTCCATGAAAAGGTTCCTACAGAAAACAGCCAGATTCCCAACGTTCTCCAGAGATATGCAAGGGATTTTGTCTCTACAGATCCTTACCTATTTCAACTCCAACATCCCACAAAAACTGACCTGTGTTGGGATGGCTTGTACGTGGTGAATTTCTGTCATTCCCCCTCCTATATCCACAACCATCATTGCTACTCAGTAGAGCACAACTGCTCTCAGAGCCCTTCTCAAAATAGTACTCTGTCTTTTTTACCTGTCTTGAGATCCCGGAACAACATAAAGGCCTTAGTGAGCAATTTACTCAATACATCGTGTTCTGTTTTAGCTATGGCTATCTAGACCACTTTGGGAGTCCTCCTGACTCTTTTTAAAAACAGTGGCTGTAAGAATTAATACAATTTCTAAATGGAGACTCACAAACTCTCCACAAGTGGTGTAGGCACTTGTCAGTATCAATTTCATATTTTACCAAGAAGGATTTGATTAGATGTCATCTCAGAGTCAAGGACAACTATATTCTTCCTCTGTTGAGGATCAGAGGAGGCAGAGTGTAGAGGTGGTGATCTCACATTTTATGCTTGGTGGATCAAGTGTGCTAAGAAACCAGGTGAAGGAAAAAGCTACTGACTTATGGGTGAGAACCTGGACACTCTGACTCTCACTGTCTATGACAACTCACTCTGTCTCATCTCTCATACCTGCTCACTAAGGCTTTTATTCCTGCTTATAAAATGGCTCTCAAATTCATCCCTCTTTGCCCACTGCCTAATAATCCTTCTGACTAAGAGACTGTATCAACCTCTTATTTGGTTACTCTTAGCTGCAATTTCTATCATCCTCTGCCGGCCAGTCAAACAGTTGAAGCACATTCAAATCCTCTGAAGTATGTCACCTTTTAATTTGTATGCAAACTCCTAAACCCGGCAAATAAGGTCTTCTAAATTCTGGCCTTCATCTCTCAGCTCTATTTCATGCTCTCATTCTAATTCTTATCCAAAGTTATTTACTGCCCCTATACACATTGTGCCCTTGGGACTTTCCCTCTGCTATTTCCTTTCCTAAAATTGCTCCCTTCTTTCTTCCTTTCTAACACCCAAATACTATGCTTGGATCCAGATCAAACTCTGGCTTGACCATGAAGCATTCCCTGATCCTCTGTCCTGGGACTGCTCACTCCTTCCCCTGTGCTCTCTTAGCAAATCAGACTGCATTTTTTGTATAGTCTTGATCACACTCTCCTTTATTTTATCATTCACTACCTTGTGAACTAAGAGAATATAAAATTATTATCTGATATAACTCAAGATCTGTCACTGCATGCGTACAAGACTGGCACATGATACAAACACAATAAATATTGCATAATTCACCCTGATGCTCTAGCTTTCCCATTTTGCTACCTGTGTGTTTATTTACAGAGGTTTTATGGGGTGGTGGTGAAGAGTTCAGCCGCTGGGAGCCAAACTATCTGGATTTGAATCTTGGCTCTGTCCCCTAATATCTGTGTGATCTTAGGGAAGTTACTCCATGCGGATAATAAAGACCTCACATGGTCATCACAAGAATTAAATGAGCTGATATGAGTAAAACATTTAGAACAGTGCCTGGTACACTCTTCAATATTCAATAAAGGTCACAAGTTCACTTAGCTAAACTCTCCCTCAAGCCTGTGATCATTGACTAACAAAGGGCAGGGTGGCATGCTGTGCAGAGCTTTTGTTCAGAATGAGTCCTGGAGCGAAGGGGTCTGGACCAGAAAAGGTCTAGCAGATTCTGCAGTCTTGGAAAACAATGAGCCAGGATGACAGAGTCCACTAAGACAGAAAGGAGTAGGCAGGTCTGAATGAGCAGAAACCAGAGACCAGGAGGTCAGAGTCTGCAAGGGTGGCTCCATGAGCAGCTTGGAAAGCGCCTAGTCCTAGGGCAGAGGTGGCTTGCTGTCTGCTCCACATTTGCTTTCCCTTCCAGGAGCAGGCAGACCTGGAAACTCAGGCAAATAACAGAGCTAGAGAAAACCAAAGGCCTTCATCTGACCGTAGCCCTGTGGAGGCAAACACAAAGATCCAGCCCATCTCATGCAGATATAACCAGAGGATATGCAGTTCACACAGCCCCTGGGTTAATCCCTTTACAGACAAATCAGTGACCAACTCAATCTACATTAGGTTAATCCTTTTTTTTGTTTTGTTATGCTGTACGCGGGCCTCTCACCGCTGCGGCCCCTCCCGCCGCGGAGCACGGGCTCCGGACACGCAGGCCCAGCGGCCACGACCCACGGGCCCAGCCGCTCCGCGGCACGTGGGGCCCCCCTGGACCGGGGCATGAACCCGAACCCCCCGCATCGGCAGGCGGACTCCCAACCACTGCGCCACCAGGGAAGCCCAGGTTAATCCTTTTTTTAACCTCCAAATTTATAGGTCATCAGTCTAGACAAGGTATGAGCTGTGAGAATGCAATACAAAATGGCAATCCACGGCAATCCACATCCTTTAGTGCCTAACTCATTTTCTCCTCATAAAACATTCAAAGCATTTTACATTATTACTTTATGCCTGAGTCATAATATTGTTAAATCTTACAAAAATCATTTCAGTGTTAATTCCCCTGACTCAGCTTTCTTAAATATTCTTCCTCAGAAGTTGTATATAATTTAACCAGAAAAGGTGTTTTTGTTGTTGTTTTTAACCAACTGAAGTAATCAGAAAACAGATGAAGTAAGGAAAATAAAATAACTGCTAGGTGAATGCAGGGTTTGGAGTTGGGAGCTATGAGCTTCACTCACTCATTACGTTGCTATAAAATGACCATTTGACCTGGCCCTTTGCCCCACCAGATATCCCTACCATCTACCACAGGCTGAGCCGTGCCATATGCCACCAAATGAAATTATCGTTTTTATTATTCTCTCATCAACAACAATGACCAATCAATCCAGAGTGAGCAAAAGTCATGTTAAAGGCAACTCCAATATAACATATCAAAGCAAAAGCATTTTGTCTTTATTCAGAGTCCATTTATCTCTCAAAGGAGCTGCTTCAGGTGCTAGGCAGCTCAGCGAGGTATGGAACAGTCAGGAACCCATACCCACAACCACTGGCCGTGCCACCTACAAAGAGGAGTTGGAGCCTGAGCAGCAGGAGGCCCATGAGAACATGGAGCCAACAGGAGCTGGTCCAGAAGTTCAGGGGCTGCAGGAGGCACAGAGGCAGGGCATGGATGATCATTTTTCTGAGAATACAGCCTATAAACTTCTCATGATTCTCAGAAAAGACCATGACTTGAAAAGGATTAAGTCATCATCCCAGATCAAAGAGACATCTTCCCAGAGGATGGTCCTGGAATAGCATTTTAATGATTTAAAGGGAGCCCTTAGGAAGCTCCAGTTTGAGCGGTTGGTCTTTTGCAAGAAGTAGACACCAATGAACAGAGTAGTAAGCCACTAGATGATTCCAGAAGTCAAAGAGCATGGAACTAACCCTGTAGAGGACAGTCCAAGAAAGAGAGACTGCCATTCTTGGTGGTGTATAAGAGCAGAGTGAGAAGCTGCAGAGCTTTACCAAAAGAGCCTCACACATTCAGTTGGACAGACTACCAGAAGTGCCTTTACTGGATGATGTACGATGGCAACTTCCTAGTTGAATGACTCAGTTCTTAACATAGTGAAAAACTACATTTTAAACCATGGAACAGCAGCATCTCACCCACCAGTGCAGATACAAGAAAAAAATAGAAAAACCTGGTGGCATGAGTGTACAATGATGTAAGATGGATGATGAGTTTAGTGCCCAAGATGGCAGGCTCCAGTCCCATAAATGTACTTCAAATCATTTTGAGGATGTATATGCAGCGCTGAAATGAACTTCATAGCATTGCTCTTAGAACCCAATTATCACTTCTGGTGGAGGAGATGGCTTCCAGGAATGGAGTCCTTGAAGCATCCCCCAAATAGGTCATCTCACATTGGTGCCTTATGAGTGGAAAGATGGCCTTGAAGGGCACTGTCTGAGCAATAGAAGAAGTAGAACACTCCAGAAAGATTCTGAATCCAACTCCAGCACCCCAAATTATTTCTGTGGACAGACATTAACATTTGGAGTTGAAACTGAGAGACAATTGGATGGAAGAGACATTATAGGAGTGTGGGCAGATCATAGAATGAATGAGAGTCTCTGCAGAAGCATCAGACAGTGTGCATTAGTGCATGCAGTGCCATTTTTGAAAATGGAAAAGAAATGACTAATCAGTTACCTGCAGTTACTCCTGGGAAAGGTGGCTGATAAAACTGTCACATTTGACATTGAAACTGTGACTCTAGGAACCATCAAAATAACAAAGGCAGAAACTTCAAGCTTCAAATAATTATTAGCTTGAACAACAGAGAAGTGTTTGTTGACTGCTTACTTGATGAATCATTCAGATCTCTTTATGTTGGATGTTAATTTTTCCAACCTGAATGGAAAGTGCTAGTGTTTTAGATTCTTGGATGACTAGCTTTGGTCTGCAGGGTTTTAGGGCAGCTGTTCTTAACCTGGTTTAGTTGTAATTGATACAAATAGTAGGATTCAATCTCTTGGGCTATTGGAAATGGAAAATACTTACTGGATTCATTTTGGAATATTTTAGCAATAAGATACTTAAATGTTGTAGACAAAACCATAATGCAGTCAATTTTATTTTTAGGATAGTGTTCATTAAAATATCGTATCACAATAAAAATTGAATTGACTTTAAAAGTACCCATGTATAAAAAGGGCTATACCCTTCTACTGTGCTTCTTTTTAAAGTTGGTTATTAGAATGGAAAAAGTCAATGTAACATCATTTGATTAAATCTCCATATTTTAAGGATCCAAGACCATATAAAGCTTAGAATAAAACAACAGGAATAGACGTAAAGAAGCCAGAGTTTGGTAATATATATTCATCATGTGCTCTCCACATAAGTGTGTTGAGTGTGCTCTCCATATTCAGGTGTTTTGTAAGTACTGTTGACTTTTATCTTGGGTTCAGTAAAACTTTAAGTTCTAAAAGCATTACAATTTTTGCATATTTTTAAATGCCTGACAAAACATCTGAAATAATCAAAGAATTTTCTTTTGCTATTTCTATGCAATGTGATTCAAGATAGTCTAAAGGATTTTTATAGGGCAAAACTACTATGGAAGTGATATGTACAGCAGTGTTAGCCATTTTATGTGTATGTCACGTGCACATGTGCTTATCCAGCCTCAGTGACATGCTTGCACTATTTTTAGGTTACGATTTGCAGTCCAGTTTAATGTCAATTTGACGAATGATATTTTAGTTGAATAAACAAGCACCATGGGGGAAAAAGAAATGGAGGAAAGATACAGGCTCTTAATTGCCTGGCTCAGAAGACACACCAACCAATTCTGCTCACAGTCCACTGGGCAATCTAGCCACATGACTCTAACTTAGATATTTTTTGAAAATTGAAACGTGTGTAATATATTTGAAGCATTTATTTCATGTATAGAAACGGTGGTCTTCGTTTACTAGGCCAGTCTACAGAAGTTTCTTTTCAACGGGATTTTTTTTCCTTTTCACTTGTACGAATACAGAAGTATTTTGAAAAGCAAGTTTAATTTTTTTAAGACATTCCCACCAACAGTGGAAGAGGGTTCACTTTTCTTCACACCCTCTCCAGCATTTATTGTTTTTAGATTTTTTGATAATGGCCATTATGACTGGTGTGTGGTCATACCTAATTGTAGTTTTCATTTGCATTTCTCTAATGATTAGTGACGTTGAGCATCATTTCATGTGTTTGTTGGCAATCTGTATATCTTCTTTGGAGAAATTTCTATTTAGGTCTTCTGCCCATTTTTGGATTGGGTTGTTTGTTATTTTGATATTGAGCTGCATGAGCTGCTTGTAAATTTTGGAGATTAACCCTCTGTCTGTTGCTTCATTTGCAAATATTTTCTCCCATTCTGAGGGTTGTCTTTTCGTCTTGTTTGTGTTTTCCTTTGCTGTGCAAAAGATTTTAAGTTTCATTAGGTCCCATTTGTTTACTTTTGTTTTTATTTCCATTTCTTTAGGAGGTGGGTCAAAAAGGATGTTGCTGTGATTTATGCCATACAGTGTTCTGCCTATGTTTTCTTCTAAGAGTTTGAAAGTGTCTGGCCTTACATTTAGGTCTTTTATCCATTTTGAGTTTATTTTTGTGTATGGTGTTAGGGAGTGTTCTAATTTCATTCTTTTACTTGTAGCTGTCCAGTTTTCCAAGCACCACTTATTGAAGAGGCTGTCTTTTCTCCATTGTATATTCTTGCCTCCTTTATCAAAAATAAGGTGACCATATGTGTGTGGGTTTATCTCTGGGTATTCTTTCTTTTTTTTTTACATATTTATTGGAGTATAATTGCTTCACAATGGTGTGTTATAACACCTGCTTTATAACAAAGTGAATCAGTTATACATATGTTCCCATATCTCTTCCCTCTTGCGTCTCCCTCCCTCCAACCCTCCCTATCCCACCCCTCCAGGCGGTCACAAAGCACTGAGCTGATCTCCTTGTGCTATGCGGCTGCACAGCACTAGCTATCTACCTTACGTTTGGTAGTGTATATATGTCCATGCCTCTCTCTCGCTTTATCACAGCTTACCCTTTCCCCTCCCCATATCCTAAAGTCCATTCTCTAGTAGGTCTGTGTCTTTATTCCTGTCTTACCCCTAGGTTGTTCATGACATTTTCTTTTTTCTTAAATTCCATATATATGTGTTGGCATACGGTATTTGTCTTTCTCTTTCTGACTTACTTCACTCTATCTCTGGGTTTTCTATCCTGTTCCATTGATCTATATATCTGTTTTGGTGCCAGGGCCATACTGTCTTGATTACTGTAGGTTTGTAGTATAGTCTGAAGTCCAATAGCCTGATTCCTCCAGCTCTGTTTTTCTTTCTCAATATTGCTTTGGCTATTCAGGGTCTTTTGTGTTTCCATACAAATTGTGAAATTTTTTGTTTTAGTTCTGTGAAAAATGCCACTTGTAGTTTGATAAGGATTGCATTGAATCTGTAGATTGATTTGGATAGTATAGTCATTTTCACAATGTTGATTCTTCCAATCCAAGAACATGGTATATCTCTCCATCTGTTTGTATCATCTTTAATTTCTTTCTTCAATGTCTTATAGCTTTCTGCATACAGGTCTTTTGTCTCCTTAGGTAGGTTTATTCCTGAGTATTTTATTCTTTTTGTTGCAGTGCTAAATGGGAGTGTTTCCTTAATTTCTCTTTCAGATTTTTATCATTAGTGTATAAAAATGCAAGAGATTTCTATGCATTGATTTTGTATCTGCTACTTTACCAAATTCATTGATTAGCTCTAGTAGTTTTCTGGTAGCAACTTTAGGATTCCTTATGTATAGTATCGTGTCATTTGCAAACAGTGACAGCTTTACTTCTTCTTTTCCAATTTGGATTCCTTTTATTTCTTTTACTTCTCTGATTGCTGTGGCTAAAGCTTCCAAATCTATGTTGAGTAATATTGGTGAGAGTGGACACCCTTGTCTTGTTCCTGATCTTAGAGGAAATGGTTTCAATTTGTCACCATTAAGAACGATGTTGGTTGTGGGTTTGTCATATATGGCCTTTATTATGTTGAGGTAAGTTCGCTCTATGCCTAATTTCTGGAGGGTTTTTATCATAAATCTGTGTTGAATTTTGTCGAAAGCGTTTTTTCATCTATTGAGATGATCATATGGTGTTTCCCCTTCAATTTGTTAATATGGTTTATCACATTGATTGATTTGCATATATTGAAGAATCCTTACAATGTAAATTGACACAGCCACTATGGAGAACAGTGTGGAGGTCCCTTAAAAAACTAAAAATAGAACTACCATACAGCCCAGCAATCCCACTACTGGGCATATACCCTGAGAAAACCATAACTGAAAAAGAGTCATGTACCACAATGTGCATTGCAGCTCTATTTAAAATAGCCAGGACATGGAAGCAACATAAGTGTCCATCGACAGCTGAATGGATAAAGAAGATGTGGCACATATATCCAATGGAATATTACTCAGCCATAAAAAGAAACGAAATTGAGTTATTTGTAGTGAGGTGGATGGACTTAGAGTCTGTCATGCAGAGTGAAGTACGTCAGAAAGAGAAAAACAAATACCATATGCTAACACATATATATGGAATCTAAAAGAAAAAAAAAAATGATTCTGAAGAACCTAGGAGTAGGACAGGAATAAAGAAGCAGATGTAGAGAATGGAATTGATGTCACTGGGAGGGGACAGTTTACCTGAGACGAAGTGAGAGAGTGGCCTGGACTCTCTCTATATACACTACCAAATATAAAATAGATAGCTAGTGGGAAGCAGCTGCGTAGCACAGGGAGATCAGCTCCATGCTTTGTGACCACCTAGAGGGAGAGGATAGGGAAGGTGGGAGGGAGACACAAGAGGGAGGGGATATGGGGATATATGTATACATAAAGCTGATTCATTTTGTCATACCACAGAAACTAACACATTGTAAAGCAATTATACTCCAATAAAGGTGTTTAAAAAAATGCTGGAGAGGGTGTGGAGAAAAGAGAATCCTCCTACACTGTTGGTGGGAATGTAGATTGGTGCAGCCACTATGGAAAACAGTATGGAGTTTCCTTTAAAAACTAGAAATAGAGCTACCATATGATCCAGCAAGCCCACTCCTGGGCATATATCCAGAAAAGATGAAAACTCTAATTCAAAAAGATATATGCACCCCAATGTTCATAGCAGCACTATTTACAATAGCCAAGACATGGAAACAATCCAAGTGCCCATCAACAGACAATTGGTTTAAGAAGATATAATATATATATACATGGAATATTACTCAGCCATAAAAAGGATGAAATGCTGCCATTTGCAGCAACATGGATGGACCTAGAGATTATACTAAGTCAGACAGAGAAAGACAAATATTGTATTCTATTACTTACATGTGGAATCTAAAAACTAATACAAATGCATCTATATACAAAACAGAAACAATCTCACAGACATAGAAAATAAACTAAAAAATAAGAATAAAAAAACAGTTTAATCTCACTATTAATTGGGGAAGTGCAAACAAAAATGAAATATTACTTTTGTCTTCGAGATAAAAGTTTCTTAATGTAGAATGATGGCAAAAATAGGGGGTAATCGCTGCTCTTATGTAATGATCCAGTCACTTGGAGGGAGATTGAGGAGAATCTATTAAAGTGAAAATTCCAAAACAAAATTAGGTACATACATACAATAAAATATTATTCAACCTTAAAAAGGAAGGAAATTCTGACAAATGCTACAACATAGTTGAACACTGAAGACATTAAGACAAGTGAGATAAGCCAATAACAAAAGGACAAATTCTGTATGATTCCACCCAAACAAGGTACTTAGAGTAGTCAAATTCAGAGTCAGAAAATAGAATGGTGTTGGTCTCGGGATTAGGGTAGGGGAAAATGGATTTAATGTGTAATAGGTACAGAGTTTCAATTTTGCAAGATTAAAAAATTTCTGTGGATAGATTGCGGTGATGATTGCACAGTATGTGAATGAACTTAATGCTACTGAAAATGGTTAAAATTGTAAATTTTATGTTGTGTATATTTTACCACATTTTTTAAATAATATTTTTTTAATAAAATAAAATGAAAGCTTTAAAAAAATTTTTTTAAACTATTTGAGGTTTCAAATTACCTGTTACATAATCATCACCTTTTTCCCTTGCATTATTTTACACATAAATAAGTTGTCTTTCTTTGTTTAGGGAATAAGCTTAAGAAGGTTTCATTAGGTTAAGAAGATGTGCTGGAATATAGTTGTCTTGTTCAGCTATCTGAAACAAAATAAAAAACTAAAAGTAATTTTTTTTTAAAAAGCTGCTTGACCCCACATAGAGAACAGAGTTGTGGTTGCTAAGGGGAGAGGGGTTGGGGAAGGGGTGGACTGGGTGTTTGGGATTAGTAAATGCAAACTCATATACAGACTAAATAAACAGCAAGGTCTTACTGTGTAGTACAGTGAATTATATTCAATATCTTGTGATAAATCATAATGGAACAGTATATGAGAAAGAATATTTATATATGTATAACTGAATCACTGCTGTACAGTAGAAATTAACACAATAAAATAATTGTGTTAATTGTTTTATTGTGTTAACACAATAAAATATTACTTCAATAAAACAATTTTTAATACTTTAACTTTAATAATCATTAAGGTATATATAATCATAACTTTAGCAACTGTACATTTTGATGTTTGTCAGAAATGAATTTTACATGACAAAAAGGAAGAAGCTGCCAGGGCAGCAAAATTGCAGTCTCTACCCCAGGTAGCAGGCATTGGGTTCTTTTTTTTTTTTTTTTCACACACACACACTGTATTTTATTTTTAGAAGAGATAAATAAACTGACACCAAGCATTGTAAATGGGTGACCACAACAAAAACAACAATGGTTGCAATTACCAAACACACTCATACTATGTCATATATTGACATTCAGTACAGTAATCCTCCACTGTAACAGCTCCTTTACTTTGCAGGAAAAATTGATTTGTATATTTTTTGTCTCTGAGTCCTTGTGGGATATTTTTTTTTATTCAAACAGAAAGTCACAAAAATTATAATCATCCTCATCAGTTCACTCAGTCCCATGTAATTAATTTTTTTTATCTTGATCTTTTGTTAGCACTTTTATGAATTCATCAGTTTTCCATTAGAGTTCTGAAAATGCTTATCCATTCAGTTCAGCAATATAGTCAGTTACCAGAAACCTGTACTTGTCAGAGTCTTTTCCATGAATTCCTTGAAGATGAAACCCTTTTAAAGGAACATATTTGCAAAAACATCAGAGTATACCCAGAACTGTCTGTAAATGACGAAAGACTTAAAAATGACCATGGTTAAAGATTTGATGAAAGTTCATAATAATGCAATTGACAAGGACATTTAGTTATTTCTGAGATATACATTTTAAAGTAATAACTAGAATTATGACTTATAACATTAGACCAGAACATATAAGATTTTTAGAAATTTCATTTAATGTCTGAAACACTTATATTAACCTATTTCCATACAAATAACCCAAAGAAAGTTAATTATTCATTGTTTTTTTTTGTCTGTTTGTTTGTTTCTTTATACTGCAGGTTCTTATTAGTCATCAATTTTATACACATCAGTGTATATATGTCAATCTCAATCACCCAATTCAGCACACCACCATCCCCACCCCACCACAGTTTTCCTCCCTTGGCGTCCATAAGTTTATTCTCTACATCTGTGCTCAACTTCTGCCCTGCAAACTGGTTCTTCTGTACCATTTATCTAGGTTCCACATACATGCATTAATATACGATATTTGTTTTTCTCTTTCTGACATACTTCACTCTGTATAACAGTCTCTAGATCTGTCCATGTCTCAACAAATGACTCAATTTCGTTCCTTTTTATGGCTGAGTAATATTCCATTGTATACATGTACCACAACTTCTTTATTCATTTGTCTGTCGATGGGCTATTGAAAAGAGTGCTTCAATGAACGTTGGGGTGTATGTGGCTTTTTGAATTGTGTTTTTCAATGGGTATATGCCTAGTAGTGGGATTTCTGGATCATATGGTAATTGTATTTTTAGTTTTTTAAGGAACCTCCATACTGTTCTCCATAGTGGCTGTATCAATTTAACTTCCCACCAACAGTGCAAGAGGGTCCCCTTTTCTCCACACCCTCTCCAGCATTTGTTGTTTGTAGATTTTCTGATGATGCCCATTCTAACTGGTGTGAGGTGATACCTCTTTGTAGTTTTGATTTACATTTCTCTAATAATTAGTGATGTTGAGCAGCTTTTCATGTGCTTCTTGGCCATCTGTAAGTCTTCTTTGGAGAAATGTCTATATAGATCTTCTGCCCATTTTTGGATTGGGTTGTTTGTTTCTTTAATATTGAGCTGCATGAGCAGTTTATATATTTTGGAGATTAATCCTTTGTCCGTTGATTCATTTGCAAATATTTTCAAAATATTATTACTTCAATAATAATTATTATTTATTATTATTTCAATAAAATAATTAGAAAAAAAAGCTGCTTGACCCATAGACCTCCCATTTCCCAGTCCTACCCTGTCCCTCTAGCCTCTCATTTGTGTACATTCAAACCATCTTTCTTACTCTCTTTCTCTCTCTCCCTCCCTCTGTTTGCCAGTTATGACCTCACTTATTCATACTGAACAGTGTTACCAATTATATTTGTGCTGGAGAAGTATTAGAGTGATCCAGTCTGAGGTACTAACAGTATGAGTGAGACAGGAAAATTTGTCGAATAATGCTGAAAAATATTGCTGAGCACTTTAAGGAATATAAAAGTAGTATGAGTCAAGAAATGGCCCAACCCTCATTCTGGTTTGACAGAGTGCCAAAGTACTCAGAATAGTACTTTACTGTTAAATGCAGTATAATATATTTAAAGGAAACTTGTGTGTTCTGAGATATAAATGCTTCAAGTATTCAAAATAAAAGAGGTCTAGTGATGACTGTAATTATCAAGGAAGGTTGCCTAGAATGGTAGTACAAGGTTTTAAGGCCAGGCAGCTCTATATTGGAGAGAGCTCTGAATAGCAAAAAGAAGAACTGAAATATTTAAGGGTGGAAAATAAACCACTGTGTGGGACTTTTGTTTATTTTTTTCCATGTGTTTAGAGCAGGGTTATGATATAATAAAATCAGTTCTTTTATAATATTATTCTGAACAAATGTATGAACATCTGCCCAATGGATGCAATGCTATTATTTCTTAAAATTAGAGGATCACAGCATACCACAGCTGAGAAAGACTTAAAGACTACTCATTTATTAATTGCAAAAAGTGGCCCATGAGCAGAATAAAACCCACAGACTTTTGTGTAAATCAAATAGTGATTTACAAATTTGATCCAATATTCAAAAATTAGATTTCACATGAAAATCCGGAATTGTAAGTTCACCTTAAAAAATAGAGGTAGAGTGTCTCCCATAGGAAACTTGCACAAGCCTCTTAGATAACCTCATCCACCAGAGGGCAGACAGCAGAAGCAAGAAGAACTACAGGCCTGAAGCCTGTGGAACAAAAACCATATTCACAGAAAGATAGACAAGATGAAAAGGCAGAGGGCTATGTACCAGATGAAGCAACAAGATAAAACCCCAGAAAAACAAGTAAACAAAGTGTAGATAGGCAACCTTCCAGAAAAAGAATTCAGAAAAATGATAGTGAAGATGATCCAAGACCTTGGAAAAAGAATGGAGGCAAAGATCGAGAAGCTGCAAGAAATGTTTAATAAAGACCTAGAAGAATTAAAGAACAAACAAACAGAGATGAACAATACAATAACTGAAATGAAAACTACACAAGAAGAAATCAATAGAGGAATAACTGAGGCAGAAGAACGGATAAGTGACCTGGAAGACAGAAAGGTAGAATTCACTGCTGTGGAACAGAATAAAGAAAAAAGAATGAAAATAAAGGAAGACAGCCTAAGAGACCTCTGCGACAACATTAAACACAACAACATTCACTTTATAGGGGTCCCAGAAGGACAAAAGAGAGAGAAAATATTTGAAGAGATTATAATCCAAAACTTCCCTAACATGGGAAAGGAAAGAGCCACCCAAGTCCACAAAGCACAGTGAGTCCCATACAGCATAAACCCAAGGAGAAACATGCCAAGACACATAGTAATCAAACTAGCAAAAATTAAAGACAAAGAAAAATTATGGAAAGCAGAAAGGGAAAAAAAAAACAAAGAACATACAAGGGAACTCCCATAAGGTAAACAGCTGATTTCTCAGCAGAAACTCTACAAGCCAGAAGGGAGTGGCATGATATACTTAAAGTGATGAAAGGGAAGAACGTACAACCAAGATTACTCTACATGGAGAGGATCTCATTCAGATTTGACAGAGAAATTAAAAGCTTTACAGACAAGCAAAAGCTAAAAGAATTCAGTACCACAAAACCAGCTCTACAACAAATGCTAAAGGAACTTCTCGAAGTGGGAAACACAAGAGAAGAAAAGGACCTACAAAAACAAACCAAAAACAATAAAGAAATGGTCAAAGGAACATACATATCAGTAATTACCTTAAATGTGAATGGATTAAATGCTCCAATCAAAAGACACAGGTTTGCTGAGTGGATACAAAAACAAGACCCATATATATGCTGTCTACAAGAGACCCACTTCATACCTAGGGACACATACAGACTGAAAGTGAGGGGGAAAGTGAGGGGATGGAAAAAGATATTCCATGAAAATGGAAACCAAAAGAAAGTTGGAGTAGCAATACTCATATCAGGTAAAATTGATTTTTAAATAAAGAATGTTACAAGAGACAAGGAAGGACACTACATAATGATTAAGGGATCAATCCAAGAAGATATAACAATTGTAAATATTTATGCAGCTAACATAGGAGCACATCAATACATAAGGCAAATGCTAACAACTATAAAACAGAAAATCAAAAGTAACACAAAAATAGTGGGGGACTTTAACACCTCACTTATACCAATGGACAGATCATCCAAAATTAAAATAAATAAGGAAAGAGAAGCTTTAAATGACACAATAGACCGAATAGATTTAATTGATATTTATAGGACATTCCATCCAAAAACAACAGGTTACACTCTCTATTCAAGTGCGCACAGAACATTCTCCAAGATACATCACATCTTGGGTCACAAATCAAGCCTCAGTAAATTTAAGAAAACTGAAATAATATCAAGCATCTTTTCTGACCACAACACTATGAGATTAGAAATGAATTACATGGAAAAAAAAAAACGTAAAAAACACAAACACATGGAGGCTGAACAATACGTTACTAAATAACCAAGAGATCACTGAAGAAATCAAAAAGGAAATCAAAAAATACCTAGAGACTAATGACAATGAAAACAAAAGGATCCAAACCCTATGGGATGCAGAAAAAGCAGTTCTAATAGGGAAGTTTATAGCTATACAAGTCTACCTCAAGAAACAAGAAAAATCTCAAATAAACAATCTAACCTTACACCTAAAGGAACTAGAGAAAGGAGAGCAAACAAAACCCAAAGTCATCAGAAGGAAAGAAATCATAAAGATCTGAGCAGAAATAAATGAAATATAAACAAAGAAAACAATAGCAAAGATCAATAAAACTAAAAGCTGGTTCTTTTAGAAGATAAACAAAATTGATAAACCACTAGCCAGACTCATCAAGAAAAAGAGGGAGAGTACTCAAATCAATAAAATTAGAAATGAAAAAGGAGAAGTTACAACAGACACCACAGAAATACAAAGCATTCTAAGAGACTACTACATGCAACTCTATGTCAATGAAATGGACAACCTGGAAGAAATGGACAAATTCTTAGAAAGGTATAACCTTCCAAGACTGAACCAGCAAGAAATAGAAAATATGAACAGACCAATCACAAGTAATGAAATTGAAACTGTGATTAAAAATCTTCCAACAAACGAAAGTGCAGGACCAGTTGGCTTCACAGGTGAATTCTATCAAACATTTAGAGAAGAGCTAACACCCCTCCTTCTCAAACTCTTCCAAAGATTTGCAGGGGAAGGAACAATCCCAAACTCATTCTATGAGGCCACCATCACCCTGATACCAAAACCAGACAAAGATACTGCAAAAAAAAGAAAATTATAGACCAATATCACTTATGAATATAGATACAAAAATCCTCAACAAAATACTAGCAAACAGAATCCAACAACACATTAAAAGAATCATACAGCATGATCAAGTGGGATTTATCCCAAGGATGCAAGGATTCTTCAATATACGGAAATCAATCAATGTGATGCACCTTATTAACAAATTGAAGAATAAAAACCATATGACCATCTCAATAGATGCAGAAAAAGCTTTTGACAAAATTCAACACGTTTATGATAAAAACTCTCCAGATAGTGTGCCTAGATGGAACCTACCTCTACATAATAAAGGCCATATATGACAAACCCACAGCAAACATCATTCTCAATGGTGAAAAACTGAAAGTATTTCCTCTAAGATCAGGAACAAGTCAAGGATGTCCACTCTCACCACTATTATTCAACATAATTTTGGAAGTCCTACCATGGCAATCAGAGAAGAAAAACAAATAAAAGGAATTCAAATTAGAAAAGAAGAAGTAAAACTGTCACTGTTTGCACATGACATGATACTATACATAGAGAACACTAAAGATACCACCAGAAAACTACTAGAGTTAATCAATGAATTTGGTAAAGTTGCAGGATACAAAATTAATGCACAGAAATCTCATGCATTCCTATACACTAATGGTGAAAAATCTGCAAGAGAAATTAAGGAAACACTCCCATTTACCATTGCAACAAAAAGAATAAAATACCTAGGAATAAACCTACCTAGGGAGACAAAAGACCTGTATGCAGAAAACTCTGAGACACTGATGAAAGAAATTAAAAATTATACCAACAGATGGAGAGATATACCATGTTCTTGGATTGGAAGAATCAATATTGTGAAAATGACTATACTACCGAAAGCAATCTACAGATTTAATGAAATCCCTATCAAATTACCAATCGCATTTTTTAAGGAACTAGAAGAAAATGTCTTAAAATTTGTATGGAGACACAAAAGACCCCGAATAGCAAAAGCAGTCTTGAGGGAAAAAAATAGAGCTGGAGGAATCAGACTCCCTGACTTCAGACAATACTACAAAGCTACAGTCAACAAGACAATATGGTACTGGCACAAAAACAGAAACATAGATCAATGGAAGCAGATAGAAAGCCCAGAGATAAACCCATGCACCTATGGTCAACTAATCTATGACAAAGGAGGCTGGGATATACAATAGAGAAAAGACAGTCTCTTCAACAAGTTGTGCTGGGAAAACTGGACAGCTACGTATAAAAGAATGAAATTAGAACACTCCCTAACACCATACACAAAAATAAACTCAGAATGGATTAGAGACCTATATGTAAAACCGGACACTGTAACACTCTTAGAGGAAAACATTTCAAGAACACTCTGACATACATCACAGCAAGATCTTTTTTGATCCACCCCCTAGAGTAATGGAAATAAAAACATAAATAAACAAATGAGGCTTAATGAAACTTCAAAGCTTTTGCACAGCAAAGGAAACCATAAACAAGACAAAAAGACAACCCTCAGAATGGGAGAAAATATTTGCAAATGAATCAATAGATAAAGATTAATCTCCCAAATATATAAACAACTCATGCATCTCAATATTAAAAAAGCAAACAATTGTATCCTAAAATGGGCAGCAGACTTAAATAGACATTTCTCCAAAGAAGACATACAGATAGCCAAGAAGCACATGAAAAGCTGCTCAACATTACTAATTATTAGAGAAATGTAAATCAAAACTACAATGAAGTATTACCTCACACCAGTTAGAATGGGCATCATCAGAAAATCTACAAACAACACATGCTGGAGAGGGTGTAGAGAAAAGGGAACCCTCTTGTGCTGTTGGTGGGAATGTAAATTGATACAGCAACTATGGAAAACAGTATAGAGGTTCCTTAAAAAAATAAAAATAGAATTACCATATGATCCATCAGTCTCACTGCTGGGCATATACCCAGTGAAAACCATAATTCAAAAAGCCACCTGCACCCCAATGTTCATTGCATCACTCTTTACAATAGCCAGGTCATGGAAGCAACCTAAATGACCACTGACAGATGAATGGATAAAGAAGATGTGGTACATATGTACAATGGACTATTTCTCAGTCTTTAAAAGGAACGATTTGGGGTCCTTTGTTGAGACATGGATGGATCTAGAGACTGTCATACAGAGTGAAGTAAGTCAGAAAGAGAAAAACAAATATTGTGTATTAATGCATATATGTGGAACCTAGAAAAATAGTACAGATGAACCAGTTTGCAGGGCAGAAATTGAGACACAGACGTAGAGAACAAAGTTATGGACACCAAGGAGGTAAAGCCATGGGGGGTTGGGTGTGGTGGTGTGCTGAATTGGGCAATTGGGATTGACATGTATACACTGATGTGTATAAAATTGATGACTAATAAGAATCTGCTGTATAAAAAATAAATAAAATAAAATTCAAAAAACAAAACAAAACAAACAAAAAAGTAAATTAACGAAATATTCATGTTTAAAACATAAATAGAGGTAAAAGTTACAACCAACTATGAATATAACAAAAAAGAAATGGACTTACAGATATAGAGAACAAACTAGTGGTTACCAGTGGGAAGAAGGGAGTGGGGAAGGGCTATAAAGGGGTAGGGAATTAAGAGTTATAAAATGTTATGTACAAAATAAGCTACAAGGATATATTGTGCAACATGGGCATTATAGCCAATATTTTATAATAACTATAAATGGAGTCTAACCTTTAAAAATTGTGAATCATTATATTGTGCACCTATAAATTATACAATAGTATACATCAGCTATACTTCAATCAAAAAAAAAATGAGTCAACTTAAAAAAAAAAAATAGATGAGATATGTTACAATCACACCTCTGCATGTAAATAATGTGATATGGCAGAGTGCCTGCCTTCTTTGGATGGTAAACGACTGCTCCATGTTGACACAGTGCCCTGTTCGGAAGAAGGTGAACTGTGATTAGCCTCAACAAAGACCTCAGAAGATCCCATGGGAAGCTCTGGAACTGGGATAGTCTTTCAGATTTTCCCAAGTCAAAGCAAGGGGGAAAGACTTTGTACTTGTGTGTCAAACAATCATTGCAGACAGGCTGTCCCCAGAGAGGAAATGTAACCTTGGTTGAGGCAGCCCCCTTCAACTGAGAGCAATTCTCAGAGAGAGACTCAAAGCTACCAGCCACCAACATTCTCATAGACTTGGGGAATTAGTGCTGCTGTCCTGAAGGGTTGTTGCTCCACAGAATCCACTTGGAGAGATTAAACCACTTATCAAGGTCACATGGCTATTACTTTTTGGTGCCATAATTAAGTCCAGGTCTATCTGATTCCGGATCCATGTTCTTTACCTTAAAATTCTTCAAGTAACTTTACTGTGATATTGTGATTTATAAGAAGAAATATATATTTAGTCTTCATCCACAGTTCCTGGCTCATAGCTTCCAAACCCCTTGGAATTTTCAGAATTAAAAGAGCAATGGGTGCACCTTTTATTATAATGTTTGGTCTCTAGTCTAAGTTCCTGAAATTGATTCAGAACCATACAAGTGAAATGGGTGTCATTATTCATAACAAGCCCCTTTCCAACACAATTGTGTTTATGTTAATGAGGTGACTTTGGGTAAGCACCTAAGGATGGCAGCTTATTGCCAGTAGAACTGGCCATGAACAGAGGGTTGCAAATTTCAGGCTTACCCCCTGATTTCTGGGGAGGTGAGAAGGGCTGGAGGCTGAATCAATCACCAATGAGCAATGATTTAATTAAGCATGCCTGTGTAATGAAGCCTAAATAAAAATCAAAGGATGTGATTAAGAGAGTTTCCAAGTTGGTAGACCAGAACGCTTCCAGGTGCCCCCATACTGGGCCCCAAACTCCATGAGGACAGAAGTTCCTTTGTTCAGGACTTTGCCCTATGTATCTCTTCATCTGGCTATTGATTCAGATCCTTTAATATCCTTTGTAATAAGCCAGTAACCTAGTGAGTAAGTAGGTTTCCTGAATTCTGTGAGCTGCTCTAACAAATTAATGGAACCTAAAGTGGGGGTAGGAAATTGCAGTCTGTAGCCAGAAGCTCAGGAAACAACCTAAGTTTGTGAATGGTGTCTGGAGGGCAGTCTAATGGGACTGAGCCCTTAACCTGTGAAATATGATGTTATCTCCAAGTAGATAGTGTCAAATTGAGTTGAATTGTAGGGTACCTGGCTAGTATCCAAGAGTTGCTTGGTGGTGGGGAATGCCACACCTCCTCATATTGAAATTGGAGTCAGAACCCATGTTTACTGTAATGCAGCAGTGGGACTGGAATGTTCTCATAGAAATGCAATTGCTAAGTGAATCTGCATTATGAGATCAAAGCACAGGCCCCATGGAAATACATTCTGGGCAGCATACACTTGAAATCATGTCATGTCTCTGACCATTATCTCTTCTGGTTTCTGTTTATTTCATGATGGGTCACTCCCTCTGATTAGATGTCTTCTATCCAAAAGACTTTCTTCAACCTCTGTTTGAAGGCTGATTTTGACCATCTGCTTCCTAAAACAGTTCCTTGATTATGTGCACTTGCCTTGAACAGCTGTTCTATGTGTATAACCAAACATATATATATATAAATGTATTTTTTATATAACTACTTTTAATGTCATTTGCCTTGGCATTTTGAAAAACTTCCAGTGTGACCACATGCATATCCTATGAGTCAAAACATTCATTAGAACACAAAACAATGACAGAAAACAACATCACAAAAAAGTAAACATAGAAATTAGTGGGAGACGTTCAAGATGGCAGAGGAGCAAGATGTGGAAATCACCTTCTTCCCCACAAATACAACAGAAATGCATCTATATGTGGAACAACTCCTACAGAACACCTACTGAATGCTGGCAAAAGACCTCAGATTTCCCAAAAGGCAAGAAAATCCCCAAGTACCTGGGTAGAGCAAAAGAAAAAAGAAAAAGCAGAGACAAAAGAATAGGGACAGGACCTGCACCTCTGGGAGGGAGCTGTGAAGAAGGAAAGGTTTCCACACACTAAGAAGTCCCTCCACTGGCGGAGATGGGGTGTGGGGTTGTGGTGCGGGGGGAGGGAGCTTCGGAAACAAGAGGACAGCACAGCAATAAGGGTGCAGAGGGCAAAGTGGAGAGATTCCCGCAGAGAGGATTGGTGCTGACCAGCACTCACCAGCCTGAGAAACTTGTCTGCTCATGCACTGAGGCGGGTGGGGTCTGGGAGCTGAGGTTCAGGCTTCAGAAGTCAGACCCCAGGGAAAGGACTGGGGTTGGCTGCGTGAACACAGACTGAAGAGGGCTAGTGAGCCACAGATAGCTGGAAGGGAGTCCAGGAAAAAGTCTGGAACTACCTAAGAGGCAAGAGACCATTGTTTAGGGGTGTGCAACAAGCAGAGATTCAGACTACTGCTTAAACAAGCTCTAGAGACAGGCACGAGCTACGGCTGTCAGCATGGACACTAGAGACGGGCAAGAAATACTAAGGCTGCTGCTGTAGCCACCAAGAATCCTGTGTTCAAGCACAGGTCACTATCCACACCTCCACTCCCAGGAGCCAGTGCAGCCTGCCACTGCAAAGGTCCCGTGATCCAGGAACAACTTCCCCAGGAGAACACACGGCACACCTCAGGCTGTTGCAATGTCATGCCGGCGGCTGCTGCTGCAGGCTCACTCGCATTCTGAACCCCTCCCTCCCCGGGGCCTGAGCGAGCCGAGTCACTGAATCAGCGGCTACTTTAACCCCGTCCTGTCTGGGTGGGGAACAGATGCACTAAGGAGACTACATGCAGAGGCAGGACAAAATGCAAAGCTGAACCCCAGGAGTTGGGCGAACAAAGAAGAGAAAGGGAAATCTTGTCCAGCAGCCTCAGGAGCAGTGGATTAAATCTCCACAATCAACTTGATGTACCCAGCATCTCTGGAATACCTGAATAGACAATGAATCATCCCAAAATTGAGGTGGTGGACTTTGGGAGCAACTGTAGACATGGGGTTTGCTTTCTGCATGTAATTTGTTTCTGGTCTTATGTTTATCTTAGTCTACTATTTAGAGTTTATTATCATCGGTAGATTCGTTTATTGATTTTGTTTCTCTTTTCCTTTTTTTATATAGATATATAGATATATGTTTTTTTTTCTTTTTCTCTTTTTGTGAGTGTGTATGTGTATATCTTCTTTGTGTGATTTTGTTGGTATAGCTTTGCTTTTGCCATTTGTCCTAGGGTTCCTTTTGTTTTTTCTTTTTCTTATTATTTCCTATTTTTTTATTTTTAATAATTTATTATTTTTTATTTTAATAACTTTTATTTTATTTTGTTTTTCTTTCTTTCATTTTTTCTCCTTTTTCTTCTGAGCCACGTGGCTGACAGGATCTTCATGCTCTGGCCAGGTGTCAGGCCTGTGCCTCTGAAGGCGGAGAGCTGAGTTCAGGAAATTTGTCCACCAGACACTTCCCAGTTCCATGTAATATCAAATGGCGAAAGCTCTCCCAGATATTTCCATCTAAGCACTAAGACCCAGCTCCACTCAAGAACCAGCAAGCTACAGTGCTGGACACCCTAGGCCAAACAACTAGCAAGAAAGGAACACAACCACACCCATTAGCAGAGAGGCTGCCTAAAGTCATAATAAGAACACAGATACCCCAAAACACACCACTGGATGTGGCACTGCCCACCAGAAAGAAAAGATCCAGCCTCATCCACCAAAACACAGGCACAAGTCACCTCCACCAGGAACCTACAAAAGTCACTGAACCAACCTCACCCACTAGAGGCAGACACAAAAAACAATGGGAACTACGAACCTGCAGCCTGTGAAAAAGAGACCCCAAACACAGTAAGTAAAGCAAAATGAGAAGAAAGAGAAACAAATATAAGATAAAGGAGCAAGGTAAAAACCCACCAGCCCAAACAAATGAAGAGGAAATAGGCAGTCTACCTGAAAAAGAATTCAGAGTAATGATAGTAAAGATGATTGAAAATCTTGGAAATAGAATGGAGAAAATAAAAGAAACGTTTAACAAGGACCTAGAAGAACTAAACAGCAAACAAACACTGATGAACAAAACAATAAATGAAATATAAAATTCCCTAGAATGAATCAATAGCAGAATAACTGAGGCAGAAAGTATAAGTGACCTGGAAGATGAAATAGTGGAAATAACTACTGCAGAGAAGAAAAAAGAGTGAAGAGTATTGAGGACAGTCACAGAGACCTCTGGGACAACATTAAGCACACCAACATTCTAATTATAAGGGGTCCCAGAAGAAGAAGAGAAAAAGAAAGGGACTGGAGAAAACATTTGAAGAGATTATAGTTGAAAACTCCCTAATATGGGAAAGGAAGTAGTTAATCAAGTCCAGGAAGCACAGAGTTCCGTACAGGATAAATCCAAGGAGAAACAGGCCAAGACACATTAATCAAACTATCAAAAATTAACTACAAAGAAAAAATATTAAAAGCAACAAGGGAAAAACAACAAATAACATACAAGGGAATCCCCATAAGGTTAACAGCTGATCTTTCAGCAGAAACTCTGCAAACCAGAAGGGAGTGGCGGGACATACTTAAAGTGATGAAAGGGAAAATCCTACAACCAAGGTTACTCTACCCAGCAAGGATCTCATTCAGATTTGACAGAGAAATTAAAACCTTTACAAACAAGCAAAAACTAAGAGAATTCAACACCACCAAACCAGCTTTACAACAATGGCTAAAGGAACTTCTCTAGGCAGGAAACACAAAAGAAGTAAAAGACCAACAATAACAAATCCAAAATAATTAAGAAAATGGTAATAGGAACCTACATATCGATAACTACCTTAAATATAAATGAATTAAATGCTCCAACAAAAAGACATAGACTGGTTAAATGGATACAAAATCAAGACCTGTATATATGCTGTCTACAAGACATGCACTTCAGGATTTCCCTGATTCTTCCAGTGGTTAAGAATCTGCCTTCCAATGCAGGGGACATGGGTTCAATTCCTGGTCAGGGAACTAAGATCCCACATGCCACAAGATAACTAAGCCCTCGAGACAAAGACATGTATGCAGAAAACTCCAAGACACTGATGAAAGAAATTAAAAATGATACAAACAGATGGAGAGATATGCCATGTTCTTGGATTGAAAAAATCGGCATTCTGAAAAAGACTATACTACCCAAAGCAATCTATAGATTCAATGCAATCCCTATCAGACTACCAATGGCATTTTTCACAGAACTAGAACAAACAATTTCACAATTTGTATTGAAACACAAAAGACCCCGAATAGCCAAAGAAATCTTGAGAAATAAAAACACAACTGGAGGGCTTCTCTGTTGGCGCAGTGGTTGAGAGTACACCTGCCGATGCAGGGGACATGGGTTTGTCCCCCGGTCTGGGAAGATCCCACATGCCACGGAGCGGCTGGGCCCATGAGCCATGGTCGCTGAGCCTGTGCGTCCGGAGCCTATGCTTCACAACAGGAGAGACCACAACAGTGAGATGTCCATGTACCGCAAAAAAAAAAAAAAAAAAAAAAAAAAAAACAAAGGAAGAAAAAGATAAAGGAAGAAAGAATATGCAATGGAGAAAAGATAGCCTCTTCAATAAGTGGTGCTAGGAAAACTGGACAGCTACATGTAAAAGAATGAAATTAGAACATTCCCTAACACCATACACAAAAATAAACTCAAAATTGATTAAAGACCTAAATGTAAGACCAGATACTATAAAACTCTTAGAGGAAAACATAGGCAGAACATTCTATGACATAAATCACAGCAAGATCCTTTTTGACCCACCTCCTAGAGAAATGGAAATAAAAACAAAAATAAACAAATGGGACCTAATGAAACTTAAAAGCTTTTGCACAGCAAAGGAAACAATAAACAAGATGAAAAGACAACCTTCAGAATGAGAGAAAGTATTGCAAATGAAGAAACTGACAATGGATTAATCTCCAAAATATACAACAGGTCTTGTATCTCAATATAAAAAATCAAACAACCCAATCCAAAAATGGACGGAAGACCTAATTGGACATTTCTCCAAAGAAGATATACAGATCACCAACAAACACATCAAATGATGCTCAGCATCACTAATCATTAGAGAAGTGCAAATCAAAACTACAATGAGAGGGGCTTCCCTGATGGCGCAGTGGTTGAGAGTCCACCTGCCAATGCAGGGGACGTGGGTTCGTGCCCCGGTCCGGGAGGATCCCACATGCCATGGAGTGGCTGGGCCTGTGAGCCATGGCCACTGAGCCTGCGCATCCAGAGCCTGTGCTCCACAACAGGAGAGGCCACGACAGTGAGAGGCCTGCGTACCACAAAAAAAAACCCAAAAAAAAAAACTACAGTGAGGTATCACCTCACACTGGTCAGAATGGCCATCATCAAAATATCTACAAACAATAAGTGCTGGAGAGGGTGTGGAGAAAAGGGAACCCTCTTGCATTGCTGGTAGGAATGTAAATTGATACAGCCACTTTGGAGAACAGTATGGAGGTTCCTTAAAAAGCTAAAAATAGAAGGACCCTATGACCCAGCAATCCCACTACTGGGCATATACCCTGAGAAAACCATAATTCAAAAAGAGTCATGTACCACAATGTGCATTGCAGCTCTATTTACAATAGCCAGGACATGGAAGCAACCTAAGTGTCCATCGACAGATGAATGGATAAAGAAGATGTGACACATATATACAAGGAATATTACTCATCCATAAAAAGAAATGAAATTGAGTTATTTGTAGTGAGGTGGATGGACCTAGAGTGTGTCATACAGAGTGAAGTCAGAAAGAGAACAACAAATACCATATGCTAACACAGATATACGGAATCTAAAAAAAAATAAAATGTGGTTCTGAAGAACCTAGGGGCAGGATAGGTATAAACACACAGACGTAGAGATTGGACTTGAGTACACGGGGAGGGGAAAGGATAAGCTGGGTTGAAGTGAGAGGTTCCATGGACATATATACACTGCCAAATGTAAAATAGATAGCTAGTGGGAAGAAGCCACATAGCACAGGGAGATCAGCTCAGTGCTTTATGATCACCTAGGGGGTGGGATAGGGAGGGTGTGAGGGAGACGCAAGAGGGAGGAGATATGGGGATATATGTATATGTATAACTGATTCACTTTGTTATACAGCAGAAATTATTACACAATTTTTAAGCAATTATATTCCCATCAAGATGTTAAAAAAAAAAATTAGTGAATAACAGTCAAAATGAAGAAAGAAAACTCAGTATGTGCCCCAGAGTTCTTTAACAACAAATGGTGACAATAGGTCATGAATGTGTGATGGGGTCCAGCTGATGGGGTGATGTTCAATTTACCATTCACAATGATAACAAGAAGTAGATACTAAGTGTCCTAGTCAGTAATGTTATACATATGCAGGTGTGTGTGTGTTTGTCTATCTGAGATCAATAGTTTTATAATTTGCATTCTATGGATCAACTCTCAGTAAAATAGTTTTCTGAAAAAGAAAAATCATTGCATTTTAACTGTACATGTACGTTTAGCCTACGGAGATGCCCAGTCTGTTTTGAAGAAGCAATTCAACCCTGCTTTTCCTTGTACTGACTTAGCATCAAACTAGGTGAGGCAGAAGAAAATCGTATCTCATCCCCCAGCCTTCCTCAGGTAAAAAGGAGAAAGTTTTTTCTATCTCAGAAATTCAGATGCCAACTTGAAAGGATAAGAAAAATCTCATCAGCTAGAGTTTTGGGGAAATGACACTTCTTTGAACAAAGCAGTCTCCTGAGGCTAATTATTTTAGAGCTTTTTGCCTGCAGATAGTTTCACCTTTGGTGCGTCACCCACCGTCCACTTTTTCAGATTAAGTAACAAAGGGATAGAAAGGTCAGCTGGCTTTTCAAGATCAGGAAAACATATCAAGGGGTTAGATTCACAACTTTCTTATTTCCAGGAATTGAGCTTCTACTACTAGGTTGGCTCTGTTCTGGATACTCTGTTTACATTCAGAGGCTGTTGTAACATTTCCTTGGTATACAACAACTTTTACAACACTGTCACAATCTTTTCTGTTTATCGGGTTTCTCTGCAAATTTATTATAGCAGCTGCTTAACTTATATAAGTCTCCTGATTCTAATTGTTGAGTTCATTCATCCCTGGTGTTAAGGGTGCTGATAAAATCTATCTTCCAAAGGCCCAGAACTGAAGGCCAGATTCTGATCCTTGGTGAATTGTCCAAGGCAAATACTCCTTGGAAAGTCTTTTCAGCTAACAACCTGGTGTAGCACATGAAACTGTCCAAAGCTATGAGTCACCAATACATTAAATCACACGGCTTGCTTAAATGGTCTGTAGACTTATAATATGTTGGATGAGACTTCCTTAAACCAGTCTAGAAAGCAACCAAGACGCAATAAAAGGCCAGAAGGTATGGCTCTAATTTGTCTAAAATTATTAAGCTGATTATCAGTTAACTCAGTTCAAATTAATTGCAATCATGATTTGACTGAAAGTTCATTAACTAACAATACCCTCTTTTTGGCAACAAGGTAAAGATAAATCTGTAATAGAATTCACTTCACTGTCAGGCAGTCCACAGTATAATTGGCACCCCCATCAAACACCCTGAAACCTCACATGTTTGTGAATTCTAAGTATGAACTTCACACTTCACCTTGCATTTTATATGCTTTCACTACTACTCAAATGGAAAAAAAGAAATAAAAAGACAAGTGGTTGTCACTTATGGAATTATTTAATCTCAAATTACATTGTCTTTTCTGTTTCTTATTGTGTTCCCACTTTACCAGGTAAGAATGTCCCCACCCTACCCGCCATGGGGCAGAAGCAAGTTTATGATGTTCTCAGAGAATTAACATCTTACAGAAGTATTCTTAAGACTTATCCTTCAGTTGCTGAAGAACTACTTTGGAGTATTCTATGAACTCTTGACATAGTGGGGGGATTTGGGCTAGGCATTGTGCATTTGCCTGTACTGGTGCTTGATCTTGGTTAAATGATAGGTCCTCAATGTTCAGTTGACATCCCTAAAGTACCACAGTACCAAATACTAGCTTCAAGATGCTCTATTCTGAGATATGCCTGCCTTTGGCTAGCCAAGGGTATGTGTTCTTATCTTCTTGGGAGTGTTATCTTTCATTTTAGAGCAAATATAGAAAAGCTGTCTATTTTTCTTTGGCTAAGGTTGAGATGTCTATCTAAGACCCAAAGGAGAGTTCTCTTGGAAGAGTCAAACACAAGTTCTCAGGTGTCTCACATGGGAAGAGTTGTGAACCCACCTTCTATATCCCCTGATGGGAGGAAGGGAAGAGGTAAGGGGAGTTGGAGCTCTTCTCATAGGTTGAAAAGACGAGAAAAATTTTCCATCACTGAAAGGATGAGAGACCCGGCTTTGCAAGGAGAAGCAAAGAGTTCAGGAACTTTGGAGTCAGGGCTGGTACAGCTCAGTGATGTTAGCCTTGTGAAAATCCTTCCACAGAGAGGCCTCAAGATGCCTATCATGGTTTATGCAACCCGGGTGGTCTCCCCCACCACTGAGTACCAGTAGGAGAAGAGCCGGTGCAGGCGGCCACGAGCAGGAGAAGGAAGCGGCCAGAGTGCATCCTGCGCAGCGTCACCCCCCTCCCGCCTCCCCAGTAATTTCTTTCCTTACCTTAGCCAGTCTACAAGATAAATACAGAAGGAAAAATTTTCCCTGTTTATCAGCAGAGAAAACAGAACTTCAGAGAGGCTCATGCTTGCCCCGTGTGTCAGGAGTCGGTTCTGTTTTCTTCCGTCGTCACCCTATGTCTCTCTCTAGGTCCCATATTACTTTTCCTTTTCTATCCCAATCCTGCCCTAAACGTATGAACTCAGGGTGCAAAATAGCCCATTTACTGGAAAAGTCATGCATATGATTATTTAATAACAATAATAAACCTTACCTAAATGTTAAGATCTATGCAAGAACTTTTGCAGATTTTGCCTTTTTTTTTTCCTATTGTGGATTGACTTTGCTTTTCCTCATTGTTGTTTACAAAATGCAGATTTTAAAAACTAAATTGAAATGTTTTAACTCCTTCGTAATTCTGATTAAATCTCTTTTATATAAAAAGGCAATGGATTTGTATTTTCTTTAGAAAATGTACATCTATAGAAAGAGGTAACATGCAGCAGTGTCCCACTTTTATAAATTATCCAGATTAACAATTCAAAAATATTTTTCCTATTTTATCTGCCTGAAATAATGTTCTAAATCATTTCTATGAATCTGAGAGACTTAAAAATGAGGAATAATTCTAATTTACTTTTTTTAGTTGTTGAGTATATTGTTCACCTCAACTGTTAAGAAAAATAAGAACAATAGATGAATATCTCCATCTAGAGCGTGTTTAGGAAAAATGTAATTGCTCAAAAGAAGCCATTCTGTATTCTGATAATGGGTTGCAATTCAACAGCTCATCAGTATGTCAGGAGAAAACATCAAAGACATGACTAACCTCAGTTTGGGATGGACACAGACTTATATTCTCTGGGATGCTGGTTTAGTTTCTATTCATGTGTCCTAAGATTGCTGGGCACCAAGTAATTCAATGTTTTATAACTCAGATGAACCAAACAGAGCTCAAACCTCTCTCTGTGCCTGATACCAACCCTGCATAAGCAGCAAATAAATTATTTGGAGTCTGTGTAAATTCCATCATAAAAATAAGCAAAGAGTGCATTGGAAAGAAAAGAAATGTTACTTAAGTCATGAAAAGGTATTTTTATTTTTAATGATAATTTTATTTAAGTTGTCTTTATTATAAATATTCACACACACCCCATTCCATCGCCTCCTTCATCTTACTCTATCAATTATTCATTCTCTATCTACATTTATTTATCTCTACTTTTTTCCATTTCTAAGGGGACCTTTCCCTTGGCTCACTCTCAGTTCTTCTCTTACTTATTTGATTTGTCAGTCCTTTACGATGTTGTTTAATACATCTTCCTCCCAGAAACCCTTCCCTTGCTTCTCATGGCACTAAACTGTAGCAGCTACTGTTAATGCTCCATCCTTAGCTCTTAAGACGTTAACATTTCCACGCATGACAGCACAGACTTACAACCACCAGCACATGATGCTCTTTTGCCTGAACATCAGAATCCACTCTTACTGCACATGTGTTAGGTCAGCAGTGCCAGGGAATTAACCCCTGAGAACCGCCCCCCCAAGGCAGTGACTAACAGCAACTGGTATACAAATATTTGTGCTCATTCACCCCTCATGCAAGACAGTTCTGCCACACATGTCTACACTGAGTGTCAGAGTTCTGCAGTGAAACGAAGCTTCAGTTGCTCACAACTAAAAACAACCTTTATTGGCTTTATTCTCTTCTCCGTCTCACCGCTTCACTCATCTATTGCTATGTCTTAGGATCGTTTACCAACTAAATTCCTTGCACTCAAACCTTGTCTTGGCGTCTTCTTATGGAATCCAAAGGTAAAATTTTAGTTTTATAGTTACTTCCCTAAATTGTTCTTTTCAAGATTTTTTTCTCTCCCTGAAACTCTTTAACTATTGGGGATTTCAAAGTTTCATTCTCTGGTCGAGCTCATACGCATTCTTATTTGCACTGACCATCTACAGATTGGTGACTCTCAAATCGGTTCATCTAGCTGTATAAATTTCAAAGATGTTACTGTCTCCCAAACTACTGTGAATTCTTTGAAGACTGGCCTATCTTTTTTTATTTCTTTATTTCCAGGCTTTAAAATAGTATCTGACATGCCCATACATATTGTGTAAATGATATTTGAATTGATTAGAACATGAAAGTACAGGACAAATGTCAATTTATTGCATACGCGCAAGTACTAGAATCATTCTGTGCCTACATAGTAACAAAAGAAAGACCATTTAATCAATTAATATGAAAATATATTCAAATCTATGAAGAAGGAAAAACTCTACTTTTTTGGGAGCATGGTAACATAAATCACCAGCTGACTGAACATCCCATGTTCTGACTGAATTTACTGATAAATTCAACAATTAGAGTATTACTTGCTAAATATCAGTATTTAATAGCTGTAGCTTTTGTTCCCCTCTCAGTTAATCAGCTATTCAAAAAGTATCTTGCTCCACTGAAGTCAATTTGTCTAGTTTTCAGGATATCTGTTAACCACCAGGAACTATATTTCTTATATTTAAAATAAATGAGAGCACCAGCAAGGCCTCTCCTTTCCATTTAGAGAATGGAAGGCTGCCAGATAGAGTACCCAGATCAACTCCTGACATTTAAATAGGTATTTGCTTAATTACAATGAAGTATTTCATGTGTAAGAATTAAGATTGTGAGCAATAAATTAGGCACATTTTTGCCATGAATCCTTTAAGGAATCATCCTCTAGAGTAGCAGAAATTTATTGTTAATTACAATTTAAGTCAACTGCCTTATTTCAGAGGGAAAGCAGCTGAGATCGAAACACATGGAGCAGCTTTTCTAGAGCACAGCACAGGTGGTGAGCTGAGACGAAGGCATCACCCTATGGTTTATACCCAGGCCCTCCTGTACCCTATTTGTATATTGCTTCAAAAAATGTAATGTCAAGATGGCGTAAGAGTAAGATGCGGAGATCACCTTCCTCCCCACAGATACACCAGAAGTACATCTACACGTGGAACAACTCCTACAGAACACCTACTGAACCCTGGCAGAAGACCTCAGACCTCCCAAAAGGCAAGAAACCCCCCACGTACCTGGGTAGGGCAAAAGAAAAAAGAATAAACAGAGACAAAAGGATAGGGACGGGACATGCACCAGTGGGAGGGAACCGTGAAGGAGGAAATGTTTCCACACACTAGGAAGCCCCTTCGCGGGCAGAGACTATGGGTGGTGGAGGGGGGAAGCTTCGGAGTCGCGGAGGAGAGCGCAGCAACAGGGGTGCGGAGGGCAAAGCAGAGAGATTCCCACAAAGAAGATCAGGGCCAACTGGCACTCACCAGCCCAAGTCGCTTGTCTGCTCACCCACCGGGGCGGGGGGGCGCTGGGAGTTGAGGCTTGGGCTTTGGTCAAAGTGTCAGGAGAGGACTGGGGTTGGCGGTGTGAACACAGCCTGCAGGGGGTTAGTGCAAGATGGCTAGCCGAGATGGAGTCCAGGGAAAAGTCTGGATCTATCGAAGAGGCAAGAGGCTTTTTCTTCCCTCTTTGTTTCCTGGTGCACGAGGAGAGGGGATTAAGAGCGCTGCTTAAAGGAGCTCCAGAGACGGGCGCGAGCCGCGGCTAACAGCGCGGACCCCAGAGACAGGCATGAGACGCTAAGGCTGCTGCTGCTGCCAACAAGAAGCCTGTGTGCGAGCACAGGTCACTATCCACACCCCCCTTCCAGGGAGCCTGTGCCACCCACCACTGCCAGGGTCCCGGGATCCAGGGACAACTCCCCCGGGAGAACGCATGGTGTGCCTCAGGCTGGTGCAACGTCACGCCAGCCTTTGCCGCTGCAGGCTCACCCCGCACTCCGTGCCCCTCTGTCCCCGCTGGCCTGAGTGAGCCAGAGCCCCCGAATCAGCGGCTCCTTTAACCATTCCCAGCTCTACATAATATCAAATGACGAAAACCTCCCAGAGATCTCAATCTCAACACCAGCACCCACCTTCACTCAACGACCAGCAAGCTACAGTGCTGGACATCCTATGGCAAACAACTAGCAAAATAGGAACACAACCACACCCATTATCAGAGAGGTTGCCTAAAATCATAATAAGTCCATAAACACCCCAAAACACACCACCAGACGTGGACCTGCCCACCAGAAATACAAGATCCAGCCTCATCCACCAGAACACAGGCACTACTCCCCTCCACCAGTAGCCACTGGGGACAGACACCAAAAACAACAGGAACTATGAACCTGCAACCTGCAAAAGGAGACCCCAAACACAGTAAGATAAGCAAAATGAGAAGATAGACAAACACACAGCAGATGAAAAAGCAAGATAAAAACCCACCAGACCTAATCATTAATCATTAGAGGGATGCAAATCAAAACTACAATGAGATATCATCTCACACCAGTCAGAATGGCCATCATCAAAAAATCTAGAAACAATAAATGCTGGAGAGGTGTGGGAAAAGGGAACCCTTTTACACTGTTGGTGGGAATGTAAATTGATACAGCCACTGTATGGATTTTCCTTAAAAACAGTATGGAGGTTTCTTAAAAAACTACAAATAGAACAACCATATGACCAGCATTCCCACTACTGGGCATATACCCTACGAAAATCATAATTCAAAAAGAGTCATGTACCAAAATGTTCATTGCAGCTCTATTTACAATAGCCTGGAGGTGGAAACAACCTAAGTGCCCATCATCGGATGAATGGATAAAGAAGATATGGCACATATATACAATGGAATATTACTCAGCCATAAAAAGAAACGAAACTGAGCTATTTATAATGAGGTGGAGAGACCTAGAGTCTGTCATACAGAGTGAGGTGGGTCAGAAAGAAAGACAAATAATGTATGCTAACACATATATATGGAATTTAAGGGAAAAAAATGTCATGAAGAACCTAGGGGTAAGACAGGAATAACAATACAGAAAAAAATAAAGTGTAATGTCAAAGATAATACAATGGCTCTGCACCCATTGAATTTATGGGGCAATATTTGTTAGAATTATTAAAAAAAAAATGACTGGAAGAGAGTTTAGAGATTATTAAGTACAGCTCTTTTTCTTGATAAATATATCCACTCTATAATATCTAAAAAGTGGGTTTCAATAATTTAGTTTCCAGTCTGACATACAAAAAGTTTGGGATCATCACTTTTGTTTTCACAAGAAAAATAGCTGAACAAAATGAAAATCAACAACTCTTCTTATATCCATCAGAGAATTGAGATCACAGGTCAAACTGCCACCCTGAAACTGGAAAGACAGATAATCACAGCTTACCAGGGGCAGAAGCTTCTGCTGGAGCCTTTTAGGACCACTTAAAGGGTAATTGAATAGATGCTGGAGATGAAACATTAACTAATGAATGAGAGATAAAACCTCATGAGGGCACCCATACTTTCTTGAGATTTACTTCAAAGATCTCCACTGAGTTCTCACTGTGAAAATCAGAGAAAAAGCCTTTCATGTTTCTGACAGAAGGAGGGGAAAGTAACAACTTTTAAATAAGCTCAGGGTACTTTGTTATGCTTAACACCTGCCTGTCCTCAAGGGAAACTATTTTACCAGAGCTTAACCAACTAGGGTTTTACTAGAGCCTAACTGACCTGTAGGAAGGGACATTGCCCAACTCCAGCCTCCTCTAGACTTCTTGTCTCACCTAAAATGAGAGGCGTAAGCTGAGAAGCACTTGTGAAAGTAACAGCCCAGGGACACAGGCTAACTAAAATACTGAGAATTAATCATAAGATTATAGAACACTTCCCCTCCCCTATACCTTACCATCACACCAGTAGGTCTCCTCCTGCATAACAGGAGATTACAGCTGAAAAAAATGGCAAGACTATTTAAGAAGTATTTTCTAGGGAAATGCAGGACAATAGGGAAGACAAAAACAAGGACACTAAGGGAAATTTTAGCCTCTGACACAACAGCTACAGCAAATAGTAAACATAACCTTAATCTTAGCCAGATAAGTATAAACACTGACACTAAAGACCTATTTACTTCACTTCTTTTTCTCCAGTACATCATGTTTGACTTTTAACAAAAATTGAGAAACAAAACACAGAGTCTGAGGAGACAAAGCAAGCATCAGAATTAGATTCAGATATGGCAGAGATTTTGGAATTGTCAGGCAAAACATTTGAAATAATTATAATTAATTAATATGCTAATTAGCTCTAGTAAAGAGAAAGTGGACATTGTAGAAGATGAGATGGATAATGTAAGTGGAAAGCTGGAAATTCTAAACAAGAATCAAAATGAAATGCTAGAAATCAAAAACACTGTAGTAGATATGAAGACTGCCTTTGATGGGTTCACCAGTAGACTAAAAATGTCCAAGAAAAGAATCAGTGATCTTGAGTATATGTCAATAGAAACTTTCTAAACTGAATAGCAAAGAATGAGAAAAATTGGACATATATCCAAGAACTAGGATAATTGCAAAAGATGTAGTATATATGTAATGGGAATACCATAAAGAGACAACAGATCAGAAAAAAATATTTTAAGTTGTAGTGGCTGAGACTTTTCCAAAATTAGTTGCAGACACCAAACCACAGGTTCAGAAAGCTCAGAGATCAAGCAGGATAAATACCACAAAATCTATAACTAGACTTATTATATTCCAATTGCAATAAAGAAAATATTGAAGAAAACCAGAGGGGGGAAAAACATGCTTATAGAGGAACACAAATTAGAATTACAGTAGCGTTCCTATCATAAACCATTCAAGTGAGACGAGAGTGTAGTGAAATATTTAAAGTATTAAAAGAAAACAAAACCTAGAATTCTGAATCCAGTGAAATTATCCTTTAAAAGTTAAGGGAAAATGACAACTTGATCAGACAAGAAAAAAAGAGAGAGAATTTGTTACCAGTAGGTCTATCTTACAGAAATATTAAAAGAAGGTCTTCAGACAGAAAAAAATAAAAATGTATATAGTTCAGAAATGCAGATCTGCATAAAGAAAGGGAGAGCATTTAAGAAGGAAGGAATAAGTGAAGGCAAAATAAAAAAATTACCTTTCTTATTCTTAATTTATCTAATAGTTTGTTGAAAATAATAATAGCAATAATGTGTTGAGTGATTATAGCTTATGGATAGCTTATGGATAAGTAAAATGAATACAGCAATGTAATAATGAACAAGAGAGAGGATTTAAGAAGTCCCTGTTTTAAGGTACATGCACTACCTATGAAGTGTTATAGTGTTATTTGAAAGGGTAGATTAATTGTAAATGTATATTACAAACTCTAGGGCAACCACTAAGATCATTTTAAAAAGAAGTGTAACTGATATGCTAAAAAAAGAAAGAAAGTGGAATCATATAAAATACATATTTAAAACCAGAGAAGACAGAAACAAATAAATGATGAAAAGAAAAACAAAGAGCAATGAATAGAAACTGTTAGAAATACAGTACATATTAAACCAACTATATCAATAATCACTTTAAAGGTGAATAGTTTAAAGACAGAGACTGTCAGAGTGGATGAAGAAACAAGATCCCACATATGCCGTCTACAAAAAATCCACTTTAAACCTAAAGACACAGATAGATTAAAAGTAAAGGAATGGATAAAAATAAACCTTCCCAATAATCATCAAAGGAAGCTGAAGTAGCTATATTAACTTCAGACAAAGAAGACTTCTGAGCAAGGAAAATTATTAGGGATAAAGAGGGGTATTATGAAATGATAAAGATGTCAGTTCACCAAGAAGACTTACAATCCTTAATGTGTATGCACCTAACAACAGAGCATCAAAATACTTAAGGCAAAAACTGAGAGAACTCAATGAGAAATAAATGAACCTACTGTCATAACTGGAGACAGATCCAGCAGGCAGAAAAATAGTAAAGATAAATTTGAAATGACTAGCATCATCAACTAATTGGATCTAATTGACATCTATAAACACCTAGTCCAACACATTCTTCTCAAGCTCCCATGGAGCATTAACCAAGATAAACCATGTTCTGGGCCATAAAGCAAACCTCAACAAATTTAAAAGAGTAGAAATCATAAGCCCACAATGGAATTAAACTAGAAAATATTAACAGAAAGAGTTGGAAAAATCCTAAAATATTTGGAGACTAAACAACACATTTCTAAATAACACATGGATCAAATGATATCTTGAGAAATTTTTAAATATATCAAACAAAATGAAAATGAAAATACAACTCATCAAAATGCCTCGGTTGCAGTGAAAGCAGTACTTAGAGGGAAATGTATAGCATTGAATGCGTATATTAGAAGAAATATCTAAAATTAATAATCTAAGCTTCCATTTTAGGAAACTTAAAAAAGAGCTTAAAAGCTTAAGTTAAAAAACTTAAAAACAAAATAATTATATTCAAAGTAAGCAAAAGGAAAAGATAATAAAAATAGGGCACAAATCAATGAAATTGAAAACATCATCCCAAGTGTTCATATAACAGAGGGAAGGATATTTTTTGTTTGTGTTTTGACTGGTGACAAATTTTATTTTTCCATGTGGAAAACTCAGGCTGTGTTCATGGTCTTTTTTTTTTTTTAAATAGATCTTTATTGGAGTATAATTGTTTCACATACTGTATTAGTTTCTGTTGTACAACAAAGTGAATCATCCATATGCATACATATGTCCGCATATCCCCTCCCTCTTGAGCCTCCCTCCCATCCTCCCTATGAAGTACTCCCAAATTCATTCTACGAAGCCACCATCACCCCGATACCAAAACCAAAATAAGATATCACAAAAAAAGAAAACTACAGGCCAATAGCACTGGTGAGCATAGATGCAAAAATCCTGAACAGAATACTAGCAAACAGAATCCAACAGCACATTAAAAGGACAATACACCATGATCAAGTGGGAATTATCCCAGGGAAAGATAGGTTTTTGAGACATACATCCAGGAGGTACACAGAGGAGAAAGCGTGGAGCAAAGAGATGTACCCACAAGCCAAAGAATGCTAGCAGCCACCAGAGGCTTGAAGAGGCAAGAAACAGATTCTACCCTACAGCCTCCAGAGGTACTGCATCTCTATTTACATCTTGATTTTGGACTTTGGGCCTCCAGAAATGTGAGAGAATAAATTTCTGTTGTTTTAAACCACCAACTTTGTGCTAATTTGTTATAGCAGCCACAGAAAACTAATACAATATTCAACTCAACAGCTAGTTTCTTTGGCAAAATTCCCATAGAAAATACCATGCAATTAGCCAAATACCAGCTAATAGCATCAAGATACAGGAAATCATTTAAGCTGAATTGTCAGCCTAAATGACAAATACTGGCCTGTCAAGATATTCCAGAAATCTTAAGTACTTTTCTCATAATGGTGGGTTTTTTGGTTGTGTTTTGTTTTGTTTTAAATGAGAAGCTTTGATAAATGTCTGTGCTTCTCTTTAAAATTTATATTTATTATGCTGAATTGGCTCTTGGAAATTTCATTTACTTGTTTGAGCCCATTCAAACTGTACATACCATTTATAGTAGTCTTGAGTATGAACAAAGGGAAGACAAATTTATGGTAGAGGTACATCAATTGTGAAGGTATTGTCTACCAACTCAGATAAATTGACTTATACAGTCCTCTGTTTGCAGCTCTGTAATAATGTGTACCTGATTCCTGACTACATAGTTCCCTATCTGCACACTCTCTTCATTATAGGAGAAAATCAGAAAACTGTTTCCCTTTCCTTCTCCAACTTCAAAACTCCCATACTCAGCATTTTCAAGTCATATCATTCTGTCCTTACTGAAATTTTCTCACACATCGAGGCCTGACTCACAGCCACATGTATTGTGAAGTTCACATGGGTTTCACTATCTCCTAGTTCATGTCAGTGAGACCACATTTTAGAAGGGAGTTCATCCTGTCTTCTTGCTTTATTATTATTATTGGGGTATAGTTGTCTTACAATGTTGTGTTAGTTTCTACTGTACAGTGAAGTGGAGTTCCCTGTGCTATACAGCAGGTTCCTAGTAGTTATCTATTTTGTACATATTGTATATATGTCAGTCCCAATATCCCAATTCATCCTACCCTCCTTCCCCTCCTTGTGTCCATATGTTTGTTCTCTACGTCTGCATCTCTATTTCTACCTTGCAGACTGGTTCATCTGTACCATCTTTCTAGATTCCACATATATATGTTAATATATGATATTTGTTTTTCTCTTTCTGACTTACTTCACTCTGTATGACAGTCTCTAGGTCCATCCACATCTCTACAAATGACCCCATTTCATTCCTTTTTATGGCAGAGTAATATTCCATTGTGTACCTGTACCACATCTTCTTTATCTATTAGTCTGTTGGTGGGCATTTAGGTTACTTCCATGACCTGGCTATTGTAAATATCATCACAGTGAAATTGGGGTGCATGTGTCTTTTTGAATTATGGTTTTCTCTGGCTATATGCCCAGTAGTGGGATTGCTGGGTCATATTGTAATTCTATTTTTAGCTTTTTAAGGAACATTCATACTTTTCTCCATAGTGGCTGTATCCAATTCCCACCAACAGTGCAAGAGGGTTCCCTTTTCTCCACACCCTCTCCAGCATTTATTATTTGTAGATTTTTTGATGATGGCCATTCTGAACAGTGTGAGTTGATACCTCATTGTAGTTTTGATTTGCATTTCTCTAATAATTAGTGATGTTGAGCATCTTTCATGTGCCTCTTTGCCATCTGTGTGTCTTCTTTGGAGAAATGTCTATTTAGGTCTTCTGTCTATTTTTAGATTGGGTTGTTTGTTTTTTTGATATTGAGCTTCATGAGCTATTTGTATATTTTGGGGATTAATCCTTTGTCCGTTGATTCATTTGCAAATATTTTCTCCTATTTGGAGGGCTGTCTTTTCATCTTGTTTATGGTTTCCTTTGCTGTGCAAAAGCTTTTAAGCTTCATTAAGTCCCGTTTGTTTATTTTTGTTTTTATTTCCATTACTCTAGAAGGTGGGTCAAAAAAGATCTTGCTATGATTTATGTCAAAGAGTGTTCTTCCTATGTCCTCCCCTAAGTTTTCCTCTAAGTGTCCAGTCTTACATTTCGGTCTTTAATCCATTTTGAGTTTATTTTTGTGTATGGTGTTAGAGAGTGTTCTAATTTCATTCTTTTCCATGTCTAGTTTTCCCAGCACCAATTTTTGAAGAGACTGTCTATTTTATTCTTTCTTGAAGTATATTTATTTAATGTTTACCTATTTATCTTTCCCACCAGGCCAGTAATTTTCAATCTGGATTAGGGGTGAGATCCTACAGAAT
This sequence comes from Neophocaena asiaeorientalis asiaeorientalis, assembly GCF_003031525.2. NCBI lineage: Eukaryota > Metazoa > Chordata > Mammalia > Artiodactyla > Phocoenidae > Neophocaena > Neophocaena asiaeorientalis. The sequence goes on from NW_020173116.1 coordinate 1,273,885, forward strand.
GACCTAGAAAGATAGTTTGTAGTTTGTACCTCCCCCCTCCCTGAAATTCTGACTCAGTAGATGGTCGATGGGAATGAGCTCCTCAGATAGCACTGAAACTTACCTCCCTTCCCACTCCCTCACCTTCAACTTTATCTGCATAACATTGGAACATTTTGCCTGAATAAAAATAGGCATTTGACAACTGCCTATTTTATTGAAATTAATCCACTCTGATGGGTTTTGTACTGCACACTGATTTTCGTACCAGCAGACACCAAGGAAATAAAATATAAGTCCTCTCATCTTAGAGAGCTTAGATTTTAAAGTATATTTTTAGTTTATAGATCCCTTTAGGAATCCCATCAAAGCTGTGGATTCATACTTTTAGGTAAACATACACATAAAGTTTGCCTGTAAATTCAGGGGATCTATAACCTTCTGAAAATCATTCTTGAAGCCCCTATAGATCCAAGAGCCTCAAGTTAGAAGCCCTAGGTTAAAGGGTAATGCAGAACATAGTGTTACATGGAGGACACCCAACAAGTATTTGTTTAATTAAAAATGCTATATAAACTTATACACTAATCTCCTGAGTTGCATATAGCAACTTTGATTTGAAATCATGAAGGATACATGCATTTGCCTATAACCAGTGCCTTGGTATCCCTTCATGAGACAAATTATAGAATGAATATATTTATAAAAAACAACACAAAAGAAAAGAAAAAGGGGAAATACACAAGAAACAAGTCAGAGCTGAACAAATGTCATTTCTTTTGGAAAAAACAAATCCCAAAATGGCCAGTCTTATCATGCACTAAAAACATAAATCCTCAATCATTCTCTTATTACTGCCCCGAGTTCCTGAGGAAAATAGAAAGACAATTGTCCAGGCAAAGTTATTTCATTTATTTAAATATTTTCCTCAAACAATATTAAACTTTCCTGATTGGTTAGACAAGGCCACATAAGCTATAAAGAAGGCTTTGTCCCAAAATAAGTGAGCCTAGAAGTGGAATCAAAAGGCAGCGCACAGGTTTTATCATCTCCTTCCCCCTAGACCACACCCAATTCTCAATCCTCTGATTTAGACTTAGCATCTCAATGTTGAAAGCAAAGTTCCAGGGTAAAGAATGGAAGAAAGAGAAGTTCTCACCTAAAGACCTGACCTGTAGGACTGAACTACTTTACATATCTCCTTCCCCTGGGAAGGGCTATGATTCTCATGGGCTCTCTCAGCCCATTTTTTTAAGATAAAAATGATCTGAAGATTTTTCCTACCCATTTGTAGGGAAGAAATAGAAGACGTCATAGAGATGAATTCCAAAATGTTCCAAAAGAGGGCCATTCAACCTAAGGGCTCAGAAAATTAACTTTTTCCTTCAATACATGACTAACTTCAGCACAGCCCAGTGGGCCAGTAATGATCCTTAGACTTGTCCTCAAGAAAGGATATTAGGGAAGAACCTTGAACCTAATGACTGCCAATCATTTACCCAATACAACTGGCTCAGAAAAGTGCTGAAACTGAAATCCAGATATTTGGATAACCAGCCAGTGTTATTTCTACCCCACTATAAACTCTATGCTTAATCTATTATTACAAGAGATGAAATAAATTATCACTGTGAGAATAATAACCTTTCCAGGAAAAGAACAACTTTATCTTCAGTTGGATATTCCTGTGCACTATATTTCATTCCTTTGTAATCCACAGATATTTGCTTTTCACCTTGAAGTAGCACTGATTTAGCCTCATATTTTTCCACAGTTAGAAGTAAATTTCTATAGGACAGCATTTATACCTGGTTCACCTTGATGCCAAAAACTCGGCCTCTGTGTGCTGGTGCTGAGTCGAATCTCAGAGACAGATTTTTGGGTGAAGTAAAAAAGAATAACTTTATTGCTTTGCCAGGGAAAAGGGGACACAGCAGGTTCATGCCCCTCAAAACTGTGTGTCCCAACCTAGAGGGATTTGGTGAGGAGTTTTATAACATTGGTGAAAGGGTGGGGGTGCTGATAAGGATTGGGGTGTGTGCAGGGCCTGCACTCCTTTAATCTGACCTCAGGTGGTCTCTTGGTGAGCTTCTCTTGAATGCAGAATGCTAACATCTTCTATTTGTTGGAGGTGTTAGGTCTGTAAAGAGCTCAAGAATATTGTTATGTGTATCCCTTGAAGCAGAACCAGGACACTGCCCCAAGGCTGCACTATTGCTTCTTGACTACTATCGCTTGTCTCTGCATCCCCTTCTTCCCTGATTAGCAACTGTTTGAATCTGCCCTTTGGAACTCAGGGAAGGTCATGGAGGCAGGAGCCTATTCTCTACAAACAAGAAACAGGGGACAGAGAAAGGCTTTCATTCCCAGGAGTCCCACAGGGTCCTGCTTGGTTTCAGTCTTAGAATATCTACTACAGTATTTGCACATACTAGGAACTGAGTAAAAGACTGTTAAATTGGAATGAGCACAGGGGTAGGAAAATCAACAAAAACAATTTTCTTCGGTATTTCACAAGCCCAATTAATTGGTTTACCTGATGTATTTTCAAGTGAGTAGTACAGTAATATATCTATGTATCTTATGACACATACAGGTTGAAAAACTGCTTTCCAAAGAAGTTAAAATATTATAGATTACACATTGCTCAAATATCAAACATTTGACATCCAGATTTTAGACAAAACTTTTCCGTGTCTTTAAGAATATTTAGTGACATATATATTTCTCAAGGTCAGTAGGAAAAAAGAAACAAACAACAACAATAAAAGCCAGCCTCTGATCCTGCAAAGAACATTTCAACCAGAACACAGAGATTTTTCATATCTTTGGATACCAGTTCACTTTTTAACACATACATGCCCTTGGCAAAAATATCAAACAAGACAAAAATGCACAAAGTAAAAGTGAGATGCCTCCTTCATTCTCCAACACCACTCCCTGGGGGAAAACACACATAAAACTGTTTGCTTGTAACTTTTCCTGATTCTCCTGTAGAAGTTATTCATATCTAGAACACACAAAAATAGCCTGGGAGGTAATCCTGACATTTCTGCTGCAGCCTCAGTCAGAGGCAAGATTTACCTGGGACTCTCTAATCTCCTTTTGGCCATAATCTCACAAGTAATCCAAGGGTCAACCATGGCCAGCCATTCAACACTGAACAAATCACTATTAAGGATATTATAAATCAGTCACCATGCTGACAAAAATACTCTCTATCACTGTACAAACATACATTGAGTTGCTTTCCTTATTCACTGAATAAGACTAGACTTATATATGTGTGTGTGTAAAACTGAAGCAGAGAATAAATTGACTCAAGAAAGTTTTCTGTTCCTGAGTGATCTACCTCCCAGACACTGACTGCATCTCTCTGTTTGGAACCCCCTCAACTCTCACACTTGCTAAATTACCATAAAAGTGATTCCTTGCCAGCCTTGATAGCTGATACATGTCAAATGCCTCTGCTTGCCTGAACTACCCTTATAAAACAATTTGAAGGTCTAAACTACATGCTGGATGCTATTTCTTGTAAATGCAATGGTTTATTGAAAAGACGAATGACTAGGTTGTCAGTAGAGGTAGTCTTCTGAGTCTACTCTCACAGACCATGACCTCTAGAAGCTGTCTTCCCTATCTCAGGAGTAAGTCCACCTCACACAGATATTTGCCCAGTCCCAAGTTTTCTACTTAGAAAGTATAAGGGTGATTTCCCTCCAGCTGGCCACAAAGGAAAAACTGCTACAACCACTGCACATGGCTCATAGGATATTTTCTTTGACAGGTGATTTTGTTGTTTTATTCCAGCTTCTATCTGAATAAGGTTAGTTTCCCCACTCAGACCTTTTAGCTAACCCCAGCCTTGACATATATAAAATCTGGCTTTAGCAATGACTGTAAATGATTCCTATGCCTTTCTTTCCTAGGTATCTAAACAAGGCGATGTGACATATTTTCTGAACTACTTAAGCATTTCTACACAGTGACTAAATGCCACTAACCAGTTTAAAACCACTTCTGTGCCCATAAAAGCTGTTGTAGAAATCAGAATTGCTAATCTCGCAGGATTGCTGACCCCCTTGCAGAGTCACCAAAGCAAACATCTGTTGAATGGAGGGAAAAAGTCAACAACATCCTCTGGAATCAGGCAGTGTTTTGCATCCTTTTACTTTTCTTCTGCCTCAATTTAAAATTTAAATGACTGGAAGTCAGAGAATGCAGACACTTGTCACCAAATGTCACGTGCCACTTTCCAAGAGCCCATCTGCTCCACTAAATACACTGATTGGCTACTACATACAAATTCTTATTCAGGAATAGCTTTTAAATTGATCTGAGTTATCTCCACTTTGTTAAGGCAGTTTCTCAGGCATTTACTATTGTGAATGTACCAGTAATTGATATGTAATAGCCATTTCCCTCACCTCCCAGGACTGACCTGTAGACTTTCATCCTATTGTCATTAGATCAAGACCTATCTATCCAGTTTCAGATATCATTAGAGTGTGGTGTCATTTGAAGTCAGAGAAAAATGGGGGAAGGAAACATGTAGACATCTATACATTTGACACAAGTCAAGCAGAATCCTGCAGCAAGATTTACAACCAATGTAAAGTCAAACACTATAAACAGAATGAGAGAGGCCAAAAACAAAGAACCTTCTTGGGTACACAATTTTATGGAGTGCATTTGAGAATTCACAGCTGCTTTATCCAGTCTGTGTGAGAACTGTTCCCCATCTCTCTCTACCATCATTATATTTACATGCAATTTTCCAGTCTGGCTAACATATTAACATCAAGATACCCTATGCTCAGGGTACTGGTAGATGAGAGAATACCCAGGCTTCTGGGGCCATGAAAATTCCAATTGGTACTGAAATATCTCTTGGTTTTGTGCCTCCAAACATCACCAGTACCCTTTCTGATATCCCATCAATTTCAGGCATGTATGACCATTTCTCCTTCCTCTGAGGCACATAAGAAAAATACTGGGGAAATCTAGGCTCTTTAATAGTAAATTCCAATGCTTCCACCCCCACTGTATTAGACGGTATTTTTTATGTGTAAGACTGACCTCTGGGATGAGGAGATGCTGCAGGAAAGAAAATCTGAGGCACAGAGAAGTTAACAGCCTGGTCTAAGATCACAGAACTACCATGTGGCTGACAGGGTCTTGGTGCTCTGGCCTGACATCAGACCTGAGCCTCTGAGGTGGGACAGCCAAGTTCAGGACATTGGACTACCAGGGACCACTCAACCCTATGTTAATATCAATCAGCGAGAGCTCTCCCAAAGATCTCCATCTCAATGCTAAGACCCAACTACTCCCAACAGCCAACAAGCTCCACTGCTGGACGCCCAATGCCAAACAACTAGCAAGACAGGAACACAACCACACCCATTAGCAGAGAGGCTACCTAAAATCATACTAAATTCACAGACAACACAAAACACATCACAAGACATGGATCTGCCACCAGAAAGACAAGATCCTGTCTCACCCACCAGAACACAGGCACCAATCCCCTCAACCAAGAAACCTACACAATCCACTGAAACAACCATACCCACTGGTGCCAGACACCAAATCAATGAGAACTATGAACCTGCAGCCTGCAAAAAGGAGATCCCAAACAGAGTAAGTTAAACAAAATGAGAAGACAGAGAAATATGCAGCAGATGAAAGAGAAACAAAAACCCACCAGACCAAACAAATGAAGAGGAAATATGCAGTCTACCTGTAAAATAATTCAGAGTAATGATAGTAAAGATGATCCAAAATCTTGGTAATAGAATGGAGAAAATGCAAGAAATGTTTACCAAGGACCTACAAGAACTAAGGAGCAAACAAACAATGATGACCAACGCAATAAATGAAGTTTAAAATTCTCTAGAAGGAATCAATAACAGAATAACTGAAGCAGAAGAATGGATAAGTGACCTGGAAGACAAAATAGTGGAAAAAATTACCACAGAACAGAATAAAGAAAAAAGAGTGAAAAGAATTAAGGACAGTCGCAGAGACCTCTGGGAAAACATTAAACACACTAACATTCAAATTATAGGGGTCCCAGAAGAAGAAGAGAAAAAGAAAGGTCTGGGAAAATATTTCAAAAGGCTATACATGAAAAATTCCCTAACATGGAAAAAGAAATAGTCAATTAAGTCCACTAAGTGCAGAGACTCCCATAGAGCATAAATCCAAGGAGAAACATGCCAAGACACATATTAATCAAACTATCAAAAATTAAGTACGACGAAAAAATATTAAAAGCAGCAAGGGAAAAACAACAAATAACACACAAGTGAATCCCCAAAAGGTTAACAGCTGATCTTTCAGCAGAAACTCTGCAAGCCAGAAGGGAGTGGCAGGACATATTTAAAGTAATGAAAGGGAAAAACCTACAACTAAGATTACTCTACACAGCAATGATTTCATTCAGATTCAATGGAGAAATTAAAACCTTTAAAGACAAGCAAAAGTTAAGAGAATTCAGCACCAACAAACCAGCTTTACAACAAATGCTAAAGGAACTTCTCTAGGCAGGAAACACAAGAGAAGGAAAAGACCTACAATAACAAACCCAAAACAATTAAGAAAATGGTAATAGGAACATACATATCGATAATTACCTTAAATGTAAATGGATTAAATGCTCCAACCAAAAGATATAGACTGGCTGAATGGATACAAAAACAGACACGTTTATATGCTGCATACAAGGGACCCACTTCAGACCTAGGGACACAGACAGACTGAAAGTGAGGGGATGGAAAAAATATTCCATGCAAATGGAAATCAAAAGAAAGCTGGAGTAGCAATTCTCATATCAGACAAAAGAGATAAATGATCTATTTTCCTAATGATCAAGTGATCAATCAAAGAAGATGATATAACAATGGTAAATATTTATGCACCCAAAATAGGAGCACCTCAATAGATAAGGCAAATACTAACAGCCATAAAAGGGGAAATTGACGTAACATAATCCTAGTAGGGGACTTAACCACCCGACTTTCACTAATGTACAGATCATGCAAAATGAAAATAAATAAGGAAACACAAGCTTTAAATGATATATTAAACAAGATGGAGTTAACTGATATTTATAGGACATTCAGTCCAAAAAGGACAGAATAAACTTCCTTCTCAAGTGTACATGGAACATTCTCCAGGGTAGATCATATCTTGGGTCACAAAGCAAGCCTTGGTAAATTTAAGAAAATTGAAATTGTATCAAGTAACTTTTCCAACCACAGTGCTATGAGACTAGACATCAATTACAGGAAAATATCTAAAAAATACAAATACATGGAGGCTAAACAAGACACTGCTTAATAACCAAGAGATCACTGAAGAAATCAAAACTTACCAAGAAAAAAATTAATAATGAAAACATGATGATGTAAAACCTATGGGATGCAGCAAAAGCAGTTCTAAGAGGGAAGTTTATAGCAATACAATCATATCTCAGAAAACAAGAAAAATCTCAAATAAACAACTTAACTTTACACCTAAAGCAATCAGAGAAAGAACATAAAAAACTCTAGAAGGTAGCAGAAGGAAAGAAATCATAAGATCCGATCAGAAATAAATGAAAGAGAAATGAAGGAAACAATAGCAAAGATCAATAAAACTAAAAGCTTGTTCTTTGAGAAGATAAATAAAACTGGTAAAACATTAGCCAGACTCATCAAGAAAAAAAGGGAGAAGACTGTAGGCAGCAGAATTAGAAATGAAAAATAAGTAACCACTAACACTGCAGAAATACGAAGGATCATGGGAGATTACTACAAGCAACTATGTACCAATAAAATGGGCAACTTGGAAGAAATGGAAAAAATATTGGAAAAGCACGACCTTCTGAGACTGAACCAGGAAGAAATAGAAAACATAAACAGACCAATCACAAGGAATGAAATTGAAACTTTGATTAAAAATCCTCCGACAAAGAAAAGCCCAGGATCACGTGGCTTCACAGGTGAATTTTATCAAACATTTAGAGAAGGATTAACACCTACTCTTCTCAAATTCTTCCAAATTATACCAAATGGAGGAAGACTCCCAAACTCATTCTGCGAGGCCACCATCACCCTGACACCAAAACTAGACAAAGATGTCACAAAAGAAAACTGCAGGCCAATATCACTGGTGAACTTAGATGCAAAAATCCCCAATAAAATGCTAGCAAACAGAATCCAAGAGCACATTACAAGGTTCATACACCATGATCAAGTGGCTTTTATCCCAGGAATGAAGGGATTCTTCAACATATGCAAATCAATCAATGTGATACACCGTATTAACTACTTGAAGGATAAAAACCATATAGTAATCTCAATAGAGGCAGAAAAAGCTTTCAACAAAATTCAACACCCATTTATGATAAAAATCCCCCAGAAAGTAGGCATAGAGGGAACTTACCTCAACATAATAAAGGCCATATATGACAAACCCACAGCCAACATCGTTCTCAATTGTGAAAACCTGAAACCATTTCCACTAAGATCAGGAGCAAGACAATGTTGCCCACTCTCACCACTCTTATTCAACATAGTTTTGGAAGTTTTAGCCACAGCAATCAGAGAATAAAAAGAAATAAAAGGAATCCAAATTGGAAAAGAAGTAAAACTGTCACTATTTGCATATGACATGATACTATACATAGAGAATCCTAAAAATGTCACCAGAAAATTACTAGAGTCAATCAATGAATTTGGTAAAATTTCAGGACAGAAAATTAATGCACAGAAATCTCTTGCATTCCTATACAATAATGATGAAAGATCTGAAAGTGAAATTAAGGAAATAATCTCATGTAACACTGCAACAAAAAGAATAAAATACCTAGCAATAAACCTACCTAAGGAGACAAAATATCTGTATGCAAAAAACTATAAGACACTGAAGAAAGAAATTAAAGATGATACAAAGAGAGAGATGTACCATGTTCTTGGATTGGAAGAATCAACATTGTGACTACTACCCAAAGCAATCTACAGATGCAATGCAATCCCCATCAAACTACCAATGGTATTTTTCACAAAACTAGAAGAAAAAATTTCACAATGTGTAAGGAAACACAAAAGACCCCGAATAACAAAAGCAATCTTGAGAAAGAAAAACGAAGCTGGAGGAATCAGGCTCCCTAACTTCAGACTATACTACAAAGCTACAGTAAACATGACAGTATGGTACTGGCACAAAAAGCAGAAATATAGATCAATGGAACAGGATAGAAAGCCCAGAGATAAACCCACGTACATATGGTCACCTTATATTTATTAAAGGAGGCGAGAATATACAATGGAGAAAAGACAGCCTCTTCAATAAGTGGTGTTGCAAAAATTGGGCAGCTACATGGAAAAGAATGAAACTAGAACACTTCCTAACACCATACACAAAAATAACTCAAAATGGATTACAGACTTAAATGTAAGGGCAGACACTATAAAACTCTTAGAGGAAAACATAGGTAGAACATTCTATGACGTAAATCATAGCAAGATCCTTTTTGACCCACTTCCTAGAGAAATGGAAATAAAAACAAAAATAAACAAAAGGGTCCTAATGAAACCTAAAAGCTTTTTCACAACAAAGGAAACCATAAACAAGATGAAAAGACAACCCTTAGAATGGGAGAAAGTATTGCAAATGAAGAACCTGACAACGGGTTAATCTCCAAATATACAAGCAGCTCATGCAGCTCAATATAAGAAAAATAAACAACCCAATCCAAAAATGGATGGAAGACCTAATTAGACATTCCTGCAAAGAAGATATACAGATTGGCAACAAACACATGAAAGGATGCTCAACATCACTAATCATTAGAGAACTGCAAATCAAAACTGCAATTCGGTATCACTTCACACCAGTCAGAATGGCCATCATGAAAACATCTACAAACAATGAATGCAGGAGGGGGTGTAGAGAAAAGGGAACCCTCTTGCACTGTTGATGGGAATGTAAATTGATATGGCCACTGTAGAGAACAGTATGGAGGTTCCTTAAAAAACTAAAAGTAGAATACCATATGACCCAGCAATCCCACTACTAGGCATATGCCCTGAGAAAACCATAATTCAAAAAGAGTCATGTACCACAATGTCCACTGCAGCTCTATTTACAATAGCCAGGACATGGAAGCAACCTAAGTGTCCATCAACAGATGAATGGATAAAGCAGATGTGGCATATATATACAGTGGAATATTCCTTAGCCATAAAAAGAAACAAAATTGAGTTATTTGTACTGAGGTGGATGAACCTAGAGACTGTCAGAGTGAAGTAAATCAGAAGGAGAAAAACAAATACCGTATGTTAACACATATTTATGGAATCTAAAAAGAAAAAAAAAAAAAACAGACGTAGAGAATGGACTTAAGGTCACGGGGAGGGGAAAGGTAAGCTGGGACGAAGTGAGAGAGTAGCATTGACATATCTACACTACCAAATGTAAAATATATAACTAGTGAGAAGGAGCTTCATCACACAGGGAGATCAGCTCGGTGTTTGTGACCACCTAGAGTGTTGGGAAAAGGAGCATGGGAGGGAGGCACAAGAGGGAGGGCATATTGGGATATATGTATATATATATAGCCTATTCACTTTGTTATACAGCAGAAACTAACACAACATTTTAAAGCTATTATACTGCAATAAATTTTAAAAAAACATTTTGTTAAATTGAGAAGAGAGTCTTCTTTGAGGAGCTCTAAATTTTTCGTTTATTCTGTGTTTTGGAGCCTCTGGTTCTATCTAATTAGATCATTTGAAACCACCACAGATCCTTTTCTTTGACAGGTCACCCTCTATTCTTTATTCATTGACCAATTAACCTTTACTTGGAAAGAGTAAGCTATGAACATCAGCATTAACATCAAGAGCCATAATTAAGTTGATAAAAATCTCTTTAGACCTTCAGATCACTTCCACTTGGTTTGTACAAATACAGAGGTGACATTTTAGTTTTCATCTTCACCTTGCACTTTGACTTTGACAAGATGTTACCATGTTTTAAACAGCCAGTCAATGCTCCCCCACCCCACCCCCTTACACGTGTGTGAGCTAGGGCAAAGGCAACTCTTTGAATAAATGGCATGTCTTAGGTACAAGCAAAAGGAAACATTTGTTCCTTCCACTCACTAAACTTGCTTTGTAACCTTCTTCCCCAGCCATAGCTGGGAATATCATCTAGGATTCTGAGGGTTTTTTTTCTTGTTTTTTGTTTGTTTGTTTGTTTTGTATTTTTTAAGTAAAACACATATGTCAGAATTAGGTTAATTATAATTCTTGGTTCATGACCCATTACTGTTTCATGCATGTGCCATTTTGCTGTGTTATATTACATATTGCATGTAGTTATTTATTTTAATAAGATAATAAACCTCCACAATCCAGCCAACCCCAGGACGAGAATGTTGCCAATAACTTATTTCTATCTAACTCATCCCCCTGCCTTGCTTCCCAACCACAGAGGTTAGTAAGATCCTAAATTTTATGCCTCTTATTCCTCTGCCTTAAATCACCCAACATATTGGCAAATATTGAAATATTTTCTTTAGTTTTAATTGCTTCAGCCTTATTAAAAAAGATAATATACTATATGTGGTCCTCTGGGACTTTTTTTTCCTCTGATCTATAGCTACAGTTCATCTTTATTATTAAATATTCTTGTGCTTTATTCACTTTCACTGCTCTACAGTATTCCATTCCATAAGACAATCTATTTTTTTAATTCTTCTATCAATGAGAATTTGTGTTATTTATACTTTTTTGCTATTATGGACAGCAAAATATTCTGTTATGAATATTATACATATCTCCTAGTGCACATGTGCTAAGTAGTATATGCATATACCTTATATAATATAAAGTTTTCTTGTCATTCCCAAGCATTCAAGAATCTAATCCAGTAAAAATGAATAAATTCTAAAATATGCTCTGATGTTGGTTGCATCCCCTCTTTCAGCTGAAGCCACTTGGGGGCCCAGACACCTGAAGTGAAGGTGGGCACTGAGTTGTCCATATTTCTTGTTCTACCTCCTTCCCCACTTGCTGGAGGCTGTTTCAGGACCCTAAGGCAGAGGGAACAAAGGAGGTTGGGCATAATCTTACAATTCTGGTACAGCTGTAATCATATGATTACCTTTTATTGGTCTTTAAAAAGAATCTCATAGGGACCTCCCATGGTTTTCTCAGAGATTCTTCTGCTGGAGGACACCTCCTGCAAACCCCTTAATACTGAGAGGCCTTTTGTGACCCCCTTCTTAACTCATAGGCTTCTCACCATGTCCTCTTCTGTGGGCATCCCTTTGCCTCTCTGGGTAGTCAATTTGGCAAGATCCCTTTTAAGATGGCTTCAGGTCTGCTGTGGGTCCAGCCTCCAGAACACATGCACCTTGGCTTTTCTTTTGTTTGTTTGTTTTTTAAAGATATTTATTTATTTTGGCTGCGCCAGGTCTCAGTTGCGGCACACAGGATCTTCGTTGCACCATGTGGGATCTTTTCGTTGTGGCTTGCGGACTATTGAAGAGAATGCAGCCATCTGCTCCCAAGACAGTTATCAATATATTCCCTCTCTCTCTTGCCTCAGGCCCCAACTTAACGTGTTTTGAGGCCTCTCCCACTGGAGTTGAATAGTAGTTTTAGGGTGCTCCAAATTTGAGGGATGCATATCAAACTATCTGAGCTGTTTTATTGATGCTCTTTCTATTTGGCTTAATATGTGTCCATCACCCGCCCCTGCCCTTCTGAGAGAAGGAAAGAACAGCCTCAAAATTCTAATAGCTCCCTCCATGGAGAGTCTCTCCCAAATCAAATAGAAATCTCTCACATAGGCTGGAAGTGGGTGTTCCGCTTACACAGGCAGAACTGGTTTTACAATCTCTTGTCATGTCCTTCATAGGTATTCTAACTCCTTATTTTAAGATATGGGGATATCTGGCACCCATTCTATCATTCTCAGGCATAAAGGTCTCTACTGAAATTCCAAGACCTAAAAAGTCTCATTTGAATATCTGTTACACTTGCAACTTAAAGGGCCTTTCACCAAATTGAGGAGTTTGAGTTCTGATTTGACTTCTTCCATATCCATTGGAAGAAAATGAGTCTTAAGTAAGACTCCAAGCTTTAATTGCAGGAATCCATAGTCCCTGCCCAGTGGGTGAGAATCATTCAGGAAGAGAGGAGGGTCCCTTGCCTGCATCTGCAGAAGACATGGAAATCAATAAGATGTGGAGAATCACCAATCAAAAAGGAAGAATAGACAGGTTATTGAGGAGTCCTAAGGTCTCACCACACAGAGAAGCAGTGAAAGATTTGCAGAAGCAAATAAAGAGTTCCAGGGCATGGTACCAAGGAGGAGAGAAGCAGGAATAGGAATATAAGAAGAAAATTGAGAAGTGAGTCATACCTGGAGCAAGCAGTCATGTCTTTGCCTACACCAGCATGCATAGCAGGCTTGTATTGACTAAACAATGCTTCAGTTTTTCCAAGCCCTGCATCATCTTATAATAATAATGTCATCTGTGGCACCTAAACTTTAAGCTTCTATCCTCATTTTTTTCTCTAGAGAACCTGCCCTTTCTTATAGAACAGGACTCAGCAAACTTTGCGTGTAAAGAGCCAAATAGTAAATTTTTTAATTAAGGCTTTGCAGGCCATTCTGTCTGTTCAGCTCGGTCTTACAATTGTAGCATGAAAACATCCATAGATAATGTGTAAACAAATGGGATTGACTGTGTTCCAATTAAACTTTATTTATAGACATTGAAATTTAATTTCATGTCATTTTTCATGTGACATAAAACATTATTCTTTATTTTCTACCACTTAAAAATGTAAAACACAATCATTTTAGCTCACAAGTCTTACAAAAATAAGTGACAAGTTTGACTTTGATCACAGGCTGTAGTTTGCCAACTCCTGTAATAGAACATGTGTTACCTGATTTTGTGATCAATTTTTACCTCCTTATAATTTCAACTTCATAAGTCATATTTTTGTATCTTTCCAAACATTTTGGGATAACTTTCAGAAATATTTGGGTGGTACCCAAGCATTGTGAGTAAGAGTATGTGCTCAGAATCAGGCTGAGTTCAGAGGCTGACTCTGCTGTTAATTAGCTATGTGATCTAGGGCAAGTTAGTTAACATCTCTATATATCTTTAGTTTATTTGTTTATTTTTATTTATTTGTTTGTTTGTTTATATTTATTTTTGGCTGCATTGGGTCTTCATTGCTGCATGCAGGTTTTCTCTAGTTGCGGTGAGCAGGGGCTACTTTTTGTTGTGGTGCATGGGCTTCTCGTTGTGGTGGCTTCTCTTGTTGCGGAGCACAGGATCTATGTGCCTTGGCTCCAGTAGTTTTGGTATTTGGGCTCAGTAGTTGTGGCTTGCAGGCTCTAGAGCACAGGCTCAGTAGTTGTGGCACACAGGCTTAGTTGCTCTGTGGCATGTGGGATCTTCTGGGACCAAGGCTCGAACCTTTATCCCCTGCATTGGCAGGCAGATTCTTAACCACTGTGCCACCAGAGAAGTCCCCTATTTTCAGTTTTTTCATTAGTTAAAAGTAGATAATAATAGCACCCATATTATAGGATCATTGTGAAGTTTAGATGTAATAATATTGTAAAGGCCCTGGAATATTGACTAAGCACAGATAATTATAAGTTGCTAGTACTGATACTAAACAGTCTACATTTCTTTAGCTACCAAATTTTTCCCCAGTATTCTTATTTCTTCACTAACTCTAGTTCATTCTTCCCAGAAGCACCTGTTTCATAGTATATGAACAGGTAGCAGGCCACAGAAAGTGCTTCATGATTAAGTCAGATTGGGAACTTCTAGATTAAATAATGTTAAATCATACCCCTCTCTGTGCTTTTGGGTTTTGGGGAAACATGTCAGAATTTCTCAGAGTTACCTAAACGTTGTTTATTTTAACTCAACAAGAGGGGTATCTCAAAAGACAGTTTGGGAAATACTGTACCAATGGTTCATGGGCAAATCTCTTCACTTCGTGTGTTACGGTTCTCACTGGCACACATCTCCTTGGCATGTCTTCTTGTTCCCTGTTTCCTGAAACTTGCGTCTCTTCCCCTGGGCTCTGTTAGAGCACATCCTCTTGGTTCTTCTCATGTCCAACATTGTTCCTCAACTTCTTTTGCTGAGTTTTCTACCTCTGCCCACTCTTCAAGGTCTTATCCTGCCCATCTTCTCCTCAATAATTTCATTCACTCTCAGAATTTTAACCTATACTTAAGACTCACACATATTTATCTCTAGCCCATAACTTTCTCCTGATCCTAAACCACATACCTAGCTGCCTGCTAAAAGATACCCATGCACTCAAAGCTGAACTCATTATCTTTTTTTTTTTTTTTTTTTTTTTTGCGGTACACGGGCCTCTCACTGTTGTGGTCCCTCCCATTGTGGAGCACAGGCTCTGGACGCACAGGGCCAGCAGTCATGGCTCATGGGGCTAGCCACTCTGCGGCATGTGGGATCTTCCTGGACCGGGGCACGAACCCGTGTCCCCTGCATCAGCAGGCGGACTCTCAACCACTGCGCCATCAGGGAAGCCCTGAACTCACTATCTTTGATGAAGGACCTGATAGTCTATCTCTATTAATAGCATTACAACCATGAAGCAGAACTCTGATAGTAATCTCTAGACTGTTCCTTCCAACTCAACCTCCACATCTCATCAAATGTCATTCCTGCCCATTCTGTCTTTTTAACTGCTTTCTTTGCTTTTCCCTCTTCTTCCTCTCTTTGTACCTCCTGCCTTTTCACCTGCTTCTCACCTCTGGTTTCATAGCCCTAATATCTATCTTTTATTATATTGGTCAGTTGATCTTTATGAATACAAATCTGATCTTGTTGCTTCTCAATAGCTACAGATTGGCTATTTGCCAAGCTATTCAGCATGGTACACAAGGTCCTTCTTTATTTCACTGCCAACCTATCACTACAAGCTGATAACTCAACACAACCCTCCACATACCCTATATAGTTTCTATAATACACAATCATTCTGTCTCATTTTTTAGAATGACCACCTAACCTGTCCCCAAAACAGGTTCTCAGTTTGTGTTCTCTCAGAAAAGAATTCTTGTTGTAAGAAAACATTATAAAAGATTTTGAAATAGAAAAAAATGAAAAGACCACTGAATACCCTGTCTAGCACACCCACCCAGGTTATCTCCACCTTTCATTGTCTTTGAGCTTTAATTTGTAGGAAACTGTTAGCCATGCAAGTGATTCTTGTCCACACACATATAGATTGTGTCCAGTGGAATACAGTTGATTATTGTCCTGTAGATATTGATCAGGTCTGCCAGTTTTGCATCTATATGTAAATTTATATTACAGCATTCCTTATCTATCATCTACATATAGTAATTTAAATTCTCTTTTGAATAAGGTTGTCATATTTAGCAAACCAAAATAACAAGATGCCTAGTTATATAGAAATTTCAAATAAACAATTATTTTTGGCATAAGTATAGTCCCATGCAATATGTGGCATATATTTATGCTAAAATATTATAAGCTGTTTATATGAAATTCAAATTTTACTGAGCATCCTGATTTTACCTGGGAATTCTACATTTGATTCAGTTGTGACTTCTCACCAGTTCCCTTGTTTCCATCATTAATTTATAATTTAAATAGAATCTTTGTTATGTTTTCACTTTACAGTTGCATGAGAATCTTGGTTTTACTTAAAAAAAAATTATCCCACAACAGCGTGCAAGTGGTTTATTTGGAAAGTAGGGAAATAGGGAAGTGACAGGAAAGGAAAGTCAGCTAATAAATGTACATTATAAATCCAGTTCACTACTTGGGTAAGGTCTTTACTTTGCCTGGGGAACCCCCAATCAGGGTGGTACAATTTCCTCAGAATGATCTCACTCATGGGTATTGGAGCTGTGGTATTTATCCACCAGCTCCTGTACGTGACACGTCATCCCAGACCCTTGTCTATGATTGAGGACAAGCACAAGGGAGTGGTTAACTGCCAGCATGTCCCACCTGCCATGAGTATGGCCAAAGTTCCACCTCTAATGCCATTTGAGCCAGTAAGCACTGATGTTGTAAAGACAAAAATATTTATGTAGTCAGGCTATCAGCAGCTTCAGCTATATTGGTCCCATTCCTCGAGATAATCACAAATGCCACTTTCTCTAAGACATCTTTGCTTAGTTCCCAAGAGTGATTAACAGTCTTTGCCTTAGTGAACTACTTATGCTTCATAAAGATTTCTCTAATAGAAGCTTTGATAGATATTGCACTTATTTTTCTCAACATATATGTCTCCTCCAAATAGATTTTAAACTTCTAGAGTATAGAGATTAAGTCTTATTGGTATTTATAACCCTCAATTCCTGGTAGATAATTAGAAAGTTTTATTGAATCAATGATTAAGTATGTGAGTTAATGAATTTACAGCAATTTGGGGTAAGAGGAAATTGGAGAAGTCTTCAAGAAAGAATTATATCTAAGCAGGGTCTTGAAGGATAATAAAGAGTCTACCAAGGTAAAGAAGTCACTTCAGTCAAGGAAGTCATTATAAGCAAATGAATGAAGAGAGAGGATTTATATTCACAAAGATGTTTTTTTCTTTTCAGTAACAACCATCTATATTTTCCTATATATGTTGGGTGCTCTTCTGCTCTTGTTCCTAAAGCATTTTAAAAGTCCAACCTCCAGGAAGGTCTTTTAAAAGAATGACAAACTATACTGTGAAAATCTTTACCACAGCTTCTGGCAGAGTAAATATAGCCCAAAAGCACAAATAAGTGTTTCATCTGAAGTAATTCAGTATTGAAAGGTACTAACACTGCTGTCATTTCCCTCCAAAGAGGTCATCATTGCATTGCATCTTCTATGCAATTAAAATGTTCACACCAACAACTAAATAATTAAAGTCACTCTCTTTTGAGTTCCTTACCCACCAGGAAAGTCTCAAAAATCCCTCCCTTTTATCCTGGTATAACATTAGGGTTCCCAACATATAAAATGGCAGGTTTTGTCAACTTAATAATGAAAGCATGAATACCTCTGTCACTCATTCCTGGGGTTCACCAATTTTTTTACTTTAAAAGCTGGGAGATAAAAAATAAAAAGAGTTGTGCAGGCTGGTCAACGGAGAAATACATGAATCTGTGAGCAATCTGAAAGCATGACTAAGGTGACTGATAAGGTGATTAAGATCACTGAAAACAAACACTTTGGCATCAATATGGAGAAATACATGAATCTGTGAGCAATCTGAATAAGCATGACCAAGGTGACTGATAAGGTGATTAAGATCACTGAAAACAAACACTTTGGCATCAATCAGGAAATGTTAATTGGGGAATTTAAGATTTATGAAATATCTCTAATTACACAGAGTAAAGGAAAGCCAATGTCTACTTTATGAAGTGATGGAAAATGTGGGAGGCATTCCAGGCTTTACCAGGAAGCATACTAGGTCCTTTGTTAATCAGATTTGACTATTGGGAGAAGACAGGAAGTCAAGTGTCTGTATGGCTGAAGCTTATGAACAAAAACACAATCAACAAATGGTCTTTGATGGGTTAATTGTTAATTTAATAAACTTAATATAGGAATCTGACAAACCCAGTCCTGACTGGGGGAAGCGTTCATGTCTAATGGAGAGGAATTGTGTGTTTGTATATGAGCATTCATGTGTTCGTTGACTGTGGTCAAGTTCCAATGAAAAAACACATTGTGAGTCTGGTAGATTCATTTATTTTGCAGCTGGTCTCCAACCAGTAGACATTGTCCAGCCCACAAATCTAAGAGATGGGAATTACAAGTGTCCATGGTAGGATATTTTAGGGGTTTGGCAAGATCTTTTTATTAGAGTAAACTTGACCTGGTATATCTGATCCATTTTCTCCCCTTGTTATTCTCTGTGAACTTCAGTTTGCTTATCTATAAAATGGAAATTTTAATAGATTATAATACTTTAGAGGACTATTTGAGTAGTAAATCAATCCCTGTATGAATATCCCTTAGCAAAGTGTCTGGATAATTATAAGTGCTCAACAATGTATTTTTGTTTTCTTTCTACTTCTCTAAAACCCAGAAAATTGAGACAGATGAAAAATAATTTTGATTTGGCCAAAAAGGTGAATTTTGTAACCTATGGTTGTCTGTGAATTTTGTAACCTATGGTTGTCTGAAGTTTTCTGTAAGAGCATACTATAATAGGTCTCTAACCTTTAACAGCAGGATTAATTTTGTACTTGATCTATATAGAGAGGTTGGAAACACCAAATGCATTGCCTTCTCTAACCAGAATTAGATTAGGAACTGGAGCTGAGATTGCTGGAAAAAGTGGTGTCTTGGAAGGTCAAGGATCCCTGGATTACTAGTCTCTTTATATAAAAGATGAACACATACAAGTAAAATAGTACTGGAGGGTAACCAATTGAGAAAAAAATATTTCCTTGCTTCACTTGTCTCACTTAGCAGAAAAAGTTGGACTTAAATGTAAGTGTATTTCAATGATTTTTACCTATGTTTTGATAAACAGACTCAAAATAAAATACTCTCAAAATGATATTTTAAGAAAATCTACTCAGAGATTCTTGTTGAAACAGAATTGTGAGTTTTGAGATAAAAAAAATTCGGCTCCAAATGGTGGAGGATACCTTGTCAAGGATCTGAAAGATAGTTCATAAATGAACTAGATCAAAGAAATGATCAACATCACTGGTACTGGGACAACAGCATCAGCATTTCAGAAGACACTACTCAGCCCACATTCTTTCTATTTCTGGACTTTTCTTCATTCCCACACAGTTCCACTAAGGTGAGCTTCTTTATTTTAGGTCATCCACTGACTAAACAAATCAATTTCCTAGATGAGATGGTGTGCTTTACAGATAGCGATGTTGTTCTGGGAAAGTTGACGTGCTTACCAGTATCTTAAAAATAAAATGTACTACCAAAAGTGCCTAAATCTTTTTCTTAGCACTCTTTTGCCTAATAGTATCTTTCTCTCACTTCTGTAGTCAAAATTATTCATTAAATTTGATTGACTTTGTAATTCTGTTTACAGTTAAATTGTGCTTTCATTTCATTCTGTAGTTAGTTAAGAGATATTGGAAAAGGAATTTATACCCGGTTCCTTGTGCATATATGCTTAAAGAACATTATAAGAAAATAGTATAAATCTGAATGAAAGAATCTAGCAGATGTTTTTCCTTTAATAATGGTTCATGCATTACTAAAGTTTGAGATATGCTTGAGCTGTACAGGAGACCAAAGCTTTGTTGTGGAGACATGGGTTCAGACCTTAGCTCTACCATTTACTGGCTCAATGATCTTAGTTGAATTCTCTTTCTGAGTCACAGTTTCCTTATCAATAAAACATGAATGATAATAATAATACCTGCTTCAAAGGATTTCTGTGGAAAATAAAATTTACCCTATATAAAATGATTGGTTCATAGTAAGCACAGAATAAAAATAAACCCTATTCTTATTCCTTCCTTTTATTGTTTTATTCTCAACAGGCAAGATAATAACAAGTAAAACTTATTCAAGGAATAAAGGGTTTCCAAAAGAAAAGGAGTCTTTTCTTCTTAAAAGAAATTTCTAACAGAGCTTCTATTTAATTGGCATTTTACCAGTTGGTAACTGATTGAATCACACCAGTAACCAAAATAATAGAAATAAACTGACCATTCAAAGATAAGTTTGATTAATAGTAATAAGATGAAAAGTAGCTATCATTTTTGAGCACCTACTATGAGTAGGCACCATATTAAAAATTGTAAGACCTTATCTATAATCCTCACAAAGTAAATATTATTATTTTCAAATTAGAGAAGGAGATAAAGATTAGTAAATGGTCTATTATTCCTTCAAAAATTATTTGGTCAGAAATTATCCAGTCTCAGCTACAATATGGAAATAGCTTGAAATTTATCATTCCCGTCCTTATAACAAGGAAAAGCTGAACAAACTGAAAGTTTTATGAATTTCCTTGGAGCCATTAGAGAACAGAAGTCAAAGAGCAAATCTCCATCCCCAAATCTGGAGGCAGGCAAACATCACAAAGAATCACAGAGGAAATTGATACCTGGAGCAGAAATCCCTGGAACCATAAACTGGTAGGAATACTCTAATGGTCATTTTAATGACTTGCTGTAGTCTAAGTATGAACTAACTTGAAAAGAAGAAACTTCTGGAGACCACAATTTTAGTGGAGCCCCATATTTTCATAGGTTTTACCACCAAGAAACCCACCAGGTTGTCATTGTTAAGAGCCAAGAAATATCCCCAAAAGGCTCTGGCAGGGAGAAGGAAAACATAAGCATTGAGAAGTACTACTACAGAGAATCTTCATAACAAAGGTCTACTCTCCAGGGAAAAAGACTTTACCAGAACCTTATCCCACTAGGGGGAAGGGCATTTACTCCTGACCAGTCCCCTCTAGGCCTCTTGTCTCACCTAAGTGGGGAAGGGGAGCTAAGAAACACTTGTGAAGGTCACAACTCAGGGATACAGACTCACTAAAACATTAATATTTAATCATAAGATTATAGAATACTTCTCCTCTCCCACTCCTTAGCACCACACAAATGGCTCTAATATCATAACAGTGAATTACAGCCAAAAAAAGGTGCAAGATGCAAACTCTATCTGAGGAGGAGCTCTATGGGAAGCCAAAAGTTAAGAGGACAGACAAAAAACAAAAACACTAGAGGAATTTGAAACCTCTGGCACCTACAGCTGCACCAAACATTAAACATAGTCCAAATTTTAGACAGATTAACAAGACCTCACATGAAAGGCTATTTACCTCAATTCTTATTGCTCAATAAAATATGTCTGGCTTTCAACAAAAAATTACAAGGCATACTAAAAGACAAGAAATATTACAACCTGAAGAAACAAAGCAAGAATAAATACCAGACAAAGATGACACAGATTTTGAAATCATGAGATAGAAAATTTTAAATAACTATAATTGTTAAAATAAGGATTCTAATGGAAAAAGTAGACAACATGACAGAATTGGTGGGTAATGTAAACAGAGAGATAGAGGCTCTAAGAAATAATCAAAGGAAAATGATAGAAATAAAGAACACTGTAACAGAAATGAAGAATGCCTTTCATGGGCCCTCAATAGACTGGATATGACCAAGAAAAGAATCAGTGAACTTAATGTAGGTTAGTGGAAACTTCCTAAACTGAAATGCAAAGAGAACAATGAATGGGAAAACTTTTTTAAAGGATTGTGGGACAATTTAAAACTTTGAAATACCAGAAATGAAACACTTTAAAATATCAGAAGGAAATACCACACTGTGAAAAATAGGAGAGAAAAGAAATATTTGAATTAATAAGCACCAAGGACATTCCAAAATTAATGACAGACACCAAACCACATGTCCAGAAGGGTTTGAGAACATCATACAGAATAAATACCAAAAAATCTACACCTAGGCATATCATATTCAAATTGAAAAAAGAAAAAATCAAAGACAAAGAAAAAAATATCTTGAAAAGATCCAGAGATGGGGGAAAGACCACAACAATAGAGGAATGAGGACGAGAATTTCAGTGGACTTATCATGCAAGTAACAAGAGAGTTGAGTAAAATATTTTAAGTGCTGAAAGAATAAAATCACCATTCTAGAATTTTATATTCAGTGAAATTATCCTTCAAAAATGAAGAATAAATAATGGATAAATAATTAATTTCTCAAACAAACAAAAAAAAAAAACTGAAGGAATTCACCACCAGCAAATGGCCCTGCAAGTTGTGTAAAAATAAGTTCTTCATGGAGAAGGAAAATTATATAGGTTGGAACACAGATCTACACAAAGAAGGTCAGAAAAGAATAAATGAGGATAAATTAATTTTTTAAAAATGTCTTATACTTAAGTGACCTAAAAGATAACTGTTTAAAGTAATAATAGTAACAATGTACTGGGTAATTTAGCATATGGATATGTGAAATGAGTGACAACTATGTATTAAGGAACTGGAGGGAGGAATTGAGAATTCCCTGCAGGCACCTGCACTACTTGTGAAATAGCGGAATGAAAGTGGATTTAGATAAATTGTAAACGTATATTTCAAACTCCAGGGCAACCACTAAAATAGTTTTTTGAAAGAACTATAATTGACATGTGAAGAGAGGAGATAAAATAGAATCATAAAACCCTCAACTAAAACTAGAAAAGACAGAAAAAGTGTAGGGGAGAAACAAAAATCAAATGCAGCATTTAAGAAACAGTCACAAACATGCTAACTGTCAGTGCAACCACATCAATATTCATTTTATTTTATTTACTTATTTTTTAAATTTTATTTTTATTTTTTGGTTGCATTAGGTCTTTGTTGCTGTGCTCAGGTTTCTCTAGTTGCAGAGAGTGAGGGTTACTCTTCATTGCAGTGTGCAGCCTTCTCATTGGCTTCTGTTCTTGTGGAACACAGGCTTTAGGCATGTGGGCTTCAGTAGTTGTGGCATGGGCTCTAGGGTGCACAGGCTCAGTAGTTGTAGCTTGCGAGCTCCAGAGTGCAGGCTCAGTAGTTGTGGCACAAGGGCTTAGTTGCTCTGTGGCATGTGGGATCTTCCCAGACCAGGGATCAAACCCCTGTCCCCTGCATAGGCAAATTCTTAACCACTGCACCACCAGGGAAGTCCCCTCAATAATCGTTTTAAATATGGATGATCCAAGTGCACCAATTGAAAGAAATTGTCAGAGTAGATAAACATGATTCAGTCACCTCAGGTAGATACAACCTTCTTATTCCAAATGAGTGCATTGAAAGGAAATATCAGTTTTAATGGGTTGGATTTTCATTTTAAAAATATACTTTAGGTAGAGACATTACTTTCATAAACTTGGAGTATATTTACTTATAACATGTGAGACTAGAGGTGGAAGCATTTAAGGCAGATGAAATAGAATATGCCAAGACTGGAAGTTAAAGGTGAGCTTGACTTGTTGGAAAATCTAAAGGAGTCCAGCAGGTGAGAGGATCGAGTTTCTGGGGAGGTGGAGTTGAGAGAGGGAACTGGAGAACTAAGCAAAATCACAGATATCACAGATAAGGCCTGACCTTGTGAGAAACCAAATGACCTCCATACCAAGGTCAGTAAGAAGCCACTGCCAAGTTAGAAGGAAGATGGGAAGTTGATCTGCCTCTTAACAAAGTCGATTCTTTGGTAGGTTGGATGAAATGGGGAACAGAAGTAAGGACATTCACTCAGGACAAGACATGGTGGTGGCTGGAAGTGGGGTGGAGATATCAAAATATTTGACCTTGTGACTGATGTGATGTGGGAGTGAATCAAGACAAATGGAGCATAAAAGATCCTGGGTGAGTATGAGTCCCATTTACTGGTAGAGAAGTAAGTTTAAGTTTCATCTAGTGTTAGGAATTACAAGAAATAAACAAGAAAGAATGGGAGAAGGAACGCAAGAGATGTCTTATAATTCATCAAGGTAGGAGTAATGACACAAGTACTATTTATTTTTAAAATACTATGTATATGTGTAAATCACTTTATATTCATTAAAATAATACATAAATTATATAGTTGGAAAACAAATAGAAAATAAATACCTAGATATACCTACAGCATCCAGAGTCTCAAAATAATAGCTTCACCTTAAGTGCAAAAGAATAAAGCAATTTTACTAACCCAAAATCTTCATGCATATATGGCAATTTTGCTTTATTATTAACTACTCTTTTTAAAAGTAGTAGTTTTATAATTATAATATGAACAACTGATAAACACTTTAACGTAGGTGAAATGGTAACTAGTCATTTATATATCTTTCAACCCACTTCACTTTACAAAAATATATACTGTCAAGTTTTAACTATGACATGCAGCTTTAACAACCCACATGGATTTTAATCAGATTTGTTATGAAATGACAGCTACAGAGTATGTAGTATGAGATAAATGCTAGTATTCTAAGATTAGAGAGAATTGATTTAATCAGGAAATAATTGTATTTCAGGGAAAGGGTTGTATTAATCAACGAAATTAGAAAATATTTTAAACCATGTCCCAGATATGTGGAACAAGGAAACCTTCTAAAAATTAAAATTAATTAATAAGATTAAACCAAACAAGATAGATTTTCTGGTGTTCAAATCTATTTCAAATGACAAAATAAGGCAGATGAGAAGACAATGGCAATTTTGTCTCATTGGTTAACCAAAGTTAATTAAAAAGTCAACTCACTTATTCTGAACCATGTGAGATGCCTAAAGGAACGTGACACAGGACTTACAGAAACTCTGTTATCACCACAAAAGTGACTGGGATTAATTAAAATGTGATTAATATGCCAAAGTTTATTGCATAATATTTTCAAATATCATAAGCCCTCTTATTCTAGAATAGATGCAGCCCATCAAAATTGACTCTCAAATGCATTCTACTGCCCCACTTCCTTCCAAAATCAGAGCCATGTTCTTTTAGGAGAAGAAAAAGGAGAAGGAAAAAAAAAAAAGATGAGAAGAAAGAGAAAAAGGATAAGAAGAAGGAAGAAGAGGAGGATAAGAAAGAGAAATAAAGAAATGAGGAGGTAGAAAAGAAAGAAGAGAAGTAAAAGAAAAAGGGAAAGAGTGACAGGAGGAGAAGAAATAATGGAAAGGAGGGGAGGAAAAAAAGAAGGAAGGAGACATGGGGAAGGAAACATGAGGAGGAAGTAATGACGCAGAGATTGAAGAACTGTACGGCAAGTAGGTGGTGTTACTGGACACTGAAGCTTCGTGTGCTGGTATCTCCAGGTTCTCCATCAAGTCAGAGAAATTTCTGGATTCCATTCCCTTCCTTTCACAAGATAATCTTCTTCTGACATCCCTCACCATTTAAAACCTTCTTTCTTAGCACAGAAAACATGCCTCTCCACCACCATGTCCCAGCTCTGTGCTCCTTTCTCTTTTATTCCAGATTTACTTCTACTAGAATAAGGCCTTAATATGCCTCCAGCTAATGGACACAGCTGCCTAACACATGAGGAGACTACACATCTCCATCTGTTTGTGTATGTGTGTGAGATTTGTTCTGTATTTTCAAAACATTATTGGTAGCATTTACTTAGAGGGAACAAAGTATAGACATATCTGATTCTAGAGAATTGGGAACTTTTAAAAATGATTTTCTAGAGTGTTTTCAAAATGTGATTTTTATGCTAAACTGAGCTCATTTTTTTTTAATCTGAAAAGAAACTTGATCCTTCTCAGTCTTCTCTCTACTGCTGAGATGGACAGTGAACTAATCATCCTCCACTGCTCAGGAATCTAAGCCAGTACAGACATCAGCACATGCTTATTGACTACTTTTTGTGTCAAATGCTGTGGTGAGCATTGTAATCAAGATAAGGCACCTTCTAGCCTCAAGACTGTAATCCAGCGCGGTAAGTCCTGGAATAACCACCACCACACCCCCAAGATATGGAAGTGGTTCCACGAAGAAGAAAACATTTGAGAGGAGTCTTGGAGGTTATATTGAACTTAGCCAAGGAGAAAGAAAGGTCAGGTTATTGTAGCAGACACGCCTAAAGATATGAAGGTATAAAAGAGCATACACAGTTCTAGAAGTCCACATAAAAGTCCACGTTGCTGGCTGCTTAAAAAAATTAGATTTGGATACACTGAAGCATGATGTAAATATGGAGCTGAGTAGTGATTGTACCTGGCCAAAAAGCAGAGTCTTTGGCTTGGTGGAAAGGTCCACACTAGCCACTTTGCTTGCCTGTCCTCAGACACTTCTCTCATTTACAATACCCAGGTAGCCCGTAGTCATTTGACTTTCTCAATCCTGGCTTAACATGGTGAGTCTAAACTCTTCAGTATGGGATTCTTGCCCTTTCCCCTCATTGACCATGCTCTCTTGTATTAGGCTTGGAGCTCCAGCTGACACCACTTACCAACAGAGTGCCAGGTATCCTGCTCTGAGTGCATTCCCCCTACAGTCACTCAGAAACTTTTCTCTCCTTCCCATACCTTCATCCACTGGGGATGCTGCCTGCTCTTCTCCAATATCTCATATCTACACTTTTTAAAAGACTCAAATCAAAGATTTATTTCTTCCATGAGGACACTCAGATTAATTTTTATATCAATTCTATGAGGCTTTATCTGAATTACTTTACAAAAGAAAGAGGCTGAGGGAGTTTATGAAATTTTACTAAAATTATAGGGTTAGTGAGAAATGAACCCAGGATTTAAATCCATGAAGTCTGATTACAAAAGTCAAACTCTGTCAATCCTATGACAAACTAGAACATGCAAACAGTCACATCCATACTTTTTTTTTTTTTTTTTTTTTTTTTTTTTACAGCGGCCATGGCTCACAGGCCTAGCTGCTCCACGACATATGGGATCTTCCCGGACTGGGGCACGAACTTGTGTCTCCTGCATCGGCAGGCAGACTCTCAACAACTGCACCACCAGGGAAGCCCAACATCCATACTTTTTAAAATTTATTTTATCGAAGTATAATTGATTTCCAATGTTGTGTTAATTTCTGATGTACAGCAAAGTGATTCAGTTATACATATACATACATTCTTTTTCATATTCTTTTCCATTATGGTTTATCACAGGATATTGAATACAGTTCTCTGTGCTATACAGTAGGACCTTATTGTTTAGCCATTCTATGTATAATAGTTTGCATCTGCTAATCCCAATCCATCCCTCCTGGCACATCCACATTATAAATGCAGTCTGAATTCTTCTCTGTTTCTGTTTGTTTTCCTTGTCTGCGTTTGCATTTAAATATTTATATATATTTATATATTCCTTCTTAAATTGACTTTAAATTCCTTAAATTTCAAGAACTGAATACACTACTTTGTATATATCACTTAGATTTGGATTTAAACAACATTGTTTTAGTGTCTACTCTGATCTAAGCATCCAGTGAATTTTTGTGTGTGTTTATTGATCAATATGTAAGACACTGAGATAACATGTATTACTATATTTACTTTTCAGATTTGGTCACTGACATCTAAATCACTAGAGAGTAGAAGACTGAATTTGATTGCAGGGGTTCTGGCATCAATCTCCAACTCTTTCCTCTACAAAACCTACTGCTTGGCATCATACTAGATAAAGAGAGGACATTTGTTAGGTAAATGAATAGTTAAAAGAATTCAGTGACAATGTCATAAAAGTCACTCAAGTAGAGATATGTATTTTAATAATACAAACTTCTTCCAAATCAGTCAATTACATGGATATCATCCTGAAGAGAATGCAAAACCACAGAATATTTTGAGAAGGAAATTAAATGATGGCTTTTGAAAGATCGAATAGTGGAGGTGTGCAGGGCAGCATAATATGGGAATAGGTTAGGGACAAAATTCATAGTTAGGAGACAGTTTTAACTCAGATATGATGTGTTAAAGAATCCCTTTGCTACTGGGTCAGGATTTAAAAGGGTTTGCTCCTTCCCACATAGCACTAATGCTCTAAATTGGAATTGGGGGGCTGGCTATTTGCACATTCAGCTCCCCCTCCTCATTTTCTTCCACCCCTACTCATGTATTCCCCCGTGGAATTTGCGTACATTTTTTTCTATCCCCCATTAGATATGGTGGGATGGGGGGAGGGAATTGAAATAGACTATATCTTGTTAATCTTTGAAAACTTCAAGACCACGTTCCCCACACTGTTTCCAAATAAGGTTCAAATTTATTAGAATTAACCAAGTAAAACAGGTGTCCTTTGTAGAACTTCTCAAAGCTTTACTTTCTTAATATGTCTTATGAATTCCCAGGAGAAGGATACAGTTTACAGCTTTTCCCAAACTTTTAGAAACACAGATTCTGCTTCCTCCTCTCACCTCCAAGGAGTATTTATTTCTAAGGATCAATTTCTCTGAGTACAACTGAGATAAGTTTGTCCAAAGATTTAACATTTTTTAATTGTGATAGTTTCACAATTGAAGAAGTTGCCCCTAAATGTTCATTAAATGAAAGAGTGCCTCTGTAAAGGTCAATCACACTTTACATTTTAATTATGTTGTTTTACAATTTCCCTGGCATTTTAGTACTGCTACTTAGGTTGTGATATTTTTCTCTGTTTACCCACTTGTATTTACAGTGCTTGATCTTGCACTCTTAGCATTAATATTATGCATCATAAATCCTCCTCATTTAACAGTTTAATTACCTCTACATTCGTTGACCCCTATCAATATGGAACAAAGAAGACATTTATTTTCTCATATTGGCTGGTGTGACTCTGAGTTTTGACACACAAAAGGTCAGTGGCTTACATGACTAAGGCTTATTTCTTGCTTATGTTACTTGCACTCACTGCCCGGTGCAGGTTGTCTGACTTATTCCATGTTATCTTCATTCTGGGAGCAAGGCTAAGAAGCACATATGGAAGATACCAGTCTTCAGATAAAAAAGAAAAGAGAACATGGTGAAATTTTATGGTGCTCTTAAAGCTTATGCCCTGATGTGGCAGACAGCTCTTCCCTCACACTTCTTTGGGCTAAGTAAGCCAATGGCTAAATCCCATATCAGTGGAAGAGGGAAGTATACTCCTTTCACAGGATGGGAGCAGCAAACATTTTTAACATAATAATGTCCATCCACTACACTGGTTTTTTCCTTGTCAGTCTAGTTCAGATCTTATAAACAGGTAGCAGATTAATTTGTCAGATCATTCTGGCTTAGACATTTAACAAGTACATAAAAAATGCAATTATTACAATTTTATCTTTTTCATTTCATGTTGTAGTAGACAAATTCAATCTTCAGATTCACTTATCTATGAATTGCCTATTAAATAAAATTCTGGACAACTTGCTCCTTCTTCTGGAATGTGAATAGCCCAACATCTCTTTCTCTAGCTAAGGATATAATGAATTTAGAGAATCATACATATTGCTATTAAGTAGTGATACCTACCACATTCTGAATCCATTCCCTGATTGCCAAACTCCATTGATGTTGATTCAAGATACAAAAAAAAAATTAAATAAAATAAGACAATACAAAATATTGTCTTTGTAAAAGTAAGTTAATCACAAGCCTTAAAGTGAACAGTTTACAATTTATGCCTGTTTACTGTGCAACACAATAAGGGTTATGTGTTCCATAAAAAGTCAGATAAACTGTGTTGTAAGTTTTATTTTATCACAGCAGTAAACTCTGTTCATATATTCACTTGTTGCTCAGGAATCATGAATCATCTGCTCACAACCTAGAATAATAACAAGATGTTGATACACAGAACATAGTTAATAAAGTTGTTCAATTTTACCTTGAACAAACCACAATCCCACTGACAATGATAAACCTTCACTATCTTGTTCAATTAAATAAAAGTTACAGCATTTTCTCTGCAAACACAGACTGTATCTTGCATGGTAAATGGTTTAATATACAAAGTCAATAAGAAAATATATAGAAGCAGAATAAATACACTCAAAACTCAAGTTGGTGATTTTCATACAGATCTTATTTGGTCTGATCAAAGTAGAACATGTATCTGTTACATATTAGATATTATCTAGGGCCACTGTGTTGCCCAATTCCAGAGATACCATTTGCCTTGCATTTTTTAATGACCGCCACATCTGGGTGGTACGTAGAGTACAATGCAAATTGGTAGTACAACAGTGTACCCTGATCCATGGTTTCGCTTCCAGAAATGAAACAATTCATAGTTTTAAACTCATCATTCTGAGTAACATGATGAAATCTTGAGCCTTCCCACTCTGTCCTGCCCGGGACATAAATCAACGCTGTGTCCAGCACATCCCTCCTGTTAGTCACTTCATAGCTATCTCAGTCATCAGATCGACTGTCCATGTACCACAGTGCTTGTTTCCAAGTAACCCTTATTTTACTGAATAATGACCCCAAAGCTTACATGTAGTCATGCTGGCAAAGAGAATCCATATGCCAAAGAGAATCCAAAAAGTGCTGCCTTTAAGTGAAAAGGTGTAAGTTCTCAACTTAATAAGGAAAGAAAAAATCATATAGTGAGGTTGCCAAGATCTACAGTAAGAACGAATCTTCTGACTGTGAAGTTGCAAAGAAGGAAAAGAAATCCATGCTAGTCTTGCTGTCAACTTCAAACTAGGTTTGGTAATTGCCTAGTTAAGATGGGAAAGGTATGAAATTTGTACAATATTTTGAGAGAGAGAAAGAAACCACATTCACATAACTTTATTACGGTACATTGTTATAATTGTTCTATTTTATTATTAGTTATTGTTGTTAATCTCTTACTGTGCCTAAAAGTAGATTAAACTTTATAATAAATATATATGTATAGGAAAAATAGTATATGTAGAGTTCAGGACTATCAGCAGTTTCAGGCATCCACTGGAGGTCTTGGAAAACATTCTCCATGGATAAGGGGGGAACACTATATTGAATCCTATTCTCTCATTTAATAGATTTGGAAACTCAGACCCAGGAATAGGAAGTTCTCTGCCCTGACATATTCTTAAGCCTGGCTTTGACACAGAAAGAGTAAGTCCCATGAGTAACTGGTGTTGACAAGTCCTTCATGCTGTTGCTCCTGGAATTTTACATTGATATCTCACACTTATGTTCAAATCTTGATCCACCTAGAATCCAATTGCTTTAAACTGTCCCCCGTCATTTATTTATGCAGCATTCTCAAAATAAAGAAGAGAACAGTTTTTGGTAGGGCAAGAAGTGAGATATACCAAGTTTTGGTAGAATGTACGAGAGGTAATTTGTGAGAACATGAAGGGAGGTGGTAGTGGGAAGAGTTTGAACAGGAATCTGATGATGCCAAATACAAATTAAATTCATGCAATATAGGCTAAAATCAAGGCCACTACTAATCTCACTTCCTACATTTCTTATTGGAGTATTAAAATCTATTCCTATAAGTATTTGTCTTCTTCTTATGGTTTGTGAAACCTGAAATACCTGTTCTGAGCCAAATTTGTCTGTTCTGATAATTATTTAGCTATTTAGTAGAATTGTATAGACACAAATAAGGGTAGCACCAATTTGACAAAGAATGTGGATATCCAGAATCATGACAAATTTAATGCAAAATAAGACTGGAAAATATGAGTTAGAGAAAAAAGAACTGGATCAGAAGGACAAAATATAAACAGATATTATGAACTAGACACTTTAATATTTACGGTTTTTTTCTCTTGTTGTTCTCAACAACAACAACAACAATTCCCCAATTTTTAGCTATGCATATTGTACACAAATAAAGAACACATTTCTCAATTTCTTTTGCAACTAGGTGCTGTCATGTGACTAAATTCTGCCAATGAAATGTAAGTGGAAATGTTGTGTTACAGCTTCTTAAAAGTGTCCTCAATAGATAGCTAGTGTGTGTTCTTTGGATCTTTTTTTCATTACCCTTTCTTCCACCTGCTGGCTGGAATGCAGATGTGTTGGTTAGAGCCTGACAATGTGTTATCACATGGTAACTATGTCAGAGCAGTGAATTGAAACTGACATGAATCTAACATCTTTGTGGAGCCATATAACATCCCTAGATCTTCCATTTCAAACCATTTTTCCATATGATAAAAATAAATTTTCATCTCATCTGAGTTACATAATTTGAGGTTTCTGTTATCTGAAACTAAACGTATTCCCAAATTATATTCCTTCAATTTAAAAATGCAAAACTTGAGAATGAAACAAGAAAGGAAAATATTCATTCAATTGCAAAATCAGTGGTAGAGACAGTATTTATAATAAGGCCATTTATAACTGCAAGATCTGTATTATTTCTCTAGAATATAAAATCTTCTGGTTAGCACTAGGGATGGTTAGAAATAGAAGATAACCCACAGGCAAAGAACAAAGGACAGATTAACTAGATTCCTTGAGGTCTGAAGCAATCATTCAAGTCTTACTCAATACCAACAAATCACAGCAAAATTTCTGCTGTGGATAATCAATAAATAAAGGAGTCAAGATTGTTTCCTGGATTTTATCCTTGGTTGACTAAGTAAATGGTGGTGGTATTTGTGTAAATGGAACAAGGTAGATAATAAACTCATTAATCTAGGTTCAGTGCATGAGCCCTCTCAGTTCCTTCAGTCTTTTTCCATGAGATCTCAAACTAACCCAGCAGAATATAATTTATTTTTATTCTAAAATCTGAATACTTTTTTTTTTTTTTTTTTTTTTTGCAGTACGCGGGCCTCTCACTGTTGTGGCCTCTTCCGTTGCAGAGCACAGGCTCCGGACGCGCAGGCTCAGCGGCCATGGCTCACGGGCCCAGCCGCTCTGCGGTATGTGGGATCTTCCCAGACCAGGTCACAAACCCGCGTCCCCTGCATCGGCAGGCGGACTCTCAACCACTGCGCCACCAGGGAAGCCCTGAATACATTATTAATAAGCCACTCATATTATTTTTTATCAAATGTTGACTTGTATCAAAGTACAGATGTATTATCTTTCTCAATGTACTGTAATCTTCTAAAATATTTTCATATCTTTACATCCCACAAAATATAAAATGAACACCAAATAACAGTTGAATAGTGAACACAGAATAGGTGAAAATATTTGCAAGCTATCTATCTGATAAGGGCTTCATATCCAAATATTTAAGAACTCATACAACTCAATAACAAAAAAACCCAAATAATCTGATTAAAAAGTGGCAAGAAGACCTGGATAGACCTTTATCCAAAGAAGACATATGAATGGCCAACTGGTATAGGAAAGGGTACTCAACATTAGTAACTAACCATCAAGGAAATTCAAATCAAAACCAAAATAAGCTGTCATCTCACAAATGGTCAAATGGCTATTATTTAAAAAAACAACAAAACAAACAAACAAACAAACAAAAAATTACAAGTGTTTGAAAGGATGTTGAGAAGAAGTAATGCTTGTGCATTATTGGTGGGAATATAAGTTGGCACAGCTCCTAGAAAAACAGCATGGAGTTTCCTCAAAAATGAAAAATAGAACAACCATACGATCTAGCAATAGCACTTGTAGGTATATAACCAAAGGAGATAAAATCAGGATCTCAAAAAGATATCTGCACCCCCATGTTCATAGCAGCATTATTCATAATACCCAAGACATGGAAACAACCTAAGTATCAACTGATGAATGAATGGATATAGAAAATGTGACATATATACAAAAAAAAAAAAAAAAAAGACAATCCTACCATCTACAGCAATATGAATGGACCTTGAAGGCATTATGCTAAGTGAAATAAGTCAGACAAGAAAAAAGACAAATACTGCATGATCTCACTTATATGTGAAATCTAAAAAATCCTAACTAATAGAAATAGAGAATGAGATGTTGGTTGCCATGGGCTAGGAGATGGGAGAAATGGGAAATGTTGGCCAAAGGGTGCAAACTTCCAATTATAAGATGAATAAGCTCTTGAGAGCTAACCTACAAATGATGACTATAGTTAACAATGCTATATTACATACTTGAAAGTTGCTAAGAGAGTAGATATTAAATGCTCTCACCATAAAATGGGGGATGGGGGTAAAAAATGCTTAAATGTACTCAGTACTTCTGTCATTTCCAATCCATTGTTAATTTAGAGCTCGAGTGGAATTTTTAAAGAAAAAATACCACAATGTTTCTCCCCATGTTAATCCCCTTCTTTAGCTTCCCTTTACATTTAAAATATAATCCAAACTCCTTTAGTGGCCAGTGATGCACTGCATAATCTGAATCTTGCTTCTTCACTATTTTCTCTTTTCTGCTTGTTCACTACATTCCAGCCACTTTGATCTCCCTTGCATTCCTTAAAGATAACAAGACTTTTCTTGCCTTTAGACCATTGCACTTTCTGTCTCCTCTGCTGGAAATGTTCTTCACTTCTTTCTGGTACCTTCTCTGTTGACAAGGCACCTCCCCAATGAGGGCTTACCTAACCACTACATATAAATTAGCCTTCCTCTATTCCCCATCCAGTTACTACATATGGCATAACTTGTTTTCTTTTTAACATTTTCCACAGTATGTGTCTATTCAACTTGTTTATTGTCTTCTTCCTTCCACTAAAAATGCTCCGTGATGGCAGGAAAATTGCTTTTTACACCATCATGTCCCTGGAACTTACAAAATAGTGGCACATAGAAGTGCTCAAAAAATATTTGATAAATAAAAAATAAAGGCATGGAAATTTCCACTTTATCCTAAAAACAAGTAAAAAGCTGCACATACTGAAAAATCAACAATCTGTATGGATCCTGGGATCTATGAAAGACACAGAGCAAACTGCTGTCCCCGTGATTGGAGACACAGACAAGTATCAACAAACATAGGGAGTCACAATTTACAAAGCAGAGACTTATGAGCAGAAACTGCTGGGGTACATGTGTTAGAGTAGGAAAACCTGAACTATGATTGACAAGTTCCTGAAGGACCATTATGGACAAGTCCAAGAGTTTTAAATTCCATGGGGACTCAGTCACCAAGAGGCCCCCACAATATTGTGAGATTTACTTCCAGGAGCTTGACCAGAATTCCATAATAAATATCAGAGAAAACAATCATCTTGTACTTCTAGTAGGGACAGGGGAAAAGGAACCATCTTGAAATACCACAAAGGACTCTGTTCTTCTTAACAAGATCTGCCCTAAAGAGAAAATGGTTAAACAGAGCCTAACCTTACGGTGTATTATCAAAGCCTAACTGACCTAGCGGAAGAGAAATACTCAATTCCAGTCAACTCTAGTCTTCTACGTGGCAGAAGGAAAATACACAACTTCAGCCCCCTCTAGCCTTCCAAGTGGGATGAAGAAAATATGCAACTCCAGCCCATCCCAGCCATTCTATCTCACCTAAAGGAGAAGAGAAAACTAAGACACACTTGTGAAGTTTACAGTCCAGAGGCATTGACTTGATAAAAACTGAGACCAAATCATAGGACAGCAGAATTCTTTCCCTCCTCACAGACCTCACCACCACATTACCAAAAGCCTATTTACAGCAGTCCTTTTATCTAGTATATTGCTCAGCTATAAAGAAAAAAAAAAAATACAAGGCATACTAAAAGGCAAAAAACACAATTTAAAGAGACATAGCAAGCATCAGAGCCTAACATGGCAGGGATATTGGAATTAAAGACCAGAAATTTTTTATTTATTTATTTATTTTTGCAGTACATGGGCCTCTCACTGCTGTGGTCTCTCCCATTGCAGAGCACAGGCTCCGGACGCACAGGCTGAGCGCCATGGCTCATGGGACCAGCCACTCTGCGGCATGTGGGATCTTCCCGGACTGGGGCACGAGCCCATGTCCCCTGCATCGGCAGGCAGACTCTCAACCACTGTGCCACCAGGGAAGCACAAGACCAGAAATTTAAAACAATTATGATTAATGTGCTAAAAGCTCTAATGGTTAAAGTAGACAGCATGTTAAAACAGACAGTCAATGTAAGCAGAGAGATGGAAATCTTAAGAAAGAAAGGGAAAAAAATGCTGGAGATCAAAAACACTGTAACAGAAATGAAGAATGCCTTGATGGACTTATTAGTAGACTGAACATGACTGAGGAAAGAATCTCTGAGCTTGAGGATATGTAAGTATAAATTTCAAAAACAGAAAAGCAAAGAAAATAAAGACTGATAAAGTAGAACAGAATATCTAAGGACCACAGGACAACGACAAGGGATGTAACACATGTGTAATGAAAATACCAGAAGGAAAAGATAGAGAGAAAGGAACAGAAAAAAATTTATAAGACAGTAATGACTGAGAATTTCATTCATTAGTGGGGAGTTGCACAAAATTATCAAGTTAATGTCAGACATGAAGCCACAGGC
This sequence comes from Neophocaena asiaeorientalis asiaeorientalis, assembly GCF_003031525.2. Taxonomy (NCBI): domain Eukaryota; kingdom Metazoa; phylum Chordata; class Mammalia; order Artiodactyla; family Phocoenidae; genus Neophocaena; species Neophocaena asiaeorientalis. The sequence goes on from NW_020173116.1 coordinate 1,310,679, forward strand.
CAGGAAGCTTGGAGAATTCCAAGCAGAATAGATGCAAAAAAACTACACCTAGGCATATAAATTTCAAAGTGCAGAAAACAAAGTTAAAGAAAAAATCCCAAAAGAAGCCAGAGAGGAAAAAATCCTTACCCACAGGGGATCAAAGATAAGAATTACTTCTGACTTATGCTCAGAAATCATGCAAACAACTAGAGAGTGAAGTGAAACATTTAAATATTGAGAGAGAAAAAAACTCACCAACTTAGAATGCTGTATCCTGTGAAATTATCTCTCAAAAATGAAGGAGAAATAAAGACTTTATCAGACAAACAAAAATTAATAAAATATGTTGCCAGTAGACCTGCCTTACAAGAAATGTTAAAAGAAGTTCTTTAAAAAGCAAATAAGTCAGAAATTGGATGTTCTCTCTCATCACTCCTTTTCAACATCATACTGAAAGTTCTAGCTAATGTAATATAAGAAAAGAAAAGGAAATAAAGGGTATATAGATAGAGAAGAAAGAAAGAACACTGTCTTTACTCACAGATGACACAAACATCTATACAGAAAATCTATAAGAATTGACCAAAAAACTGCTGAAATTAATAAGCAGTTATAGCAATTTTCCAGGATATAGGGTTAATATACAAGTCAATCACTTTACTATGACCAGCAATGAACAAGTGGAATTTAAATTTTAAAAAATATATCATTCACCCAAAAAATGAAGTACTTAGGTAAAAACCTAACAAAACATATACAAGAGGTACATGAGGCAAACTAAAAAACACTGATAATTGAAATAAAAAATGAACTAAATAACTAGGGAGATATTCCATATTCATGGATAAGAACACAATATTTTCAAGATGTCAGTTCTCTTCAGCTTGATCTATAGATTCAATATAATCCCAACCAAAATCACAGTTAATTATTTTACAGATATCAACAAACTGAGTCTGAAGTTTATATGGAAAGTCAAAGACCCAGAATAGCCAACACAATATTAAAGGAGTAAAACAAAGCTGAAGGACTGATGCTACCCAACTTCAAAACTTAGTATAAAGTTAATGATCAACACAATGTGGTATTGATAGCAAAATAGATAAATAGGGCAGTGGAACAGGATAGAGAGACCAGGAATAGACTCACATAAATATAGTCAACTAATCTTTGACAAAGGGGCAAGGGCAATGCAATGGAGCAAAGATTGTCTTTTCAACAAATGGTGCTAGAACAGTTGAATATCCACAGGCAAAAAAAAAAAAAAAATCTAGACACAGACTTTATATCCATCCCAAAAATTAACTCAAAATAGATTACAGACCTCAATGTAAAATGCAAAGCTATCAAAATCCTAGAAGATAACACAGGAGAAGACCTAGATGACCTTGGGTATGTCAATGACTTTTCAGATTGGACACCAAAGGTATGATCCATGAAAGAAATAATTGATAAGCTAGAGTTAATTAAAATTAAAAGCTTCTGCTCTGCAAAATACAATGTCAAGAGAATGAGAAGATAAGTCACAGGCTGGGAGAAAATATTTGCAAAAGACATATCTGATAAAGGAGTGTTATCTAAAATATAAAAAAGGACTCAACATTCAATAATAAGAAAACAAACAACTTGATTAAAAAATAGGCCAAAGACCTGAACAGATACCTCACCTTAGAGAATATACAGATGGTAAATAAGTATATGAAAAGATGCTCCACAACATATGTCATCAGGGAAATGCAAATTAAAACAACAGTGAGAGACTACTGCACACCTATTAGAATGGTCCAAATCCAGAACACTGACAGCACCAACTGATGGTGAGGTGGAGCAATAGGAACTCTCATTCACTGCTGGTGGGAATGCTAAATTGTACAGCCACTTTGGAAAACAGTCTGGTAGTCTTATAAAACCTAACACACTCTTACCTTATGATCTAGCAATCGCACTCCTTGATATTTACACAAAGGATCTGAAAATAAGTACACACAAAAACCTGAACAAGGATGCTCATACCGGTTTTATTCATAATCGTCAACACTTGGATGCAACCAAAATGTCTTTCCGTAAGTGAATGGATAAACTGTGGTACATCCAAGCAAAGGACTATTATTCAGTGTTAGAAAAAAATGAGCTATAAAGCCACAAAAAGACATGGAGGAACCTTAAATGCCTATTGCTAAGTTAAAGAAACCAATCTGAGAAGGCTACACACTGTATAATTCCAACTATATAATATTCTGGAAAAGACAAAACTATAGAGACAATAAAAAGATAAGTGATTGCTTTGGTTGGGCAGGGGAGGGGGCGGGGGGCAATAAAGCTGAATAGATGAACCACAGAGAAACTTTTGGGTAGTAAAATAATAGAATGTGTAACCCCAAGCATGAACTCTAATGTAAACTATGGACTTTGGGTGATGATGATATGTCCATGTAGGTTCATCAATTGTAACAAATGTACTATTCTGGTGGTGGATGTTGATAATGGGGGAGGTTATGCATGTGTGGAATCAAGGAAATATCTCTACTGTCCTCCTAATTTTACTGTGAATCTAAAATGGCTCTGAAAACATAAAATCTAAAACAATAAAGTGATGAAATAGTTGTGAAGTGTGAAGAGTAATAAAGTTTCAAAAACCATTCCTCAGTTTCTGGCTTGTTCCTTGACAGGTGATGGTGTCAATTACTGAGAAAGGGAGTACTAAAATAAGACCAGCTTTAGGTGGAAGATTATGAGTTTTGAACATGTTGGCTTAGATATGCCTTTGAGACTTTCATGGAGATATAAAATGGGTAATTGGATTTATTGATCTGGAATGCAGAGAGCAGAACTGGACCAGAGATAGGAATGTATCCACCTGTCACCAACTGGCATGCAATCAGGAATTGAAGACACGGACTGTAGGCCCAAAGATAAGCTTGCACATGTTCTGGCAGTGCTTTCTTGAGACTCTCAAGCTATTTCACCTGCATGTCTTCTCTTTAAACTTCATTGTCTGCACAACTTCTATTTCCCCAAGGTATCTGGCACCGTGCATTGCCTTATGCCTACTGTCAGTTTCAATGATAGGTATCCTTGAAAGAATACTTTTTTATGCAGCTTTATTCAGTAAACCTCACCAATAGAAAAATAATCCTTCTTTTCCCGTTATCATTTGGTATTTTTGTTTCCCTTATCTCAATTAGATTTCTTATGGTGAGTAAGCAGAGGCTAAAAGAGAGGCCTTCCATTGATGTAATATAGAAAGAAATCTTTCTTCTTTCTTTAACAGCTTGGTACAGTCTTCTTTGGGGATCTTATATACAAAATCAGAGAGTCTTTTGGTTCTGTGAGGGACCCGTGACAGGAAAGCAAGAGAGGAAGTCCACATATAAGGAATTGGCCTCCTTAACCTGGGTCACCTTTCTGATTGTTTTTGTTTTGTTTTGTTTTAAGCTATGCTGCCTATAGCTTTGGGTGCTAGATGGGTATACAAAGCAATATGAAATCAGCCCTCGGGACTCAAATGCCTGGTATATTCAGTCAGAGAAAACCATTTCAGGGAAGGAATTAGTTCAGCTAACCGCTTGACTGCTCTGACAAAACTGGCCAGTTGTCTGACCTTCTTTAGAAGCCGGGAAGGAATTTTCTTCCCTCTATGACTCTGGCAGAGATGCTGTTTCTGATTTCTCCACATCAAAGGGGAGCAGCAAACTCCTGGTGCTCAAGTGACTCAACATTTTGTTTCATTAAACAGAGGCAAGGAAAACCAGTAGACATCCACTCGTGGATTGTGTGGGAAGAATCTTGTTTCAAGATTAAGTGAAAATTCAATTGTTGAACCTTGAGAGTATCTTTTGATTTTTCATAAAGTATACTTTGAAGTTAGTCTTCTGGTCATATATTGAAAAATTCAGTAAATATGTTTCACCTGTTGATGAATCATTACCCTTTTCTGAAAGTCTGCTATTCTAGCTGTTGCTTTCTGCTGGTGCTTTCCAAACTGTGGACCCTAGGATTTTCAAGCAGACTTTCAGATTGCCACAGAGGAGAAAATGATGATAATAAGGCAAGACTTAGACTTGCATAGCACTTTACTTTTTTTCACTTTTCATTATTTCTGTTGATTCTTAAAATAATCCTGTGGTGAGGACAAGGGTTAATATCTCCATTTTTTTTAATGAAGAAATAAAGATTCAGAGATGTTAAGCAACTTTCCTACCACTACAGCTAATTAAGGATGGAGTCAGACCTTTAATGCAAGTCTTATTTCCTTGTCTCTAAAGCCAGTGCTCGTTTTGCTGTACTACACCATTCCCACTCAAAAATAAACTCTTAAGATCAAAAATCACATATATACACCATGCCATCTACTTGTAGGGTCTGTGTGTGTGTGTGTGTGCATTTGTGAATGTATTTAAAAGACTTATGAAATACTTAAAATGTGTTTCCCAATGATTGAAAACACATACACACCAGACTATACAAATTATTAAACCTACCTAATACCTTTATTTCCATGCACTTTACAAACTGGAAAATGCTTAGATAAATAGACCAGGAGATATTATCAAATGCATTCCAAAAATGCATATTAGACAAAATTCAAGTAATGTGTCCAAGGTCATTTAGCTAGCTTGTGGTAGAGCTTGAATTTACCCAGGCTTGTCATTGTCTTCAGGGATGCACAGTTTCAGGTGTTTTATGCAAATAAGGGAAAGAAGTGCAGATTTTCAGAGTAGGATTAATTAACAGTGAACATTTAAGAACAGTGAGTATGTGTGTGTACCAGAGTCTGCTCTGTAAGTCACTCTGGGTGAGACTGGCTTGTCAGGAATTCCTTTTAGCTCTTGGGTAAGTAAACCTCCTTGTGTGAAATCTAAGGATCACCCACCTTACACAAAATCTCTCTTAGAGCAAATTGGGCTTTAGGAAAGCCTTAGGGCATTTGTTCAGAAGGACACCAGGAAGACAGTGGAAAGTCTTTTTAAAAAGAGATGAGTCAAAACCAGCAGAAGAGGGAGACATGGTAACTTTGAAAGAAAACATTTTAGAAATAATAGGAAAAAGTAGGTCAGAACCTGCCAGAGCCAGAGCCTGTCTGTCAGCAGTCTTCATTTTCTTCTGTGTCCCTCTACAAATCCTGATGGCCTTGGGCCACAGCTAAGGATTAGCTGGAACCTTCAAGTCTAATGTAGCCACATTTCTGACTGAGGAAAGAGCCTGCCGAAGTGATACCCAAGGACCTTGGGCCCATCCAACAGCTGTATATTTGTACTTTTGATGTCTCATCTTGTTCAGTCCTCTGTAGTTTGCAATTCCATGTACATAATTCTAGACTAAGGGGTCAGTGAACTACCACCAGCCACCACCTGTTTTTATACCACAAGTGAGTTCAGAGTGATTTTGATATTTTTAAATGCCTAAAACAAAACATAAACAAAAGAAGGATAAATAAAATTCAAATTTCAGTGCTTATAAAATTTTATTGGAACACAGCTTTGCCCATTCACTTACAGTGTTCTATACCTGCTTTTTTGCCACCATGACAGAGTTGAGTAGGGCTGACAGGGATATTTAATGCCCCCAAACCTAAAATATCAATATTTACCATCCAGCCTATTATGAAGTCTGCCAGCTTCTGCTTTAGACTTACTGCTTCCTCTGAACCTCTCACTTTGTAAGTCCCCTACCTGGCCTACCTGCTCTGAACTTGCTGGAACCTCTTGCCTCATTTGTCAGGCTTTTTTTAAAGATGTCTTTGCCTTGACACCTCATCTTGTGTCCACAACCCGTGAAACCCTGCATCACAGCACAATACTATTAAAAATAAATCTGTAAGTCCTATTCAATTAGCATTCGATTTGCTAAATTAAAAAAATATATCACTTTCTGCCTCATGGCTTTTCTTAGCTTAATGAACACATTGGCAGCTAATGAAGACATGAGTGGTACTATTACCTGGTATGCGGTTTGTGTTTGCCACGTTTGTGCCAATTGTTTACCACCAAGCTCAGGGAGATGGAACATTCCTTTGGAGGGTAGTCCAGCAGTAGAGCAGCCAGTTATGAGAGCTAAAATAGAAGGAAAAGAGAAACACCTTTCAAATCTGTCTTCTTGATGTTATGAAAAGACAATTTTCTATGGAGAACCAAAGGATAAAATAATAAAGATAATTATGTTGGGCAACTTACTGTGTTCCAGCTAATATGCTTAAAATTTCATTGCCATTGTCGCACGTAATCACTGAAATTTCTCCATGAAGTAGGTATCATGCTTATTTTACAGGTGTGAAAACAAGGCAAGGTAGGGCCACACAGATAGCAAATGGCAAAGTTCGGACTAGGACTCATGTCTCCCTGACATCAGAGCTGTAGCAGTAACCACTACACTGCATTGCCTCCTCAACTCCGTTTAAGGATCTGGTTAAGTAGAAATGTGTTCTGAAAATCCTAATAAAACAGGGCTAAGTTTGTATGTGTTATGGGGGATGGTGTGGTAAAAAGGAACAATGGGTAGAGTAGGAGCTTGTGTTCCAGGTTCTAAAAAAGGAAAATGTTACTGATATTATCCACTACATGGTGAAATTCAGTACAAAATTAGCTGGTAAGGGGGGCTCATTCAAAGGAGGATTATCCTCCAAGTGTCTGAAAGAGCTTAGGCCTATCAGCTGCTCTGCAAAGGCAGTAAAGATCCAGTGCATTCAGTCACAGCCCATGGGATAGGTACAATGCAAAGGCATGTCAGGGTCCTAGTGATCATGTAGTCCAGCCCATTCCGTTTACAGATTTGGAGATTGAAGCCCAAAATGGGAAGTTGAATGTCCTGGTGTCATACAGCTGTTAGTGGCAAGTGCCAGATTGAGTGGCAATCTCCATTACACTACGAACCATGACAAGGTGGCAGGAGAGTGGACTTTGTTTTGTTATTGTTGTTGTCATGTTTTTTTGTTTTGTTTTGTTTTGTTTTTTTGTGGTACGCGGGCTTCTCACTGCTGTGGCCTCTCCCGTTGTGGGGCACAGGCTCCGGACGCACAGGCTCAGCGGCCATGGCTCACGGGCCCAGCCGCTCCGCGGCATGTGGGATCTTCCCGGACCTGGGCATGAACCCACGTCCCCTGCATCGGCAGGTGGACTCTCAACCACTGCGCCACCAGGGAAGCCCCAGGAGAGTGGACTTTAGATGCAGACTGACCAGTGTGAGCAAGCCCTGTGGAGCTGGCCCAACAGCTGGTGGTCAGCAGATCTCCTTTTGACACCCTCCACATATCCAGGAGTGCAGCGATCTAGTCCTTTCTAATTGATAACCTTAACTCAAGTTCATTCATCATCTTCCACTAAAGATTACCACTGGCACAGGGCTTTATACTCTACAAAGCACCTTCACTACAGCAGTTGTTATCTAACAAAGGAGGGAATCTGAGGGGAAAGAAATGGATGGCCTGGATCTGGGTCACCCGACATGGCAATGCCCTTCCTCTACCTGGAAATGACTCCCAACAAAGAAAAGGAATGTTATCATGGGTTCTCTGGTTCCTCCAGAGAAGCATGCTCCTTTCTTCCTGGGGTTTTTTTTTTTTTTTTTTTTTTTTGGCTGTGATGGGTCTTTGTTGCTGCCCACAGGCTTTCTCTAGTTGTGGCAAGTGGGAGCTAGTCTTCGTTGCAGTGCACGGACTTCTCATTGCAGTGGCTTCTCTTGTTGTGGAGCACCGGCTCTAGGCACACAGGCTTCAGTAGTTGTAGCACATGGGCTCAGCAGTTGTGGCACATGGGCCCTAGAGCACAGGCTCAGTAGTTGTGGTGCAAGGGCTTAGTTGCTCCGCAGCATGTGGGATCTTCCCGGACCAGGGCTCGAACCCGCATCCCCTGAACTGGCAGGTGGATTCCTAACCACTGCACCACCAGGGAAGCCCTTCCTGGGGGCTTTTGCCATAAATAAAGTTTTTGTGCCACAGTGGCAGAGATGAGTAGATGTGATGGATAAGTATAATATCCAGCAACCTAAAATATTTATTATCCAGACCATTACAGACAAAATCTTTCATGAGCTTAAAACCTATTCATGGGTCAGATATTACTTCTAAGTTTTTATGAGCAAAACTTCTCCCAGTTTCCCAAATCAAGTTGAAATGGGTTCTGTTGTATTTTCATTAGCAAAGTTCTTTAGAACATAAAGTTCTTACTATATTTATCCATTTAACAAACATGATTTCACTCCTAAAATGTCCAAAAACTATTACCTGGATTGTGAGAAATCCTCACAAGAATGCTGTGAGATGAGCATTGCTATCTCCATGCTGCACATAAGTCAGCTGAGGCTCTTTAATCAGGAGATAACTTACCAAGGGTCACAGTAAGTAAGCGGCAAAGAATTTAAATAGTTTGCCCAACATTTTGCTGCTTCTTTCTCTTCTGATGTATCATCAAACCTTCATGGCAATCCAGTGAAATTATTGGTCAGGAAGAATGATTCCCATTTTACCAAAGAGGAAGCTAAAGCACAGACAGCCAAAACCTCTTGCTCAAGTCACATACTAAACTTGATGAGTCAGGATTCGGATTTGGGTTTTCTGATTAAATTCTGGAGCTCCTTCTGGTGTTTTATCAAATGCCCCAAAGACACCTCCATATATACTAATTTTAACAAATAGTATTTCTTTAGGAAATGATTGCTATAGATACAGAGATATGTTTCTGAAATCCTGTTATTTTTTTGTATCTAAATTATGTACATATTTTTTATGATTGGGGTGGAGATAAACAGGAAGATTTCTGCCATGGGCAGCATAACAACTATCCCAATTGGAGTTCTTCAAATTTGAGGTTTCTCTGGAGATTTAATCTTCATTCTGTGCTCATAAAAAGCATTCTGGCTGTTCATGTAATAATTTCAATACCTTTGTAATGATATTTCTCTTTCATTTCCCTGCAAATGGGGATACATTGCTCAATCAGACCATTTTCATTTACCTTGTGATTCGTGTGTGGGAAAATCATACCCAATTTGAAAGCAGCACAGTATTTCCTTGGGACTTCTCACTGAGGGGATTAGATAGTGCAGCGCACTTGATGGCAAATGAGACACAGAGGGGTTCACTGATGCACCAAATCCCACTCTGGGAGGTCTGTTTCTGTGGAAGACCGAAAACAAGCCATTATTTTGTCACTTGGAACAAAAGCCCTGATTAAAAATTAAAATCCATTCCGTACTGATAAATACACCACTGCCTAATTACTCACAAGATTTATATTTGTGGTCTTAATTCCCTCAAAATGATTATTTTTTTTAACTCCCTATAAATCAGAACACAGTGAGCTTGACAGTGTCAAGCTTCAACAAACATTTGGTTACCCCTTTTATTAGACAGATCAGTTCCTGAGCGATAATGTTTTAAAATACTTAAATACTTCATGAGAAGAGAACTATGTCCCTTCCATTAAATGGTTTTCAATGTAGGAAGAAGTGTATGTTTAGAGTATTTAGAGACACCTAATTATGGCTCATTTAAAATTTCTTTTCTGCCAACTGGATCTTCAAATTTGCCATCACCCAAATTTCCTCAACATTCACATACAAACACACACAACCATACTACAAAGCAACAAAAATACTAAAATAAATAAAACAAAGAAAAATAAAATAATAGCTTCCGGTAACTTCAAGGATTTTTTGAAGGCTGGGATGGAAGGGGAAGTGGGAGCCATGATTAAAGGGAGCTCATAAAAATAAATGGAGGAAAGAGTGAAGTCAGCAAAACTGGTGTAGTAGGCAGCTCCAAGGACACATCCCTCCATAGAAATATTTTAAAATCAAGCAAAAACTGCCAGAAGCAAACTTGTCATAGCTCTAGAAAACATTCAAAGGTTTACAGCAACTAAGTGAATACTGAATCAAGAAAAAGGCAATTTGAAATTGGTATTTTTTATTTACACTTGCTCCACCTGCCACCCCTCCATAGCCCCTGGCTCAGTGGTGGTCCTGAAGATATCAGTCCACATGCCCAGAGAAGGATTTGGGGCCCTGGTTCTGGAAAGGGAAGAACAAACCCTTTGGGGCTAAATGAAAATTTGATGGAAAAGATTACAAAAGCACTACAAATGATAGAAGGGGGAAACAGTTTTTAACTTATTCTATGGGGCCAGAATTATCCTGATACTAAAGCCAGACAAAGACACTACAAGAAAAGAGAATTAAAAATCAAATTTATTAATGAATATAGATGCAAAAATCCTGAAGAAATTACCAGCAAACTGAATCCAGCAACATGTTTATAAAGTTACACACCATGACTAAGTGGGCTTTATCCCAGGAATATGTGTATAACATAAAAAAAAAAAAAAATCAATAAATGTAATATCCCACATTAATAAAACCAAGGGAAAAGACACATAATAATCTCAATTGACACAGAAAAACTTTTAACAAGATCTAATAACACACTTTCATGATAAAAATACTCAGAAAACTAGGAATAGGAAGGAATTCTCTAAACATAATAAAGGGCATTTAAGAAAAAACTACAGTTAACATCATACTGTCATGAAAAATTGAAATCATTTCCCCCAAGATGAGGAAAAAAATAAGATTGTCTGCTGACACAATTACTATTTAATGTTGTGTAGAAAGTTCAAGCCAGAGCAATTAGGTAAGAAAAAGAAATAAAATACATCCAAATTGAAAGGAATAAGTAAAACTATTTCTATTAGCAAATGACATCTTATATTAGGAAAATTCCAAAGAATCTAAAAAACAAACAAAAAAAACCATTACAGTTAATAAAAGAATTCAGCAAAGTTGGTGCATACTAGGTCAACACACCAAAATTGGTTTGGTACATTAACAATGAACAACCCAAAATTAAACTAAGGAAACTATTCCATTTACATTAGCATCAAAGAGAATAAAATATGAATATATTTAACCAAGGAGGTGCAAAGGTTTTTACATTGAAAAGTCCTAAACATTACTGAAAGAAATTAAAGAATATATAAATAAATGGAAAGGCATCCCAGATTCATGAATTAGAAGACTTAATATTGTTATATTGGCAATACTGCTCAAGGTGATCTACAGATTCAAGGCAATCCCTATAAAAATTCCAATGTTCTTTTATGCAGAACTGGAAAATCTTATCCTCAAATTCATATGAAATTACAAGGGGACATAAATAAATAAAAACAATATTGAAAAAGAAGAACAAAGTTGGAGGACTCACACTTCTCTACTTCGAAACTTATTAGAAAGCTACTGTAAGCAAAATAGTGTGGTACTGGAAAAAGGATAGACATATAGACCAATAGAGTAGAAGTGAGATTTCAGAAATAAACTTATTTATCTATGGCCAATTGGTTTTCAACAAGGGTGGACCAAGAACATTCAATGAGGAGGTAATAATTTCTTCAACAGATGCTACTGGGACAGCTGGAAATTCACATGCAAAATAATGAAGTTGAAACAGTACCTCAAGCCATGTACAAAAATCAACTCAAGATGAATCAAAGATCTAAATACAAAAGTTAAAACTATCAAACTTTTAGAAGAAAACCTAGGGGTAAATTCTCATGACCTAGGACTTGGCAATGGCATCTTAGATAAGATACCAAAAGCACAAGCAGCAAAAGAAGTAAGAAATAAATTAGGCTTCATCAAAATTAAAAACTTTTGTTTTTAATGAAAGTTATCAAGAAAATGAAAAGACAACCTACAGAATGAGAGAAAATATTTGCAAATCATATACCTAGAAGAGTCTAGTATCCAGAATACAAAAAGAACTCTTATAACTCAACAACCAAAAACAAACTACCCAATTTTTTAAATGGACAAAGAACTTGAATAAACATGTCTCCAAACAACATATACAAATGGCCAGCAAGTACATGAAAAGATGTTCAACATCATTAGCCATTAGGAAAAAACAAATCAAAGCCACAAAGAAATGATACTTCTTATGCCCACTAGGATGGCTATTTTTAAAAAGAGAAAGGAAAAAAATGTGTTGTTTAGAATGTGGAGAAATTGGAACCCTCATACATTGCTGGTGGGAATGGAAAATGGATCAGCCACTATGGATAACAATTTGTTGATTCCTTAAAAAGGTAAACATAGACTGAGCAATTCCACTCCTAAAGAATTAAAAACAGATACACAAATGCATGTACATATATATTCATAGTAGCACTTCTTAATAGTAGCCAAAAAATTGGAATAACACAAATTTCCATCAACAGATGAATGGATAAGCATGTTATATACATACAATGGAACATTACTCAAATAAAAAAAAAGCAATACAGTATTGATACATACTATAATATGATGAATCTCAAGAAATGTTTTGCTAAGAGAAAGAAGCCAGAAACATAAAAGTTCACATATTATATGATTCTATTCATATGAAACACTCAGGATAGGTAAATTCATACAGACAAAAACCAAACTAATGGTTTTGTTCTGAGGAGGTTGGGGGGAGAGGAGAGCATTGGGAAGTAACTGCTTAATGAATATGGGGTTCCTTTTTGGGATGATGAAAATGTTTTGGAATTAGATAACACAATATTATGAATGTAAAATGCCAGTGAATTGTTCATTTTAAAATGGTGAATTTTATAGTATTTGAATTTTACCTCAATTGTTAAAGAATAAAAAGTATTAAAAATAAATAGAGAAGATGATACAAGGTTTAGAGGTGATAATGGGAAGTGTAGCAGGAAAGAAGAAAGGGAGGTGAAGTCTGGGATAGAGTGTGGTACATATTTGAAAGGGAGAAAAGAACATGAAACATGTGAGAAAAGAGAATCCTGGCTTCCTTCCATTCTGCCCCCTACAAACTATTTCATATACTGCTGTCGGATTTACCTTTTTAAAACAAGTATCTGATCATCCTGATACCATCCCCACAAGTTTCCAGTTTAGAAGCTTTCATTGCACCTACCTCCCAACTCTTATTGCCTCCATGGCAGCTGCTCCAGTCCATCTCGGTCTACATTTTCTTCTCTGACTCTTGAAGCTTGCCCTCCCCACTCCACTCCCCAAGCACCACGTGCTCCCACATTTTATCCACTGCCTGAGCCCCACAGGATTTCTCACAACTCTGTGTCATTACTCATGCCGTTAACCCTTTTGGATAAATCTTACCTCCCCTCAGGACTTAGCTCAACTGCCATTTTTTATGACTTTGTTCCCAGAATATCTAAGCTGAAAGCAGTTTATGGTAGTAGAAAGAACACAGACTTTGAATACAGCCAAATCTAGGCTCCAAAAGTTGATATATATCAATCACATAATTTTGGGCCCTTTATTTAACTTCTGTGAACCTCAATATCTTAGTCCATTCAGGCCACTATAACAAAAATACCACAGAGTGGGTGGCTTCAACAACAAACATTTATTTCTCACAGTTCTGAAGTTTGGAAAGTCAAAGATCAAGGGGCTGGCAGATTCAGTGTCTGATGGAGACCCAATTCATGGTTCATAGATGTCTGTCTTCTCGCTTTGTCCTCACATGCTGGAAGGAGCAAAAGAGGTTTCTGTGGTCTCTTTGATGATAAGGTCACTAAATCCCACTATGAGGACTTAATCCTCAACAACTAATTAGCCTGAAAAGTCTCCACCTCCAAATACCATCACTTTTGGGGGTTAGGATTCCAGCATATGAATTTTTGAGGGGGCACAAACATTCAGTCCATAACACCCAGTTTCCTCATCTATGAAATGGAATTAATATCACATTGGATTTTTGTGAAGATAAAATTAAAAATCTAGGCAGAGGTCTCTTTACCTGGAAGATATTAAATACATACTTTTCTACTCACCTTCCCAATTGTCCATGAAAAGTACATGCTGTTGTAATGGACAAATAATACTCCCTTGAATGTGTATGATGTCTTAATAGTTCAAAGCACATTACTTATAATCTCTCATTTGATCTGGAGAAGAATTATTGGTATCCATTAGGATAATGTGAGGTTAAAAGGACAAAATGTAGAGTCCAAGTGACTTTAACAATAAATAAATGTATAATGTTTATTTACTGAAGTTCCAGAAATGGAGTAAAGTCCACACAGGGCCTGATCAGTGACACAATAACCTGGGTTCTTTCCAAACTCTCATCTTCTCTCCTTACTATTGACTCTATCATGTGGCTGACTCTCCTCAGAGTCACAAGATGCCCACCAGTGACAAATGGAAATACAGCAGGAAGATTTTCTTTATTGAACATAATACCCTCTCTCTTCCACCTGCCTGGACCAAATTAAGAGGTGTTCACATTAGACCAATAACACCTGCCAGAAGGACGCCACACACTGATAGGTTACACCCATCATCTGAAGCAGAATGGGCTTGGGGGAGCCAGTCTTAGTATCCACCATGGAAAGTATGCAGTTTCTGCTCCAGAAAGAAAATGACATGCCCTAAATCACACAGATCGTTAGTGTCCAACCTAGGATGGAAGCTCAGATCCCTGACTTCTATTCTCACCACATAGAAGCTTAGATACCATATGGGTTATTTTGTTTTAGGCTTCCAAGTTACAGATAGCTTCAACTCAAAATGTCCTAAAAAGAAGAGTGTTTATTATATCACACATAAAGGAATGCAGAAAGAAATAAGCTATTCGAGCCATGAAAATACATGGAAGAACCTTAAATGCATATTGCCAAATGAAAGAAGCCAATCTAAAAAGGCTACATCCTGTATGATTCCAACTATATGACATTCTGGAGAAAGAAAAATTATGGAGACAGTGAAAAGGTCAATGTTGCCAGGGTTTAGGGAGGAGAGTGGAATGAATAGGTGGAACACAAAGAATTTTTAGGGCAGTGAAAATACTTTGTATGACACTGTAATGGTGGATATAGATCATAATACATTTGTTAAAACCCATAGAATGTACAACACCAAGAGTAAACCCTAATATAAAGTTTAGACTTTAGGTGATATAATGTGTCAATATAGGGTCATGGGCTGTAATAAATGTACCACTCTAGTGTGGAGTGTTGATAGTGGAGAAAGCTGTTGGGAGAGGGAAGAGGGGCTAGGTGGGAAATCTCTGTACTTTCTGCTCCATTTTTCTGTGAACCTAAAGGTCTCTAAAGCACTGTGTGTGTGTGCGTGTGTGTGTGTGCGTGTGTGTGTGTGTGTGTGTGTGTGAAGGAAAGGCTCTAGATTTTATTGATTTAGAGACTCAGCAGCATCATCAAGGACATCAAGAAACAAAATGTGTTTCTTTCTGTCTCTTCATTCTACCTTCTTCAACAGCTCAGTTTCGCCTCCAGGCTCAATACTCACAGAGCAAGGTGGTTGCTGGAATTCAAAACATTATATACAGGGGCTTCCCTGGTGGCGCAATGGTTGAGAGTCCGCCTGCTGATGCAGGGGACACGGGTTCGTGCCCCGGTCTGGGAAGATCCCACATGCCGCAGAGTGGCTGGGCCTGTGAGCCATGGCCACTGAACCTCCGCGTCCGGAGCCTGTGCTCCGCAATGGGAAAGGCCAAAAACCTTACATACACCCAAGACAATAGCCGAAGGAGAGAAAGCACAATGTTCTCTGGAATCTCCTGCTCAAAAGCAGAAACTCTTAAGGAGACCTCTCCTTTTGGTTACTGGCCAGAACTGGATTACAAGCCCATCCTAAACAAATCACAGAGTAAGAGACTAAAACCACCAAGTTTTAATCAGAATTGACCCAGAGTCATGTGGATACCTGAACTTAAATCATGGTTCTATTTGGGAAAATAAAAAG
The DNA here is from genome assembly GCF_003031525.2 of Neophocaena asiaeorientalis asiaeorientalis. Classification (NCBI taxonomy): domain Eukaryota; kingdom Metazoa; phylum Chordata; class Mammalia; order Artiodactyla; family Phocoenidae; genus Neophocaena; species Neophocaena asiaeorientalis. The sequence continues at coordinate 1,326,384 of NW_020173116.1, forward strand.
AATTGGGGAATAAATAGTCAAAGGAAACGAACAATTTCTGCTACAGAGAATACTCCTAGAAAAGGTTACTTTCTAGTGGGTATTTCTGCTCTTTTCCCTTTTCCTTCCCCCTGTTGGCCATAGGCAAAAGCCCAGATGAAGTAGGTCCTGTGGTTGACTGAGGTAGTGAGCTAACCAAAACTTCAGAGGACCTGAACGCGGAGCCAAAGAGGATTATTTTTGTTGTTGTTTATATACCTGAATAAGCAACAGACCAAGCCACTTTCATAAACCTTTTGGAGTAAGCAATTTTGAAAAGTGACCCATTTTCTTTAAAACTTAGTGGTGTATTAGACAAAGCTACAACTTGCATCATCAATGACTTAGCCAGGGTTTTTACGGTCTGCTCACAGCACTGTGATATCTGACACTCTTCAGATGATAAGAATCCCATCAGAAATTTTAACCATACTTTTCTTTTTGGTCCTTGTAGCCCCACACCTTTAATGACTCCCTAGATTTGGAGGATAGAATCCAATCTTCAGAGTTCAGTTCCTCACTTCTCAAGAAGAACTGCTCATTCCTATGTCAAGGAGAGTACAAAGCCACATGACAGCTAAGACCCATCTTCCTAGATCAATCACTCTCAATTTGACCACTCATCAGAAACATCTGCACAGATCTAGCAAAAATATGCCAGAGTCCATATCTCTAAAATTCTAATTCAGTAGAACAGAGGTTTACTAATTCAGTAAACCTCAGGATTAAGGCAATAAGTTATATTTTCACTTATTAAAGCAAACATGGCTATTGTATGGAGGACAGTACAAAAATGCATATATATATATATATATATACATATATATATATATATTTTTTTTTTTTTTTACCTCTCCCGTTGCGGAGCACAGGCTCCGGACACGAAGGCTCAGCAGCCATGTCTCACGGGCCCAGCTGCTCCATGGCATGTGAGAATCTCCCGGACCGGGGCACAAACCCGCTTCCCCTGCGTTGGCAGGCAGACTCTCAACCACTGCGCCACCACCACGGAAGCCCAAAAATGCGTAGATTTTAAAGTAAAAGTATGATTATTACAAAAATGTGTGTTGAATTTTCTATCAGAATTTTCTATAGCTACTTCAGGCTATTACTCTGAAGATATTCACTACCTCTTACTGGCCATTAGAAGATACTTAAGAAAAAGTTTGAAATACTTCCCAGGTTAGGAATAATGCTCCTCTTCAGAAACCATGGCAGGTAGAAGAGAGTTTTATGATGACTGTATGCAAAATTCATTACGCAGTCAGTGCTTAATAAGCCTGAACTTTCAGTCTTAAGATGGTACAGATGTTTTTTATGGTTTAATAAAAATCCCTTCTTGAAGTTTACATTATCAAGTTGCAATATTACACTCTTCTGTCTTCTTGACCTTTCTGCAGCTGGTTCACTGTTTGTCCTTAAAACTCCTCACTCCACTTATCCTGAATAAGTAGGGATGCTGTGTCGTAATCCACAATCAATCCACATAAATAAAACAATTCGGCACAGATGTGACCTGAATATACATTTAGAGTCTGCTAATTGTGCAAAGCGGTGACACAAGGTTTCAAGGTCAAACAAACCAGCAATGAAATTGCTCTGTGGAAAAACACAGAGGGGTCAATGCTGCTGTTTATTATTAAAATTGTTCTTTTGCAAAGTGGTAGAGAGTTCTCCACTCTGCAGACATTTCATAACCCATACCAACTTCTTTTTCCTCAGGTAGCAATGAGAGTAGGTTTAAAAAGAAAGGCTTAATTGCTACAAAACCACAAAAAGGTAAATTCAGTCTAGTCTAAACCCTCCTAGAGACAGAAAAATAGAAAGAACACAGACTTTGAATTTGAGTGAAGTTTGAAATCTGGTTTAACTCCTTATTAGGATAGATTCTTGAGCACTTTAACTTAAACTATAATGCCTCTTCTTTGTGATATGGGTCAAAAACTAGTATTTGATTCTGATTTACAATAAGAAGCAGAATTAGCACAGCCTGCTGGCTCCTTCTCCTAAGATCAATGGTACGTGGGGGAACTATTGAAACTTAGAAACCTGAGGAATAAGAGACAACTGTGGGAAGCACTTGGAGAGAGGGAGAGCTGTTTGAAATATTGCGTAGATAGGAGATGGGGTCCAGCCAGTGGGATCAGGAAGGCTAAATTAGGAAAAGCCCCTTTCCATCCCTGATGCCGCCGAGGTCGCACGCGCGAGGCTCCTCTGCCGCCGCCAAGATGCGCTACGTTGCCTCCTACCTCCTGGCCGCCCTTGGGGGCAATACCTCCCCCAGCGCCAAGGACATCCAGAAGATCCTGGACAGCGTGGGCATTGAGGCGGATGACGACCGGCTCAACAAGGTCACCAGTGAGCTGGACAGCAAGAACATTGAGGACGTCATTGCCCAGGGTATCCACAAGCTGGCCAGCATGCCCGCTGGCGGGGCTGTGGTCGACTCTGCTGCCCCAGGAGCTGCAGCTCTTGCTGCGGGTTCTGCCCCAGCAGCAGCAGAGGAGGAGAAGAAGGAGGAAGGAGTCAGATGACAACGTGGGATGTGGCTCGTTTGACTAGAGTCCTGCTCCCCTGCAAATAAAACCCTTTTTATGTAAAATAAAACAAAAAAGAAAAAAAAAATAGGAAAAGCCCTTTGAGTCCAGCTGTTGCCTTGAGACCATCAATGCCCACTCCTTAAAACTCAGCATGGCTGCACAGAAGCTCTCAGAGAAGAGCAGTGAAAAGTAGCCCAGGTATTCAGTCCCCTGCCCCTTTCTTCTCAAACCTCAGTGGGGAAAGTCTCCTCCCCAACATAGGGGTGAGGAGAAGCAGCCGAGAATAAAATACTCACTGAAGAGCTGTTCAGTGTAGAGTAAGAGTGATGACCTGTGCTTTTCTGTAGTTCTTCACATGAGAGCTCTCCCTCTTCTCCTTTGAACTCAGCTGGGTTGTCACAAAAAAGCGTTCTGATGTTCATCCCTTTATCTTAACAAGGACCTTGACAACAAAGAAGTACAACCACTTCAGAAGAAAGCAGTGAAGTAAGCTCCAGAGATCAGCTGTACAACACAGTGCCTACAATTAATAGTAAGGCATTCTGCACCCCAATATTCATTAACTGTAGATCTCACATTAAGTATTCTTACCAAAAAAGGGGGTGGGGTGGGGATACAAGGAAGCTTTTGGAGGTGATGGATAGGTTTATTCCCTTGATTGTGGTGGTGGTACTGTGAGTGTATTTACCTGTCCACACCCACCAAATTGTATAAATTAATTATGTGCAGTTTTTTGTATACCAGCTATACCTCAATAAAGCTGAAAAAACAAAAGAAACAATGAACTATATAATAGATACCATCACAGGCAGAGATATTAAACAAAACAGACCCACACACCTATGGTCAGCTAATCTACGGCAAAGGAGGCAAGGATATACAGTGGAGAAAAGACAGCCTCTTCAATAAGTGATGCTGGGAAAACTGGACAATTACATGTAAAAGAATGACATTAGAACAGTCCCTAACACCATACATGAAAATAAACTCAAAATGGATTAAAGACCTAAATGTAAGCCCGGACACTATAAAACCCTTAGGGGAAAGCATAGGAAGAACACTCTTTGACATAAATCACCACAAGATATTTTTTGACCCACCTCTAGAGAAATGAAAATAAAACAAAATAAAAATAACAGAACAAGAAATTTTATAGTAAATATAATATCTATAGGGGCTTCCCTGGTAGCGCAGTGGTTGAGAGTCCGCCTACTGATGCAGGGGGCGTGGGTTCGTGCCCCGGTCCGGGAGGATCCCGCATGCCGCGGAGTGGCTGGGCCCGTGAGCCATGGCCGCTGAGCCTGCGCGTCTGGAGCCTGTGCTCCGCAACTGGAGAGGCCACAACAGTGAGAGGCCTGTGTAAAATATATATATATATATAATATTTTATATTATAAAATATATATTTTATATTATATATTGTATTTTATATATAGATATTATATATATTTAATATCTATAATATTGATATGAAACGACATTTTAAAAAATAATTTAAGATATCTAGTTAGAAATATGGGGTATGGAAAGACAATTTTCAAAATTAACCAACACTGCACAGCAAAAAATTAACTTTACCCAAAGAGATATTTGGTCTTTGGGAAATAACCTGTAAATGCATGGAATTCCCCAAATGAAGGACGTGTCTTTGTTATTCCTGATAGTCCCCTTGAAACTGAAAGTTTATGCTAATAAGATGACTCAGGGTGGGGGCTGCCCAGAGCAGAAAGACCAACCTTGCAATTAGAGGGTTGGTTGGTGGTTGTGGGGGTGGGGGGTGGGGGCGCGGCGGCTGGAGATTGAGTTCAATTGTATGGGCAATAACTCAATCAATAATGGTTATGTAATGAAGCCTCAATAAATACTTTGGACACTGACACTGGGCTGAGCTTCCTAGGCTGGGAGTACTCTGCGTATGGCCACATACCAAAGTCAAAAGGGTAATGAGCCCTAAGGACACAGAAGTTTTACATTTCGGAGCCTCCTAGTCCCAGATTCCACCCTCTGCATCTCTTCCTTTGTCCAGTTCTGATTTGTTATATTTTTGCTATGATAAAACTATAATCATAACTACAACACTTTCCTGAGTTTTGTAAGTCATTCTAGCAAATTGTTGAATCTGGGGAAGTCCATGGTGACCCTTGAACTTATAACTAGGTAGTGTGAAGTGAGGGTATCCCTGGGGACGCATAAACTTGCAGCTAGTGTCAGAAATCCTGGGCTGACTTGGCAGTCTGGAGGACTATGCCCTTAATCTTGCAGTTGGGCTACCTATGAGTAAATACACTGGTAAAGAAAAAAAGTGAATACAGCAAAAGAACAAATTACCGGGTGGTAACATCGTGTTAAAGAGATATTCCAGAAAAAAGGAGGAAAGGCAAAAAACTGATAAAAATTTTAAGTGCCAGTGTCTGAATACTAGGAATCCCAGAAGGAAAAAACATCCAATAGAAGAAAATATTTGGAGGAATAACTGAGTTAAATTCCCCAGAATAACAGGAAGGAAGGAAGGAAGGAAACATCTGACTGGAAAACTCTATAGAAGATTAAAAGAGAGATGAAAAGTCATTTTATAGGAAAATTTAAGAAAATCAAAGATAAATAGAAGATTCTAAAATCTCCGGAAAAACAAAAAAAGAGAACATCATATTCAAAGGGAAAGATCATATTGACCTCAGTCTTCTTAACTGCAACACTGGAGTTGAGAAATCAATAAAGGAATATTTTTAAAGAATTAAAGGTAAATAATTTTGTTTGTTTTGTTGAAGTATATTTGATTTACAATATTTCAGGTATACATCAAAGTGACATATATATATATATATATTCTCTTTTTCAGATTCTTTTCCATTATAGGTTATTACAAGACACTGAATATAATTCCCTGTGCTATGTAGTAGGACCTTGTTGGCTATCTATTTTATATATAGTAGTGTATATCTGTTAATGCCAATTCCCAATTTATCCCTCTCCACTAAATGCAAATAATTTTGAATCTAGAATTTTATATCTTGCCAAATTGCTGTTCAAATGAGAGAATATATATATTTATTTATGTTTGTGTTGTGTGTTTGTGTGTGTGTTAACAGGGTAGATAAACCTCTTAGATAAAGACTTCAGAAGATTTGACACATAGTTACTTCATTGGAAACATTTTGGAGGAAATGTTAAAAGAGGAAAAACAAAGATGATGCGAGAGAAATCTCTATATATTACATATTACTAATATAGAGAGAATAATTGTTTGTATTTCTCAAAAAAATTAAAATACCAAAAAAGTATTTACATAATAACACAGAATTTAAATTCTGTACTATATTAATAGTCTAGAATTTGAGAAAAGGGGAAATACATAGCACGCAAAAATTTGTGTCTGAGGGCAAAGACATGTACATCAATTCTTACAAAACAGTAATTATAAGAAACAAACAAAAGGTAGGGCAATTGAACAATAAACAAAGATAATAGAAATAATTCCAAATATTATATTAAGAATTTCAATAAATAGAAGAAGAATAAACTCACCAAGTAAAAGACAGAGATTAGCAGGTTTGTTTATTTTTTAATCTGTACGGAAGAAACACACTTAAACCAAAAAAAATTTTAAAGGTTGAAATTAAAAGGATGCAAGAAGAGATAACCAAGTTCTAAAGAAAAAGCAAATGCTAGTACAGCTACTTTAATATTAGACAAAATGGGCTTTAAATTAAAAAATCTTTACTAGGAATAGAGAAGTTTCTTATTGCTGAAGTTTCCATTCACCATAATGGAAGATATAAAATTTTAAACATATGTACAACTAAAAAAGTGGTTTCATGTATATTATACAATAAAATGATAGAGTAACATTTATAAATAGATAAATCCATCATCAGAGTGGGAAATTTCAATGTGACTTTCTCACTTATTAATAGATCAATCAGATAGCACATAAATAAGCATATATATGATCTAAACACAATTATGATACTTGACTTCTACATAGATATATGTGTAATGCTGAACTTAAACACTTGAGGAAAAAATCTGCTTGTCAAGGATATATGTATATGTGTAACTGATTCACTTGCTGTACACCTGAAACTAATACAACATTATAAATCAACTATACTTCAATAAAAATTAAAAATAAATAAATAAATATGTTTTTAAATTAAAAAAATAATATAGAGCAAGCCTCCATAAATTTCAAAGAATAGGTATAGGGGCTTCCCTGGTGGCGCAGTGGTTGAGAATCTGCCCGCCAATGCAGGGGACACGGGTTTGAGCCCTGGTCTGGGAAGATCCCACATGCTGCGGAGCAACTAGGCCCGTGAGCCACAACTGCTGAGCCTGTGTATCTGGAGCCTGTGCTCCGCAACAACAGAGGCCGCGATAGTGAGTGGCCCGCGCACCACGATGAAGAGTGGCCCCCACTAGCCGCAACTAGAGAAAGCCCTCGCACAGAAACGAAGAGCCAACACAGCCAAAAATAAATAAATAAATTTATTAAAAAAAAAAGAATAAGTATAAAACAGACTATTTCTTGATCATAATGCAAATTAGTTAAAAATTACAAAAAGTAAAAAATTTCCACACATTTTAAAATCCAAGCAAAAATGTATCTAAATAACTCATGAAAAGATATAATTATCTAGAACTGCTTAATAATGACACACTATGTATCAAAACTTGTGGACTACACCTAAAGTGTTATAGTTGACACATTGTAAATTGAGGAAATTTTGTAGCATTATGTACTTGTATAAGAAAATAATACAATCTAAACATTAATAAGTTAAGGGTCCAACTTAAGAACTTAAAATAAACAACAAAATAAACCCAAAGAAATTAGAAGGAAAGAGATAATATAAGACCAGAAATTGCTGAAGTTTTGGGATCAATAAAGCTAAAAATTAGATCTTTGAAAATACTAAGAAAATAGACTAAATTCTGGCAATATTAATCGAGAGAAAAAGAGGAAAAGAAAAAATAAGAACATTTTGAATGGCCAGTCCAAAAAAACTACACACTCTATGTTTCCATTTAAATGGCATTTTGGAAAAGGCAAAACTATAGGGACAGTAAAAATGTCAGTGGTTGCCAGGGATTCAAGCAATGGTGGAGAAAGAGTTGAATAAGTGGAGTACAGGGGATTTTTAGGGAATGAAAGTATTTTGTGTGATATTGTAATGATGGATACATGACATTCTACATTTGTTAAAACCCATAAAATTATACAACACAAAGAGTGATCTCTAATGTATATTATGGACTATTAAAAATATATCATTCACAACAGTATCAAGGAACACCAAGTGTCTAGTAACAGACATCAAAATGTCCTGAAATTCTTATATATGCAAAAGAAAAATCACAAATGTATATTAGGAGATGTAAGAATGAACATGACGGTATTTTTCATAATAGCAAAAATCATTAATAAGAGTATAATTAAGTAAATTTTTTTGCAATAGATTATTACACAATAGTAAAATTGTATGAATTACAGCTACACAGCTACACAAACAAAATAATTAATCTTAATAAGATAGTATTGAGCAAACAAAAGTAAATGCCAAAAGAATACAGTAAGTCCCCTACATACAAACCAGGTCTGTTCTGAGAGCATTCGTAAATCCAATTTGTTCGTAAGTCCAACAAAGTTAACCTAGGTACCCAACCAGCACAATCGGCTATATACTGCGGCTTTGATGCTTACTTCGGGACATCCTGGGCTTGAAATAAAGATACTGTACTACTGTACTCTCTATAGTACTGTACAGTAAAGTACACAAAAGCACAACCACTTGTAGAGGATGCACACACGTGACAATGTATGCCAAACATGTGAACTAACTTATGTGATTGGACATGCGAAGGCATCTTTGAAAGTTCATAACTTGAAGGTTCGTATGTAGGAGACTTACTGTGTAGACCAATGTTTTCATTTCTCTTCAGAGGATTCTTACTAATAAAATTATTGAGCTATATGATCAGTTTATTTTTAACTTTGAAACATTTTTCCAAAGTGTCTGAACCATTTTAACGTCCCACTATTGATTTATGAGGTTCCTGTTTTTCCACATCTTCACCAAACTTGTTATTACCTTTTTGTTTATAGTCATCCTAGCGGGTATGAAGTAGTATCTAGTTGTGGTTGTAATTCTCATTTCTCTAATAACTACTGCTTTTGATCATATTTTCCATATGTTTATTAGTCTTTTGTGTATGTACTTTCCTAAAATGTCTTTTCAAGTCTTTTGATCAAATTTTAATTGTTTGTTTGCCTATTATTGACTTTAAAGAGTTCTTGTATTCTGGATACAAGTCTTTTATTACATTTTTTATTTGAAAACATTTTACATTTGTCTTTCCCTTTTTGAAATGATTTTTATTTAATTACAGCATTTTTTTTATTTTAGCGAATTCCAATGTACCAATTTTTTCTTTAATAGCTGTGCTTTTGGTGCCATAGCTAAGAACCCTTTGCCTAACCCAAAGTCACAAAGATTTTATCTATGTTTTCTTCTGGAAGTTTATAGTTTTAGCTCTTACGTTTAGATCTATGGTCCATTTTGAGTTAATATTTGTGTATGGTGTGAGATAAGGGTCTCAGTTCATTTGTAGGGAGGGTGCGCACACGCACGCACGTGTATTTGTATTTGCTTAACCATTTGTTAAGCAGATTTAGATATAGATTTAGTTTTAACATAGAGGTTCCCTCAGATGAGAGGAACCAGAAGAAAGAAAAAATGTTACACAGGGGATGTCAGTTGCCATCAAAGTCCTAGTTTCATTGTTTGATGGTAGGTTCATGAGCATTTATAATATTATACAAAACAAATAAGCAAAGGAGACTTCATTTACCAACAATGAGAGTATATCCAGAACTAGAGATTTTATCAAATCCAATTATTTGTTTCTGAAGTCCAATAAAAATAATAAAATGGGGATAAAAATGCCTAATTGGTACTGTTGCTTTACAAATCAGAGAAACATACATATAAAGTGGTTGACACATGGTAGATGCTCAACCCATAGAAGCTCTCGTGGTTATTATGAGTTTATTAATATGAGTGTTGAAGGAGAAAACAGACTAATTTCAGAATAAAGGGCCACAAAATAATTTGCTGGATTTAGGTTAGCATCAGAAAGAGGGCTTATTAATGGTCTCTCATCAATAAAACTGTCTGTTTATCCCTGAAAATCCCACATATACTTGTGTATATTATTGACCTGACACTATCCAAAATCCTGAAAGAAAAAATTAGGCTTTTCATCTCTGCTCTGGTGAAATATTGGTTTAAAATATAACAAAAGCCTTATCAAAGTGATTCAGGAAAATGTACCGTTATAATCAAAAGACTTCCCTTCCTCAAACTCACAAAAGCAGCCTCTGTCAGCCATATGCATTCTGTCTCCTGATGGATGCTTCAGCCACATCAGTTTCGCCAATGAATCCAAACACCAAAAAGGACATAAAAATCTTCCTGTCTTTCAATATCTCTCCAGGAAAATAAAATCATATTTATATATTCAAACACAGGTAGCTGTATAGTAGAGTAGAGCATAATATAGTGTAGGATATATGGCAAGAAAAATCCACAAAACAATTTAGATTCCAAAGCTCCTTCCATTCTGAGCCTAGCAACTGAAAAGAAAATTGAAACAGGCTGAACATTCTGCTGTGACAAGCCAAAACCACAGTGACAATGCTGAAAGTCACAGAGATGATTTAGTTCCTGATATGAGCAAAAACCCAAATTACCTGCCCATTAATACTAATGAGACACACTGAGATACTCTCAGACACTTAGATTCTTTACTCATTAATAAAAGTTAGAGAATAAGTGAACTTAGAGAAACTGTGGGAATAAAAACATGCTTTGTGCCTAACACCGGGAAAGAAAACAACTCAGAAGAATAACACCCCAAAACAAAAGGATTTAAAAAAATAAACATCAAGAATAGCCTCATTGATCCTATACTCCAAAGAGGCTATATTGGTGAGGGCGTGGCAGAAACAATTCTCTCCAATCCCTACAGCCAGTCATGTTTTTGGTTGGTTGGTTGCTTGGTTGGTTTCTTTGTTTTCTCCCTCTCCCACCACGTGGCCTTTTTGTAAACTTTTACTTTAAACCTTCTCCCTCTTATGTGTTTCCTATATTAATGAAAACAAAAGCCCAGGTACCTAAGCCAGAAACCCAGGAGTCCTACTACATTCTCCTTCAGCCCTGCCCAAGCATCTCATCAATCATGAAATTCTGCTGATTCTATCACCTTACATACTGTTCATTCATCATCCCTACTGCTTTTTCAGGCATCTTCACTACTTGCCTGAATTACTGCAAATGTCTTCTGGGCTCCCTGCCAGTTGCTTTACCCCCTTTTATTCCCTTCTCCAAAAGCAGACAGTGAACTTGCTGAAATACACATCAGAACTTCAGTGACTCCACAATGATAAAATGATAACATTTAAATGCCACAGCATACCATTCAGGACCCAGTATAGTCAGCCTCTGCTGAATGTCCCAACTTTTGCCTCTTTCCATATCCCTCCTCATACTTTTCATTTCAGTCTGTCTAAGCCAGCATTGCCCAATAGAAATATAATGTAAGCCACATTTTAAAAGTAAAAAAGAGACAGGTAAAGTGAGTTTTAATAAAATACTCTATTTAACCCAATATCTGGCATTCTTAATTCCAGATAAAGAAGATGTGGTATATGTATATATATACACACACAATGGAATACCATTCAGCCATGAGAAAGAAGAAAATCCTGCCATTTGTGACAACATGGATGGACCTTGGGGGCATTATGCTAAATGAGATAAGTCACATAGAGAAAGACAAATACTTTATGATCTCACTGAAACATGGAATCTAAAAAAGCCAGACTCGTAAAAACAAAAAAGTAGAATGGTGGTTTCCAGGAGCTTGGAGGGGTGGGTAGGGGAATTACGGAGATATTGTTTAAAGGTAGACATTTGCAACTAGTAGTTAAATAAGTCCCGGAGATCTAATGCACAGCATATGATTACAGACAGTAACACTGCATTATAAACTCCAAAGCTGACAAAAGATATATCCTAATTGTTCCCACTACGAAAAAGAAATGGTAATTATGTGATGTGACAGTGGTGTTAGATAACACTGCAGTGCTAATCGTATTGCAATATATACATATATCAAATCAACACGTTTTACACCTTAAACTTTCACAATGTTATATGCCAATTATATCTCAATTCAAAAAGTCATCATTCAAACGTGAGGCATTAGCCACATTTCAAGTGCTCAATAAGCACATACAGGTAGTAGCTACCATACCAGACAGTGCAGGTCTAAGACAGTTGCATTTTCTCCAGTCTTTCCCATGCTTACTTGTTTCTGGAATTTTCCATAAACTGCTACCTCTGGAATTCCCTCCATCCCCCTTCACAGCCTAACCCATTGTGGTCACTGTTCCTCTGTTGTGCCCTTCCTGACTTACCTCCTCCAAACTGTGTGCCTTTTACACGCACTCCCCAAATACCCTGAGCTTTCCTCAGCCAGGAGTAGATAGGTTTGTTTTGTTTTGTTTTAACTTGTGGCACACATATCTTAAGATATCCAGCAATTGGCACAACACTTGACACATAGTAAGTGACATGGACACTCATGGTTGTCTGCCTGGTCACGACTCCTGCCTTACCCAGGTATCTACTCAACCTCATATGGCCCATGTAACTCAGAGGATGCGGAGCCCATTTCAGCTCTTGGGGTGGATTCTAAGGTCAAATCGATCAGCATGTGATACTATACTGGGGATTTTTATTGGTCCAGAATAAAAGTGTGACCTAAGTTGATAGACTCAGGCTGAAGGGAAGAAACTCATCCCAGAGTTAAGGCAAAGTCTTTTGCTTTTATCCCACAATACAAGATCAAGAAAGTGTGCTGCCCCTATTGGAGCTGGCTAGTCCCCTTATGAGGGTCCCTGCAACAGAGCAAAAATAAGAAAAGAAAGCAGGGCCATTAAGTAACCCAGCTTTGAAGTCTGCAGTGTGTCTGAATTTCAGCATTTATGAGATAATAAATTTCCTGATTTTTAAAACCAGTTTGAATTAATCTTTTATTACCTGCAGCCAAAATATATAACGGATCCTGTTAACTTATGTTAAATAAATGTTAATTATATGACAGACATTGTTCCAGACATTTTACGGATGATATCCCCTTTCCAACAACCCACATATGCTTGATATTTTTGATGTCTTTTAAATTTTACTTCTATGTCTTATTGAAAATTATTTTCAGAGATAAGTTCTTCCTCTGACTAATTAGGGCATTTTCCCCCTTTTATTACCTCTAAGGCAGGAAGCCTCGTCAGTATCTGTTCACTGGGATTGCAGATTACTGCAGTGCAGGGACTGTGGAATGTCCCCATTCTTATCTTCTGCCTGTGTTTGCTGCTGTTAGACCATCCCTATTCCACAATTGTATATGAGTTTGGGGCAGTAAAACATTAATCTCTTTATTCTCTATGCCATCAAGCCAAAAGGAGGGCCAAAAAAATGTGGCAGAATGGACTGCACATTATCCAGTGACACAGGACCTTGACTAGATGTGATTTGTGGTTGTATTCCTTAGGGAAAAAATGGGAGTAGGGAGTGTTCTATGTGTGGGAAAATACTGAGAGGGACATTTGGTGAGCTGTGACAGAGATAAAGCTAAGTATTCACAGAATCCCCTTTCACTCTCCTCTCCCTCATTTGCAGTTAGGTTGGGGGCCATGTGACTTAAGCCTGACCAAAGGAATGTGACTGTATGTAATATCAGTATAAGCCACTTCAGCTCTGGTCCTTGTAACAATCTCATGTGATAATCCACATTCTTCCATGAAGGTCTGTGCTAAAAATGGTGACATTTGTGACATAGAAGTTGTAAGAATCCCCAGTGCACTGCTTGGAGAGGAGTCCAATCCCCATCAGATTGAAATATGAACCAGAAAGGAGGTCATCTTAATTTAAGCCACTGAGATTTTAAGGTGTTTCCTTAAAGCAGCTAGCATTACTTATGATGACTAAAATAGTACTCAGTAAATGATTGCTGAACCAGTGAATTGGGTTAGGATAGGATACCATTTACTTAATGGAATGCCCACAGAAACTTCAGCCAAAACAAAAAATAGAAAATAAAATAAAATTCAGAACTGCACTCTCCATGAGAGCATCTAGAACATCTGTATCTGATGCTTAGTGCTTAGCTCTCAGCACTTGTCTGGCACAAAGTATGTGTTTAATAGACATTTATTTCCACTTTTCCTAAAAAGGGAGCTATGAGCTTAGTAAATGCTTAGAGGTTCACAGACTCCTCTTTAAGCCCTATTTTATGTAGCAATACATGCTTTGTAGAATTATAGTTGATTTTCTTTTTGCCCTTATACTTTCCTTTGTTTTACAAAATATATCCATTAGTCATCATTGCAATCAGGAAAAGGTAAGTGCTAATTTTAAGAAGTTATATATAAATGTTGGGCATTTAGATAAGCAAAAACATGGTATTAAATTAAGATTTTAAGTAACAAAACGGACACTAGAGAAACCAAGAAATACATTCAGAAGCATTAGCTGTATCTATGGTCATTATGAAAGGATTCTGCCAGGAAGCAATTCAAGCAAATGGCAATATAAGACACAGTTACAAGCAAAATCAGCCTCAAGTTGCTACTCTCTGTCTTACTTTGTAATAAAAATAAAATGCTCTGGGCTATTTAAGTTTCTGGAAAATTAGTTCCTATCACGTGGAAGCAGAACACATGATTTAACACAATGATCCTTAAGGTACTAAAGCAAAATACACTGTGCTTTTTGACCAAAAACAGGAATTAAGGAAGGTTACAGTGTCTATTTTGAGATTTGGAAAGGTAATTGGGAAATGATAAACAAGAGGAGCTAGGAACCCAGCAGGGATGAGGGAATCACTCATGCTTTGATTTAGCATCTTGTTCAATGACTCAGCATCTTATTCCCTAAGGAGTATTTATCTTCAAGTTTTGTGAAAATTGCACATAGGAATTAATTAATTTAATGCTTCAGTGTCCTACCTAATCAGATTATAAATCACTGTCTCAGACAGTATCTTTTATAATCATGACATCCCTAAGAGCTAAATTTGTAGATTAGGTTATTGATTAAACGTGGGGAGGGTGAAAGTCATAAAATCATCGGGGTTGACTGTCAGAGTTTGGCATGAACAATTGAGTGGCTAATGGTGCCATTTATTGTGGCAGTCCACACATTCTAATGTGTATAGAAATCACCTGGAGAGTTTTTAACTATTTCAATTCCCTGGCCCACTTCCTAAAATTCTGCCTCAGTAGATTTATAGAGAGGAGCCCAAGAATTTGAATATTTTTAAAAGCACCCCTAGATGATTCTGGTGCAGGTGGGTAGAGGGCTACCTTTTGGGGTATTTATAAATAGGAGAAGGAGAAATATATTTGGGGAAAAGGTCCTAAGTTTTAGGGGCAGAGAAGAATGTTCTTCTGATGTGAATCTGAGTAAGTTGTTTCCCATCTGCCCTCTAATCTAACCCTGGAGAAGAATGAACATTGAGAAGTACACAACTAGGATACTGAAGGATCCCCAAACCATTACAACAGAGATTGTTCTAGGAATCCAGGAACTGTGTAGGCTCAGGCAAAGAAGTTTACCCCCAAAAGGCTGTATTTCCAAGCCCTGAGAAGGAGGTGGTAGTTGGATTAAAGATAAGAAAATAAGGCAAGTGACCTGAGGTTGTGTTTGCACTGTCAATATCCATTCACAATCCAGACATTTTAATATTTGCTCTACGTGCTTTATAGTATTTTCTGTTCATTAAACTTCTAGTATGATTTCATGCTTACAAAGAATGACAAACAGTATCATGGGAGAGAGAGGAGAAGAGGGACACATAGAAGTGAAAATACAGGGTGGGAAATAGACCTACAAAGATTGCCTAGCACATAAGACAGGCAGCTTAGAAGTCTGATCTGGAACTTGCAGCAGAGACAACAGAACTGAGCTCAGATTAACCTAGAACCTCAGACAGGGGAGAGTCCCTCCAGTGGAAATCAGCCATAGCAAAAGAAAGAGCCATGTTGTTATGCCATTATCACTGGTTTTAACAGTTCTGGGAAAAGGTTTATCCTTTCATCTCAACATTTGAAGATGGTATCCTCAAAAGAACCATAAAATACCACTTTTGAACACCCTTATTTATGCAAAGCACTCTTTAATTTCCCAGTAAGTATGACTTTGGCAATATTCTCAATTAAAGGGAGTGTTAGAAATATACTGAAGCCATACAAATAATGGTGATCTGCCTCTCTTTGGGGAAATTTTTCTTTTTGAGAAAAAAAATGAGCAAATTATGAGGTGCTATTAATAGCCACCAAGGAGAATAAGTTTGGAATAAAATTCAAAGAATATACCTGTAATGTCTTCATACTCAGTAATGTCTTACCAATTTTTCTTTTAATGGCTCAATACAATTCCATTGTTTTTGGCATTAAGAGGCTTCATTAGCATATTTCTACTTTCACTTAATTCTAAAACCAAAAAGATAGGGTTGAATAGTATCCAAGGGAAAAAAAACAAAACAAAACATTTAGTGTATTCAGGCTTACCAGCACCTTGGTGCATAATTCTGTCCATGCTTAATATATCCTGCCCAAATTCCATTTTCCAAGCTGTACATTTCAGTTGTTCTCCCCCATATTATGCAGGTTAGGTAATGGATGATGCCCCTTTTAGAAGTGGCCAAAAGAACATGTACAGTATTTTTTTAAGTGCATACCAAATGACAGACTCAATTATAAAAATAAATGGTTAGAATTTTCACTTACCCTTGAAGGATCAGGAAATTGCTCTTTTAATGCATTTAAATGGAAGAAAAGTACTCTGATTCATTACAGAGTGGGTTGTTATGTAATTTGCTTACAGTGTTTTTGGCATTCACACATACATTTCATTATTTAGTACATGATACTTTTTATGAAGATGTGTAAACTCTCTGGGTATGGATCCATTTTGAAAATCTAGTTTCTCTAAAACAAAGAAATGCTTGAGGGCAGAAAGCTGTAGAAAAGAAACTGACTCCAGAGACAGCCACCTGTGGTGTCCACATGCATTTGGATTTTCAAGGCAGAAGGCAACAGGGCACCAAACTGTGCATACTCTGAGGAGCTGCTGCGTTTAAATTGTGACACTAGAGGCTTCAAGTGGAAAGAAAATGGACTTAATGTAAGAAGCCCACTGGAGACCACAGTCAGGAAAACAAGTGCTGGTTACAGAAGATTATGGATGTGACTCTGGACCTGAATGGTCAATGTTGACATTCTATCCTCACCCTTTGCCAAGGGGTGCTAAGCTGGAGTCTTCTGAATTACACAGTTGACCATGCTTTACTTCTCACCCTTAGACAAGCAATGTGTCAAGCACCATTATAATCTTGTTTAATTCACACATTTAATTAAGATGTTACAGTTGAGATAAGACACAGAGTGCCTATTTCTTTGGATCAAGCCACCTAGCTAGGAAAGAGAAGAGATAAGATTTGAACTCAGGTCTGATTGATAGTGAGCATGGGATCTCTACAGTGCAGAGCTCCCTGGCATGGGTTACTCCTATTCATCAAAAGTGTAAACCCAGAACAAGGTTTGTATTATTTACAGAATTTTCTAATAGCACTTTCTCTGCACTTCAGATTGGCTACAACACAACAATCATACTTGTTGATTTGTATTTCGCTATCCATTTTATTAATTCTAATCCATGCTTATGGGATTCAGTTTAGACAATGTATAAAGTTATTTCTGGGAACCAGGAAAACATGAATATCTGTGTCTCCCATCCCTTGTGATCTTTAAAAATGCCACAAGAGTAATCTGCTCAAAAATAAAACCTCTTTATTTAATTATTTATGCTCTTGCTTTGCTCAACTTCCTCTTCAAAGATGGTCATACCATTACCGCTAATAATCATATAAATTATCATATACACTTATTTAAAGCACATGGTATGCATCAGATAATCAGTCATCTATCCTCACTATAGCACTGTGTAACAATCTTACTGGAACTCAGTGAGCGTTCCTTCTCTCAAGTGGATCAGCCAATTTAAGTGGGGATCTCACTTCAAACCATGGGTCCAAGTTTGATTCCTCACTGTGGGTTAGGCTCTGGTCTCCCACTTATGTTTTCATTCTGGGTGCCAGCTCGAAGGGTCATCAACAAATCACAGGAAGCTCCTCTGATGGTAATGGCACAAGAGACACAAGAGGGCAAGTAGAATCATGCAAGTACATTTCCAGCCTCCACTTGTGTCATATCTTCTGCCAATTCAGGGTAGAAGTCCATACTCAAGTCAAAGGTAGGAGACCCACCTCTAGAAGGATAAACTGCAAATTCATGCAGCAAACATAGAGAGAAAGAGAAGAAATTGAGATCAATAATGCAATCTACCAGAAAGCAACTATGTGAAGTTATTTCACATGCTAATTCTAACAGTCTTGCAAAGGTGGAATTAACTTTCCAATTCTCCCTAAAAGGAAATGAGATAGAGATAAGGTTTAAAATATTCAATATGAGAGTTATTAAATGGCAAGTGTGACATACAAATTTCAGGCTGCCTAATTCCAAAGCCCTTTTGTTCTTCTAGAATCATGACATCTCTCAAAATAAGAAAAAAATTGCAAATATTTCTATTGAACTCCACATTTTATGGAACACTTTCACATCCATTTTCTTATTGATGCCAATGTCTGGGACAAATTTGGACCTTTTCAGGAACTCTTCTTCACCCCTCTTTAATTATCTAGCTCCTGCTAATTACCTTATTAAGTCAGTCACTTAGCTCACTCCAAAATTAACTACGCATGCCACCCAGTTTTTGTCACTTTTCACTGAATTGATCCTTAAGTGTAACACACAAATTTGCTTCTAGAAAAATCAAATTACTGCCTGGTACTGTTTAACTATTCAAATTTTAAGTTGTTTCAGAGTTTTGCTTTAATATACATTGAAGACCTATGAAGTGTCAGCCACATCACACTATCTTAATTTGGCTGATAATAGCACAATAAAGCATTTGCTATGAACTCCAATTTACAAATAAGGAAATGAGGTCTCCACAAGACAAAAGTAACACAATCAAGTTCACATTGGAATTCTCACCTGGGTCCACTGTCTGACAACAACCAGCTAAGATAATTAATGGACTAGTAATATACATCCCTTTTACCTGTAAATCTCATAAATTCCTCCAGCGCCACCCCAGGATCTATCATGCTCAGATGTTACCACAGAACTTCTATAGATACAGATGTGTTCTTTCAGAAAGACATTTCCTGGCAAGATGCATTGTAACAGAATGAATGTGGAGGGAAAGGAAGAGAGATTAAATTAATTCAAGAGATGATAATAGTTAGGAACAACAAAAATTATCCAAATAACAATAATTGAGAGATAGACAAGATGAAAAGGCAGAGAGCTATGTACCAGATGAAGGAACAAGATAAAACACAGAAAAACAACTAAATGAAGTAGAGATAAGCAACCTTCCAGAAAAAGAATTCAGAATAATGATAGTGAAGATGATCCAGGACCTTAGAAAATGAATGGAGGCAAAGATCGAGAAGATGCAAGATATGTTTAACAAAGACCTAGAAGAATTAAAGAAGAAACAAACAGAGATGAACAATACAATAACTGAAATGAAAACTACACTAGAAGGAATCAATAGGAGAATAACTGAGTCAGAAGAACAGATAAGTGACCAGGAAGACAGAATGGAGGAATTCACTGCTGAAAAACAGAATAAAGAGAAAAGAATGAAAAGAAATGAAGACAGCCTAAGAGACCTCTGGGACAACATTAAAAACAGCAACATTTGCATTAAAAGTATCCCAGAAGGAGAAGAGAGAGAGAAAGGACCTGAGAAAATATTTGAAGAGATTATAGTCAAAAACTTCCCTGACATGGGAAAGGAAATGGCCACCCAAGTCAGGAAGTGCAGTGAGTCCCATACAGGATAAACCCAAGGAGAAACACGCTGAGACACATAGTAACCAAACTGACAAAAAAATAAGACACAGAAAAATTATTGAAAGCGGCAAGGGAAAAATGACAAATAAAATACAAGGGAACTCCCAAAAGGTTAATCGCTGCTTTCTCAGCAGAAACTCTACAAGCCAGAAGGGAATGACATGATATATTTAGAGTGATGAAAGAGAAGAACCTACAACCAAGATTACTCTACCCAGCAAGGATTTCATTCAGATTCGATGGAAAAATCAAAAGCTTTAGAGACAAGCAAAAGCGAAGAGAATTCAGCACCACCAAACCAGCTCTACAACAAATTCTAAAGGAACTTCTCTAAGTGCGAAACACAAGAGAAGAAAAGGACCTACAAAAACAAACCCAAAACAATTAAGAAAATGGTCATAAGAACATACATATTGATAATTACTTTAAACGTGAATGGAATAAATGTTCCAACCAAAAGACACAGGCTTGCTGAATGGATACAAAAACAAGACCCATATATATGCTGTCTATAAGAGACCCATTTCAGACCTAGGGACACGTACAGACTGAAAGTGAGGGGACGGAAAAAGATATTCCATGCAAATGGAAGTCAAAAGAAAGCTGAAGTAGCAATACTCATATCAAATAAAATTGACTTTAAAATAAAGAATGTTACAAGAGACAAGGAAGGACACTACATAATGATCAAGGGATCAATTGAACAAGAAGATATAAAAATTTAAAATATATATGCACCCAACATAGGAACACCTCAATAAATAAGGCAACTGTTAACAGCTATAAAAGAGGAAATCAACAGTAACACAAAAATAGTGGGGGACTTTAAACACCTCACTTACACCAATGGACAGATCATCCAAAATGAAAATTAAAAAGGAAACAGAACCTTTAAATGACACAATAGATCAGATAGATTTCATTGATATTTATAGGACATTCCATCCCTAAGCAGCAGATTACACTTTCTTCTCAAGTGCACAGGGAACATTCTCCAGGAAAGATCGCATCTTGGGTCACAAATCAAGCCTCAGTAAATTTAAGAAAATTGAAATCATATCAAATATCTATTCTGACCACAACACTATGAGATTAGAAATGAATTACAGGGAAAAAAATGTAAAAAACACAAACAAAGGGAGGCTGAACAATACATTTCTGAAAAATCAAGAGATCACTGAAGAAATCACAGAGGAAATCAAAAAATACATAGAGACAAATGACAATGAAAACACGATGATCCAAAACTGATGGGATGCAGCAAAAGTAGTTTTAAGAGGGAAGTTTATAGCTATATAAGCTTACATCAAAAAACAAGAAAAATCTCAAATAAACAATCTAAACTTACACCTATAGGATCTAGAGAAAGAACAAACAAAACACAATGTTAGTAGAAGGAAAGAAATCATAAAGATCAGAGCAGAAATAAATGAAATAGAAACAAAGAAAACAATAGCAAAGATCAATAAAACTGAAATCTGGTTCTTTGAGAAGATAAAGAAATTGATAAACCACTAGCCAGACTCATCAAGAAAAAGAGGGAGAGGACTCAAATCAATAAAATTAGAAATGAAAAAGAAGTTACAACAGGCACCGCAGAAGTGCAAAGCATCCTAAGAGACTACTACAAGAAACTCTATGCCAATAAAATGGACAACCCGGAAGAAATGGATAAATTCTTAGAATGGTATAACCTTCCAAGATGGAACAAGGAAGAAACAGAAAATATGAACAGACCAATCATAAGTAATGAAATTGAAACTGTGACTAAAAGTCATCTAACAAACAAAAGTCCAGGACAGAGGGTTTTACAGGTGAATTCTATCAAACATTTAGAGAAGAGCTAACACCCCTCCTTCTCAAACTCTTCCAAAAAATTGCAGAGGAAGGAACACTCGCAAACTCATTCTATGATACCACCATCACCCTGATACCAAAACCAGACAGATACTACAAAAAAGGAAAATTGCAGACCAATATCACTGATGAATATAGATGCAAAAATCCTCAACAAAATACTAGCAAACAGAATCCAATAACACATTAAAAGGATCATACACCATGATCAAGAGGGATTTATCCCAGGGATGCAAGGATTCCTCAATATAGGCAAATCAATCAGTCTGATACACCATATTAACAAATTGAAGAAGAAAAACTATATGATCATCTCAATAGATGCAGAAAAAACTTTTAAGAAAATTCAACACCAATTTATGATTAAAACTCTCCAGAAAGTGGACATAGAGGGAACCTACCTCAACATAATAAAGGCCATACATGACAAACCCACAGCAAACATCATTCTCAATGGTGAAAAACTGAAATCATTTCTTCTAAGATCAGGAACAAGACAAGGATGTCCACTCTCACCACTATTATTCAAAATAGTGTTGGAAGTCCTAGCCATGGCAATCAGAGAAGAAAAAGAAATAAAAGGAATACAAATTGGAAAAGATGAAGTAAAACTGTCACTGTTTGTAGATGACATGATATTGTACAGAGAGAATCCTAAAGACACCACCAGAAAACTGCTAGAGTTAATCAATGAATTTGGTAGAGTTGCAGGATAAAAAATTAATGCACAGAAATCTCTTGCATTCCTATACACTAAGGGTGAAAATCTGCAAGAGAAATTAAGGAAACACTCCCACTTACCATTGCAACAAAAAAAGTAAAATATCTAGGAATAAACCTACTTAGGGAGACAAAAGACCTGTATGCAGAAAACTATAAGACATTGATGAAAGAAATTAAAGATGATACCATACCAACAGATGGAGAGATATACCATGTTCTTGGATTGGAAGAATCAATATTGTGAAAATGACTATACTACACAAAGCAATATACAGATTCAATGCAATCCCTATCAAATTACCAATGGCATTTTTTACCGACCTAGTATAAAAAATCTTAAAATTTATATGGAGACACAAACAACCCCAAATAGCCAAAGCAATCTTGAGGGAAAAAATAGTGGAGTGGGAGGAATCAGACTCCCTGACTTCAGACTATACTACAAAGCTACAGTAATCAAGACAATATGGTACTGGCACAAAAACAGAAACATGGATCAATGGAAGAAGATAGAAAGCCCAGAGATAAACCCACACACCTATGCTCAACTAATGTATGACAAAGGAGGCAAGAATATACAATGGAGAAAAGACAGTTTCTTCAATAAGTGGTCCTGGGAAAACTGGACAGCTACATATAAAAGAATGAAATTAGAACACTCCCTAAGACAATACACAAAAATAAACTCAAAATGGATTCGAGACCTAAATGTAAGACCGGACACTATAAATCTCTTAGAGGAAAACATAAGAAGAACACTCTTTGACATAAATCACAGCAAGATCTTTTTTGACCCACCTCTAGAGAAATGGAAATTAAAACAAAAATGAACAAACAGGACCTAACGAAAATTAAAAGCTCTTGCACAGCAAAGGAAAGTATAAACAAGATGAAAAGAAAACCCTCAGAATGGGAGAAAATATTTGCAAATGAATCAACGGACAAAGGAGTAATCTCCAAAATATATAAACAGCTCATGCAGCTCAGTATTAAAGAAACAACCCAATCCATAAATGAGCAGAAGACCTATATAGACATTTCTCCAAAGAAGACATATAGATGGCCAAGAAGCACATGAAAAGCTGCTCAACACCACTAATTATTAGAGAAATGCAAGTCAAAACTACAATGAGGTATCTCCTCACACCAGTTAGAATGGGCATCATCAGAAAATCTACAAACAACAAATGCTGGAGAGGGTGTGGAGAAAAGGGAACCCTCTTGCACTGTTGGTGGGAAGTTAAATTGATACAGCCACTGTGGATAACAGTATGGAGTTTCCTTAAGAAACTAAAAATAGAATTACCATATGATTCAGCAATCCCACTACTGGGCATATACCCAGAGAAAATAATAATTCAAAAAGACACATGCACCCCAATGTTCATTGCAGCACTATTTACAATAGCCAGCTCATGGAAGCAAGCTAAATGTCCATCAACAGACGAATGGATAAAGAAGTTGTGGTACATATATACAATGGAATATTACTCAGCCATAATAAGGAAAGAAATTGGGTCATTTCTTGAGACATGGATGGATCTAGAGACTGCCATACAGAGTGAAGTAAGTCAGAAAGAGAAAAACAAATACCATATATTAATGCATGTATGTGGAACCTAGAAAAATGGTACAGATGCACCTGCTTGCAGGGCAGAAGTTGAGACACAGATGTAGAGAACAAACATATGGACACCAAGGGGGGAAAGCCACTGGGGGTGGGGCTGGGGATGATGGTGTGATGAATTGGGTGATTGGTATTGACATGTATACACTCATGTGTATAAAATTGATGACTAATAAGAACCTGCTGTATAAATAATGAATAAAATAAAATTCAAAAATTAAAAAAAGGAAACAGAAAAAACAACTAATACTTAACTTTCTTGGGTTCTTTGTATGGAAATATGTTAATATAAATGATTCAGACATTACATGAAATTCCTAAAAATCTTATATGTTCTGGTATAATGTTATGCATCATAATTCTAGTTATTATTTTTAAATGTATATCTCAGAAATAACCAAATTTCCTTGTCAATTGCAATTTTATGAACTTTCATCAAATCTTTAACTGTGGTCATTTTTTTTTTTTTTCTTTTTGTGGTATGCGGGCCTCTCACTGTTGTGGCCTCTCCTGTTGTGGAGCACAGGCTCTGGACGTGCAGGCTCAGCGACCATGGCTCATGGGCCTAGCCGCTCCACAACATGTGGGATATTCCCGGACCAAGTCAAGAACCCAACAAGCCATGTGCAATCAGCAGGCGGACTCTCAACCACTGCACCACCAGGGAAGCCCTAACTGTGATCATGTTTAAGTCTTTTGTCATTTACAGACAGTTCTGGGTGTACTCTGATGGTTTTGCAAAAATGTTCCTATAAAAGGGTTTCATCTTCAAGGAATTCATGGAAAAGACTCTGACAAGCACAGGTTTCTGGTAACTGACTCTGCCCTCAAACTGAATGAATAAGCATTTTCAGAACTCTAATGGAAAACTGATGAATTCATAAAAGTGCTAACAAAAGATCAAGATGAAAAAAATTACTTACATGGGACTGAGTGAACTGATGAGGATGATTATAATTTTTGTGACTTTCTGTTTGAATAAAAAAAAGAATAATTGAGGTCTTAGGATTGAAAAGCCATCAAATGGAATAAGAAGTATTCAGAAATATGCTGGAAAATACTTTTCTCTAAAATAAAGAAACATCTGAACCTCCAGATTGAAAGATCATGTGTTAAAAAAAAATAAACTATTATGGAATAATTGACACTAATATACTTCTTAGTTAGGCTGTTTAATTTCAAATATATAGAAATAGTACGGTGCCTGACAAAATAAAAATTAAAATATGACTAACATTAATGCAGAGGTGGTGGGAGAAAATGTAGGGAGACGTGAGGGTGTCATTTTCCTTTTCTGTCATAGCAGGAAGTCTATACTATATAAAATTGAAATCCATAATAAGAAAAAGCACAATGATTCTAAACTCTTAATATTCCACCTAATGTTTTTGTCTTCAACTTAGAGGGAAGTTTTATTAGAGGTGACTATTTCCCATGATGAAGAAATGTTTATCTAAAATCCAATACTTTAGTTTCATTTCACTTTTTTGTCTTTTGATAAATTCAAATAAAATTAAATTTAAAAATTATAATCAAAATATCATGTCCAATATTTATACAATGATTGTCATCTGTCTGGATATAGGCACAGAGAGATGTCAATATAACTTTCCCCTATTTTTTTTTTCTTGCGGTAAGCAGGCCTCTCACTGTTGTGGCCTCTCCTGTTGCGGAGCACAGGCTCCGGACGCGCAGGCTCAGCGGCAATGGCTAACGGGCCCAGCCGCTCTGCAGCATGTGGGATCTTCCCGGACCGGGGCATAAACCCGTGTCCCCTGCATCGGCAGGCGGACTCTCAACCACTGCACCACCAGGGAAGCCCTTTCCCCTAATATTAACCTTAGTTTCTTTCTGGTTAATGGAATGTGTGCTAATATATATATATATTTTTTTACTTTTCATACTTTTTTCTGTTTATTTTTTTATTATTTAAAATATTTTCATTATAAAAATGATCATTTTTATAAAAACCAAATAGAATTATTATTTTTAAAGAATTGTGTGTACAGACATTCAAAAGGTCACTTGCCAATTTCCTAACAAAACATTTCTCTATAACCGTGTAGTTTATTTGATTTAGCAACTATTAACTGAACACAAAATATGTCTGATGCACTGTGTTGGGGGCTGAGGATATCAAAATGAACAGTTTCCATCACTGGAGGAGACAAGAAGGTAATCAGAATAATTTTAATATAATACGTTAAGTGCTAAGAGAGTGCTGATATGTTATAGTGATCACAGAAGCAAAAGAGGAACAGCTCCCCAATCTGAGAGGCTCTGATCTAGCTTCCAGCAAGGAAGGGGTAACACTGAGCTGAGCTTTGGAGAATGGTTAGAATTCTTCAAAAAAAATAAAAATAAAAGGGAGGCAGAGGAAAAGAATAATATCATTCCAGGCAAATTGAATAGCATGAGTCAAATTATAGGAATTTGGAAAAAAGTCTGCAAATTAAGAAACAGAGAAACTACAGAACAGGTTAATGAAATATAAATATAAGTGGGGTGAGCTTCTACAGGCAAGATATGAGCATGCATGATTAATGTAATCATATTGCTGAGAGGAAGCCAGGCAACACAGAACTCTAGGCTAATGGGAAACAACAACAACCACCAACCAACCAAGACTGTGTCTTGAATAAGTTCAGGGCACTATCACCTCTTGCCTTCCCCAGCTCTGCTTACATGTGGTCCCTAAGCACTTCACTTGTAAGCCCTTCAGTCCCAACACTGTAGACTGGGTAGGGGATGAGCCATGTGCAATGTGCACAGGGACTAGGCTCAGGGCATCTGTAGCTCTTGAATCACAGCCTTCACTTAACATCTACTTTGCTGGGCTTCTGTTGCCCTTTCCCTGCTTTTGATTCTCCAACTTTTAGTATAGAAACCTTTCCCTAAACCTAGCACACAAACTGAAGTGCTCTCACTTTAACTGTTTCCAGGTTCCTCTTTCAGAGGGACAGTTTACTAGTTTTGTCCTTTCTCTAAATAGATCTATACTGCCATCTGCCTGAGGCTGAGCACTGTCATTCATGTAATACCACTGTAGCTGAGCCCCAGCCACCACATTGGAGCTCACTGGACATTCACATCAGTCAATATCAGGGAGGCTACAGCACTTTCTGATTAGTTCTATAGCAAGGTCAGATCCTCTGAGGTCCAAGTCTCTTCCTTCTCCTCATTGCAAGGGCACTTTGGAGCAAAGCCCAGCAATTTATGACATGAGCTAAAAGTGAGAGCTCTAACTGAAGAAGCATTGTTTCAAAGAAAGTTATCAAGTTCAGATTTCAAGTCTGGGTTTGTCTAGGGTGAGAAAAAACTTCTACAGAATAGTCAGGTGTTAGATATGAAATTATATGTATCTTAGGGTTTGTATCGGTTCACATAGTAACATTTATTAAGAAATTGAAGTAAATATCTTTGTGATGTCATGTTTTGATTTCTTTTTTAATCACCTAGTTCTTACTTCTGCCTTTTAAGTACGTGTTCCCATCCAATCTGAGCAGTGACAAGTTCCTCTTCCTGAGATTAATGTTGACAAAGCTTAGCTTCAGGTTTTCTTCACAATTTTATGCTTTATCATTCTGTAAAGGGCAATATATATTTACACATTCTTAACAGCTGCTCTCAGCTGTTAAGTAAGAAATTGTATCTTTTTAGAAATATACTTTTATCACCTTCTTGAAAATAGAAAATGAGAAGCTGAGGATTTGGTCTTTAGGATCTAAGGCACAAACATAATAGGTAAACTGCTCTGTCTGGAAAAGAACATGAACTTGTGGGATAGTAAGAAAAAAAAGATGCAGAACGGAAGGAGAAGGGTGGGATAACACAGAGAAAACTGAAGCTTGAGCTATGGAACAGAAAGGTACTTTTAGGAATAAGAGAACTGGCATTAAAATTCTAGTTGTTTGTCTTTCTGTTATGTCAATCTCTCCATTTCCTCCAAACCTTTAATGCAGTTTCTACACACACCAATGTGTTCTGTGAATGATGCTTTTATGATTGTTGGTTTTGTTTTTTTCTGTTTTATGAAAATGAAGGAAAAGAAAAAAATTCCATACCAAGAACAATGTGAAACAGGCTAGGAACAATGTGAGGGTGATAGGTACACTGAGCTAATTTGGTTCACCAACTAGAGATGACCATGAGAAAACGATCCCTCTCCCCACTCCATTCTATACCTCTAAACTCTTATAAACTTACAAATATACAAAACTTTAATAAGACTACTTTCCATTAAGTTGAGAATTCCTAAAGAAAAGGAAAAAATATAAGGATCCATAAACCCAAATGATATTTGTCATTAATCATCATTTAGTTCTGTATATAAATTTATAAATAACTAAGACTGAGAATCTTTAAGAAACAATAGAGAGTATTTTCAGAGATAATGGTGAACCAGCTCCATAACTACGTGCTCAGGTAAGGTAGGGTGTGGAATCCTGACACCAGAGGTTTTTAGTTGGGAATCAAAAAATCAGGTGATGGGGAGTTCTTCAAGATGGGAGAAGAATAAGATGTGGAGATCACCTTCCTCTCCACAAATACATCAGAAATACATCTACATGTGGAACAACTCCTACAGAACACCTACTGAAAGCTGGCAGAAGACCTCAGACTTCCCAAAAGGCAAGAAACTCCCCATGTACCTGGGTAGGGCAAAAGAAAAAAACAGAGACAAATAATAGGGACAGGACCTGCATCTCTGGGAGGTAGCTGTGAAGGAGGAAAAGTTTCCACACACTAAGAAGACCTTTCACTGGCAGAGACGGGGGATGGCGGGGGAGAAGCTTCAGAGCCACGGAGGAGAGCACAGCAAAAGGGTTGCAGAGGGCAAAGCAGAGAGATTCCTACACAGAAGATCAGTGCCAACAAGCACTCACCAGCCTGAGAGGTTTGTCTGCTCACCCGCCAGGGCGGATTGGGGCTGGCAGCTGAGGCTCCACCTTCAGAGGTCAGATCCCAGGGAGAGGACTGGGGTTGGCTGTGTGGACACAGCCTGAAGAGGGCTAGTGCACTACAGCTAGCCAGGAGGGAGTCCGGGAAAAAGTCTGGAACTGCCTAAGAGGCAAGAGACCATTATTTCAGGGTACGTGAGGAGATGGGATTCAGAGCACTGCCTAAACAAGCTTGAGAGATAGGCGCAAGCCATGGCTATCAGCGTAGACACAAGAGACAGGCATGAAACGCTAAGGCTGCTACTGCAGCCAACAAGAAGCCTGTGCACAAGCATAGGTCACTATCCACACCTCCCCTCCCGGGAGCCTGTGCAACCTGCCACTGCCAGGGTCCCCAGATCCAGGGACAACTTCCCTGGGAGAACACACAGCCTCAGGCTGTTGCAACATCACGCTGGCCTCTGCTGTTGCAGGCTCGCCCCACACTCTGTACCTCTCCCTACCCCTGTCCTGAGTGAGACAGAGCCCCCAAATCAGCTGCTCCTTTAACCCCGTCCTGTCTGAGTGGGAACGGACGCCCTCAGGTGACCTACATGCAGAGGAGGAGCCAAATCCAAAGCTGAAGCCCAGGAGCTGTGCAAACAAAGAAGAGAAAGGGAAATATTTCCCAGCAGCCTCAGGAGAAGTGGATTAAATCTCCACAATCAACTTGATGTATCCTGCATCTGTGGAATATCTGAATAGACAATGAATAATCCCAAAACTGAGGTGGTGGATTTTGGAAGAAATTGTAGACTAGGAGTGTGCTTTCTGCATCTAATTTGTTTCTGGTTTTATGTTTATCTAACTCTAGTATTTAGAGTTTATTATCATTGGTAGATTTGTTTATTGATTTGGTTGCTCTCTTCCCTTTTTATATATATATATATTGATTTTTTGTTTTCCTTTTTCTCTTTTTGTGAGTGTGTATGGGGATGCTTCTTTGTGTGATTTTGTCTATATAGCTTTGCTTTAGCAATTTATCCTAGGGTTCTGTCTGTCCTTTTTTTTTTTGCAGCATGTGTTATCATTTCTGGCTTTGTTTTCTGGTTTGGTTGCTCTCTGTTCTTTTTCTTTCTTTTTTAAATTTTTTTATTACTTTTTAATTTTTTATATTTAATAATTTTTATTTATTATTTTAATAACTTTATTTTATTTTTCTTTCTTTCTTTTTTCTCCCTTTTCTTCTGAGCCATGTGGCTGAGAAGGTCTTGGTGCCAAGCCTGTGCCTCTGTGGTGGGAGATCCAAGTTCAAGACTTTGGTCCACCAGAGATCTCTGGGCTCCATGTAATATCAAATGGTGAAAGCTTAGCTCAATGCTAAGACCCAGCTCCACTCAACAACCAGCAAACTACAGTGCTG
Source organism: Neophocaena asiaeorientalis asiaeorientalis (assembly GCF_003031525.2). NCBI lineage: Eukaryota > Metazoa > Chordata > Mammalia > Artiodactyla > Phocoenidae > Neophocaena > Neophocaena asiaeorientalis. The sequence continues at coordinate 1,356,502 of NW_020173116.1, forward strand.
GACACCCTATGTGAAACAACTAGCAAGACAGGAACACACCCCCACCCATTAGCAGAGAGGCTGTCTAAAATCAAAATAAGGTCACAGACACCCAAAACACACTACCAGATGTTGTTCTGCCCACCAGAAAGACAAGATCCAGCCACATCTACCAGAACACAGGCACCAATCTCCTCCACCAGGAAGCTTACACAACCTACTGAAACAACTGTAGCCACTGGAGGCAGATACCAAAAACAACGGGAAATACGAACCTGCAGCCTGCAAAAAGGAGACCCCAAACACAGTAAGTTAAGCAAAATGAGAAGACAGAGAAACACACAGCAGATGAAAGAGCAAGGTAAAAACCCAACAGACAAAACAAATGAAGAAGAAATATGCAGTCTACATGAAAAATAATTCAGAGTAATGATAGTAAAGATGACCCAAAATCTTGGAAATGGAATGGACAAAATACAAGAAATGTTTAACAAGGGACTAGAAGAACTAAAAGGCAAAAAAAAAAAAAAAATGATGAACAATACGATAAATGAAATTTAAAATTTGCTAGAAGTAATCAATTGTAGAATAACTGAGGCAGAAGAACAGATAAGTGACCTGGAAGATAAAATAGTGGAAATAACTATTGCAGAACAAAAAAGAAAAGAAAAAGGCTAAAAAGAATTGAGGACAGTCTGAAAGACCTCGGGGACAAGATTAAATGCACCAACATTCAAATTATACGGTTCCCAGAAGCAGAAGAGAAAATGAAAGGGTCTGAGAAAATATTGGAAGAGATTATAGTTGAAAACTTCCCTAATACGGGAAAGGAAATAGTCAATCAAGTCCAGGAAGCACAAAGTCCCATACATAATATATCCAAGGAGAAACATGCCAAGACACATATTAATCAATTAATCAAACTATCAAACTATTAATCAAACTATCAAAAATTAAATAGAAAGAAAAAGTACTAAAGCAGCAAGGGAAAAACAATAAAAAATATTCAAGAGAATCCCCATAAGGTTAACAGCTGATCTTTCAGCAGAAACTCTGCAAGCCAGAAGGGAGTGGCAGGACATATTTAAATGATGAAAGGGAAACATCTAGAAGCAAGATTATTCTGTCCAGCAAGGATCTCATTCAGATTCGACAGAGAAATTAAAACCTTTACAGACAAGCAAGAGCTAAGAGAATTCAGCACCACCAAACCAGCTTTACAACAAATGCTAAAGGAACTTATCTAGGCAGGAAACACAAGAGAAGGAAAAGAGCTACAATAACAAACCCAAAACAATTAAGAAAATAGCAATAGGAACATACATATTGATAATTACCTTAAATGGAAATGGATTGAATGCTCCAAACAAAAGACAGAGGCTGGCTGAATGAATAAAGAACAAGATCCATATATATGCAGTCTACAAGAGAGCCACTTCAGACCTAGGGACACATACAGACTGAAAGTGAGAGGATGGGAAAAGATATTCCATGCAAATGGAAATCAAAAGATAGCTGGAGTAGCAATTCTTATATCAGACAAAATAGATCAATGATCTCTTTTCCTAATAATCAAGGGATCAATCCAAGAATAAGATATAACAATTTTAAATATTGATGCACCCAAAATAGGAGCACTTCAATACATAAGAAAAATGCTACCAGCCATAAAATGGGAAATCAACAATAATACAATCCTAGTAGGGGACATCAACACCCCACTTTCACTAATGGACAGATCATCCAAAATGAAAATAAATAAGTAAACACAAGCTTTAAATGATACATTAAACAACATGGACTTAATTTATATTTATAGGGCATTCCATCCAAAAACAACAAAATGCACTTCCTCCTCAAGTGCTGTTCTCCAGGATAGATCATATCTTGAGTCACAAAGCAAGACTTGGTACATTTAAGAAAACTGAAGCCATATCAAGTATATTTTCCAACAGCAGTGCTCTGAGACTAGATATCAATTATGGAAAAAAGCTCGAAAAAATACAAACACATGGAGGCTAAACAATACACTACTAAATAACCAAAAGATCACTGAAAAAATCAAAGAGGAAATCAAAGAACACCTAGAAACAAATGACAAAGAAAACACGACTACCCAAACCCTATGGGATGCAGCAAGAGCTATTCTAAGAGGGATGTTTATAGAAATAAAATCTTACCTCAAGAAACAAGAAACATCTCAAAACAACCTAACCTTACACCTAAAGCAATTAGAGAATGAAGAACAAAAAACTCCCAAAGTTAGCAGAAGGAAAGAAATCATAAAGATAAGATCAGAAATAAATGAAAAGGAAATGAAGGAAACAATAGCAAAGATCAATAAAATTAAAAGCTGATTCTTGGAGAAGATAAACAAAATTGATAAAGCATTAGCCAGACTCATCAAGAAAAAAAGGGAGAAGATTCAAATCAATAGAATCAATCATGGAAAAGGAGAAGTAACAACTGACACTGCAGCAATACAAAGGATCATGAGAGATTACTACAAGCAACTATATGCCATAAATTGGACAACCTGGAAATAAACAAATTCTTAGGAAAGCACAACCTTCCAAGATTGAACCAGGAAAAAATAGAAAACATAAACGGACGAATCACAAGCAATGAAATTGAAAATATGATTAAAAATCTTGCAACAAACAAAATTCCAGGACCATATAGCTTCACAGGTGAACTCTATCAAAAATTTAGAGAAGAGATAACACCTATCCTTCTCAAACTCTTCCAAAATATAGCAGAGTGAGGAACACTCCCAAACTCATTCTATGAGGCCACAATCACCCTGATACCAAAACAAGACAAAGATGTCACAAAGAAAGAAAACTACAGGCCAATATCACTGATGAACATAGATGCAAAAATCCTCAACAAAATACTAGCAAACAGATTCCCACAGCACATTAAAAGGATCATACACATTGATCAAGTGTGGTTTATCCCAGGAATGCAAGGATTTTTCAGTATACACAAATCAATCAATGTGATACACCATATTAACAACTTGAAGGAGAAAAACCATATGATCATTTCAATAGATTCAGAAAATGATTTGACAAAATTTTACAACCATTTATGATTTAAAAAAACCCTCCAGAAAGTAGTCATAGAGGGAACTTACCTCAACATAATAAAGGCCATATATGACAAACCCACAGCCAAAACCGTCCTCAATGGTAAAAAACTGAAAACATTTCCTCTAAGACCAGGAACAGGATCACTAGTATTCAACATAATTTTGGAAGTTTTAGCCACAGCAATCAGGGAAGAAAAAGAAATAAAAGGAATCCAAATCAGAAAAGAAGAAGTAATGCTGTCACTGTTTGCAGATGACATGATACTATACACAGGAAATCCTAAAGATGCTACCAGAAAACTACTAGAGCTAATCAATGAATTTGGTAAAGTAGCAGGATACAAAAGTAATGCACAGAAATCTCCTGCATTCCTATATGCTAATGATGAAAAATCTGAAAGAGAAATTAAGGAAACACTCTCATTTACCATTGCAACAAAAAGAATAAAATATCTAGGAATAAACCTACCTAAGGAGACAAAAGACCTGTATGCAGAAAACTATAAGACACTGATGAAAGAAATTAAAGATAATACAAATAGACGGAGAGATATACCATGTTCTTGGATTGGAAAGATCAACATTGTGAAAATGACTATACTACCCAAAGCAATCTACAGGTTCAATTCAATCCCTATCAAACTACCAATTGCATTTTTCACAGAACTAGGACAAAAAATTTCACAATTTGTATGGAAATACAAAAGACTCTGAATAACAAAGACAATCTTGAGAAAGAAAAATGAAGCTGGAGGAATCAGGCTCCCTGACTTCAGACTATACTACAAAGCTACAGTAATCAATACAGTATGATACTGGCACAAATACATAAACATAGATCAATGGAACAGGATAGAAAGCCCAGAAATAAACCCCTGCACATACGGTCACCTTATTTTTGATAAAGGAGGCAAGAATATACAATAGAGAAAAGACAACCTCTTCAATAAGTGGTGCTGGGAAAACTGGACAGCTACATGTAAAAGAATGAAATTAGAACACTCCCTAACACCATACACAAAAATAAACTCAAAATGGATTAATGACCTAAATGTAAGGCCGGAAGCTATCAAACTCTTAGAGGAAAACCTAGGCAGAACACTCTATGACATAAATCACAGCAAGATCCTTTTTGACCCACCTCCTAGAGAAATGGAAATAAAAACAAAAATAAACAAATGGGACCAAATGAAGCTTAAAAGCTTTTGCATAGCAGAGGAAAACATAAACAAGGTGAAAAGACAACCCTCAGAATCGGAGAAAATATTTGCTACTGAAACAACTGACAAAAGATTAATCTCTAAAATTTACAAGCAGCTCATGCAGCTCAATATCAAAAAACAAACAACCCAATCCAAAAATGGGCAGAAGACCTAAATAGACATTTCTACAAAGAAGATATACAGATTGCCAACAAACTCATGAAATGATGCTCAACATCACTAATCATTAGGCAATGCAAATCAAAACTACAATCAGGTATCACCTCACACTTGTCAGAATGGCCATCATCAAAAAATCTACAAGCAATAAATGATGGAGATGGTGTGGAGAAAAGGAAACCCTCTTGCACTGTTGTTGGGAATGTAAATTGATAGAGCCACTATGGAGAACAGTATGGAGGTTCCTTACAAAACTAAAAATAGAACTACCATACGACTCAGCAATTCTACTACTGGACATACCGTAAGAAAACCAAAATTCAAGAAGAGTCACGTATCACAGTGTTCAGTGCAGCTCTATTTACAATAGCCAGGACATGGAAGCAACCTAAGTGTCCATTGACAGATGAATGGATGAAGAAGATGTGGCACATATATACAATGGAATATTTCTCAGCCATAAAAAAAATGAAATTGAGTTACCTCTAGTAAGGTGGATGGTCCTAGAGTCTGTAATACAGAGTGAAGTAAGTCAGAAAGAGAAAGACAAATACGTATGCTAACACATATATATGGAAACTAAAAAAAAAAATTGTTCTGAAGAACCTAAGGGCAGGACAGGAATCAAGATGTAGACGTAGAGAATGCACTTAAGGACAGGGGGAGGGGGGAAGTGTAAGCTGGGATGAAGTGAGGGAGTGTCATGGACATATATACACAACCAAGTGTAAAATAGATAGCTAGTGGGAAGCAGCCACAGAGCACAGGGAGATCAGCTCCCTGATTTGTGACCAGCTAGAGCGGTGGGATAGGGAGGGTGAGAGGGAGACGCAAAAAGGAGGAGATATGGGGGTATATGTATATGTATAGCTGATTCACTTTGTTATAAAGCAGAAACTAACACACCATTGTAAAACAATTATACTCCAATAAAAATGTTTAAAAAATTGTTTATGGGGGGCTTCCCTGGTGGCGCACTGGTTGAGAGTCCCCCTGCCGATGCAGGGGACACGGGTTCATGCCCTGGTCCGGGAAGATCCCACATGCCACGGAGCAGCTGGGCCCATGAGTCATGGCCGCTGAGCCTGCACGTCCGGAGCCTGTGTTCCGCAATGAGAGAGGCCACAATAGTGAGAGGCCTGCGTACCAAAAAAAAAAACAAAAAGCAAAACAAAAACAACAACAACAACAAAAATTATGAAATATAATTATATATTTTAAAACAATTTTACTGTTTGATAATTAATTTCTATTTTGCCTTTTAACTTTAAAAATTTTTAAATAGCTTAGAAACAACTTTTTTAAAATACAAGAAATACTCTGTTTCTATTTTCATTTAATTAATATTTTGATGAAATATATTCAAATGTGTACACTTCAAATTCTTTTTTAAAAGAAAAGTTGCATTTTTGTGGAATAAATATAAAAAAAAAATCAGGTGATGGCAAAGATATTTGGAAGTGAAATGAGGAGGGGGGAGACCTGTGTCTGTGTAAAATATGACCTGGAAATAGAACTTGGGAACTGACCAGGGGCTACCTCTTTTCTCCGAGGAGCATTACAAGCATACAACGGTATGTCACTCAGACTTGTACGTAAGTACTGCCACGGAAAAGTCTGCCTTCCAGATGTCCTATTAACTCCAAGTCTGGTCTTTCTTAGTGTTTAAAATATGTGAATCAGACCCCGAATAGCCAAAGCAATCTTGAGAACGAAAAAAGGAGCTGGAGGAATCAGGCTCCCTGGCTTCAGACTATACTACAAAGCAACAGTAATCAAGACAGTATGGTACTGGCACAAAAACAGAAAGATAGATCAGTGGAACAGGATAGAAAGCCCAGAGATAAACCCACGCACATATGGACACCTTATCTTTGATAAAGGAGGCAGGAATGTACAGTGGAGAAAGGACAGCCTCTTCAATAAATGGTGCTGGGAAAACTGGACAGGTACATGTAAAAGTATGAGATTAGATCACTCCCTAACACCATACACAAAAATAAGCTCAAAATGGATTAAAGACCTAAATGTAAGGCCAGAAACTATCAAACTCTTAGAAGAAAACATAGGAAGAACAATCTATGACATAAATCACAGCAAGATCCTTTCTGACCCACCTCCTAGAGTAATGGAAATAAAAACAAAAATAAACAAATGGGACCTAATGAAACTTCAAAGCTTTTGCACAGCAAAGGAAACCATAACCAAGACCAAAAGACAACCCTCAGAATGGGAGAAAACATTTGCAAATGAAGCAACTAGTGAATCAATTAAATAGATGCCTCCATCCTCCAAAAAATAAAACTGGTTGTTTGATTCAAACTCCTGCTTAGGACACATAGGCTTTGATTGTATGTTTCTGACAGTATAAAGATAAAAGGCTGTGCAAGGAAGCCAATTTTTCCTCAGTGGGCTCCTCTTGGACACAGGAGATGAATGGAGCTGACAGTACCTCCTGGTCTTCATTTCCTGCCCAGTTCCCTCATGCTTGTTTCCCTCGGATCCCAAGGAACTCCTGTTTTGAAAACTTTGAGGCATAACCCTTTCTCAGCCAACCAAAACTCACCCAAATGCCTCAAAGTGTGTGCTTGCAGGGAGGGTTCAAGAAAGGAAGGATATTTTAAAACAGCCAAACTTGGCTTTGGTCAGCAGTATCCTAGGATGATTTCTGGAGTTAAGGTTTTTGTTCTTTTAAAGTACGGTTACCCTGGGCTCTGCTGAAACACTCTGACTTAGACTATAGGGTGGTTTCCAGAAATCTGGATCTACAAATGTTCCCCATGTGATTTTGAGTATATCCAGATTTGGGAATCATATCTTAGAATATTCTTAGCCATTGACATTTAACAACAGTTTGCCTAGGAAAACGTCTAATAACCCAAGTCTCCACAGTGATTTTATAATTTCAAGGCTCACATAGAAGGAGAGTTGTTTCACCTCTGCTCTAATCCAATCAAAGAGACATTTCCATAATAACCACTGGGTTTCCCAGTGGGAAATTGTAATAAATACACACCTTAACTGTTCAATAAACATATAAAGTTCATTTCATGATTTGGATATGGTCATTTCAAATTATCTATTTATGGTCTTAATAAAAGCTCAGAAGAGCAAAGCTCAGGTTACTTTTTCAATCATGATCCCTGTGCTCAGAAAGAACAGAAGAGAAAGAAGCACAATAAAGTATCTTCTCATCTAGAAGTGCAAGAGATTAGCGTTTGTGCTGGTCAGGACATGTTAATTTATGCTGCAGCAACAACTCCTAAAATCAAAATGGATTAAAACAGAAATCACTTGTTTCTTGCTTTTGATCATTGTGAGTCATTGGGGACCCTGTTGTTCACAGTCACTCAGAGACCCAGGCTAAGTGAGTATCCATCAACTTGAACATTGCCTGCTTTCATCCGAGAGGAAGAAATTCTAGAGAATCTCACAGCAATTACCTTGCTCACTCAACTAATGGGCTAAACTAGTTGTGTGTCCCTACTGCACCACAAGGGAGCCAAGAGACCTAATCCTGGCAGTTTCTTGAAAAGAGAGAGAACCAGAAATATTTGGCCAAAGGTACCAATGATAATCAGAGTTATTTCTCATATTCTTAAAATAATCTGTTTTAAACCATGACTCTTTTAAAAACTTTTATATTTGTATACAACTTTCAAAGGTTAATTTTCAGTTACAGTTATAAAATATTGGCTTTATTCCCAATATTATGTAATACATCCTTGAGCCTATCTTACACCCAATAGTTTGTACCTCCAACTCCCCCAGTTGTATATTGCACCCCCTACCCTCCCCACTGGTAACCATTAGTTTGTTCTCTATATCTGTGAGTCTGCTTCTTTTATGTTATACTCACTAGTTTGTGGTATTTTTTAGATTTCACATACAAGTGATATCATACAGTATTCATCTTTCTCTGTGTGACATTTTCCTCTTAGCATAATGCCCTCCAAGTCCATCCATGTTGCTTTTAAATGGTAAAATTTTGTTCTTTTTTATTGCTGAGTAGTATTCCATTTTGTGTGTATATATACATACATCTTCTCTATCCATTCACCTGTTGATGGACACGTAGGTTTTTCCGTGTCTTGGATATTGTAAATAACGCTGCTATAAACATTGGGGTGTGTGTATCTTTTCAAATTAATGTCTTTGTTTTTTTTTTTTTTTCAGCTTTATAATCAGGAGTGGAATTACTGGGTCTTATGGTAGTTCTATTTTTAGTTTTTTGAGTTAAACCATGACTCTTGAGTCAGATTAACCTGAACCAAATATGCCCCAACTGCTTAGTGATTTTTCCCAAGTTTATTAATCCTGTGAGTCTGAATTGCCTCATCTATTAAATGATGATAATAAAACACTGGCCTCTCAGGCTTGTTGTAAGAATTTAAAACGTAAAAAATGAAAAACACTTTTTACACAAAACACTTTGTAATATCTGCAAACATTCATTTACACTGAATGTTTGCCGATATTATTTGCAGATGTTGGTCTTATCAACTTCTTGCAGAATAAGAAGTGTGTCTTGCATAGCAGACACCATGGTGGTCCTGCATAGCAGAAGCTGAGTTGGACACGGAGAAGGATGTTTTGCCAGAGAGGGAAATGAGACACCTAAATGGGCTGTTATAGGAATGTCTCAAAACATCTTCCACAGAGGTCTCCAGGACGTGAAAGATAAACTACCTTGTGGATGACCTAAAAGCAAGGGAATGTTCACTTGGTTTCCCTTACAGATGCAAAAACTGTCCTACCACATATAGTTTTCTATTTTAGGATTCCATGGTTCTAAGTTCTTCACCTGTCCCTTTTCATTTACACTCCCTCCTTCTATAATAAATCTCTCAATGTTTTTCTCCCATTGAGTATTCACACCTATTGCCTCAATGAGACAGTGGCTGAACCTCCTCACCTTGTTTGTTTAGCCTGGCAAAGAAACAAATTCATAGTTGTCTCTATTCACTGTTTCAAGGGAAGAAAAATGCCCCTTACTCATCTCTATACCTCCAATCCTGTACTGAGCCAGGCTCAAAGCAGGTTCCCAGGTGTTTGAACAAATGAATGAATGAAAATTGTTGATTATTTTATTTAAAACTTCTTTTCATTCTTTGAGACTCTGAAAAAGACCAAAACCATCAATCAAATAAACCATTAGGTTTAGAGAAATTAAGACACAAAAAATATGGTTGACATTTAACAGAAAAGAGCGGCTTCTTAACTGTCACTTTGGGTTTATGTACCATCTAAACCGTGTCTCTATCCTTCAGTCTACATTCAACCCAAATATATCCCCTCTAGCATCTTTGAGTTACTTAACTAGGTCATCAGAACAAAAGGATCACAAAAACTTGATTAACTTCTTGATGTGAACTTTTAATGCCCCACATGGATTGCTGTTATATTACTTGAATTTCTTTTTCTGAAACGGAAGCCCTCCAAGTAAAATAGAATTGAAATCACATTGTTATGACCCTCAATCCCATGGTCTCAGAGAAGTCACTTAAAAATGAGCACTGGACAGCAGCTTACAAAAAATGCACAAGGGAAATGACAAACAATATGAATCAAAGGCAGAACAGATGGCAAGAGCAGCTGTGGTGTGACAGCCATACTCAGAATATAGTGTCCCTCTTCCCCATGTAGGCTGTGTCAGCTCATGTGACTCTGGCAAAAGGAGCAGATCTAAGTCCATTCCATGTCATAGAAGGTGATGCACATTAGCTGCCCTTAAAAGGTTTCTCCTTGAAACAGCTCATTTCCCTAACTGCTTTAGCTGCACTGGGGGTTTGTGGATATAAATTCCAACCTAGCTTCTCACTCTTCCTTCTGCAATGAACTAGAGTTAAAATTGGATACTACCAATTAGATATTTCTAAACATCTGGACACCTGACTTTACACAGGATTCAGTAAATTGTTTCTCTGATGAGAATTTTTAAATGACATTTAGTGTCAGTTTTTTTCATGTTATAAAGGTAATACCCTGTCCTATAAAAATTTGGAATATTTCAATAAGTATAAAATATTTAAATTCAAAGATAAACATTGCTAATAATTTGACTTGTTTCTCACTTTTTTTTCCTATGATTGCAAGTGCAGAGTCTTAGAAATACTTCAGCCCTTAACAGTCTCATAAACAAATCTTTGATTATGTCTTCCATTATTTCTTCAGGTTAAACTCATAGAACTATTGGGTCCAGGGATATGAACATATATGAGATTTTTAACATACATTAACAAATTGTCTTTCAGCATATTTGCAAAAAATATATAATCCAAAAGTATATTAAGATATATTCAGATCACTGCTCCCTTAACATCTTTGAACATGATGTATTTGATAGGCAACTAATAAGATAACATCATTTTAATTTCCCTATAATTGTTAATTTTGGACTAATATTTTATTATGCTACTTATTTTGTTTAGTCTGTCCTTAAAATCACATATTCATATGACTTCCTCTCCAATTAAGTTATATAAGTCTTGAGATCAGAGGCTATGTTATTCTCTATATATTTACCATAGTCTCTGGAACAATGCCATTCATACTGCATGCACTTAATAATATTAAATAAATTTTGTAGACAGAGTTAATCTTAAATGATCAACAGCAAAACCAAACCAGGACTTTCTGAATGCCTCAAATATATTGGAATATACTTCTGAGTGTATGTGTATATATATATATATATATATATATATATATATATATATATATGCATATACATTTGTGAACATTATAAAATCTTTGACAAAGGTACATTATTTTTGCAACTTTAAGATAAGGAAAGTAATTATAATGGTAGTTAGAATACTTGTGAAAGGAAACCAGATAATGAGTGTAAAAATGATCAGGAAAAATGTCACAATACCATATAAATGTAATAACTGGATTTAAAAGATAGTGTTAATGATTGACAATATTCATTAATGAAAGATTTTATAAAAGTGCTATTTCTATTTTCAAGTTTCTTCATCTGTCACCTGTTATACTTTTTCAAACCCTAGAGTCTATAGTTTTTTTAATTAATTATCCATTTAATACATATTAGTGTATATGTGACAATCCCAATCTCCCAATTCATCACACCACCACCACCCCACCCCCCACTGCTTTCACCCGTTGGTATCCATACGTTTGTTCTCTACATCTGTGTCTCAATTTCTGCCCTGCAAACCAGTTTATCTGTACCATTTTTCTAGGTTCCACATATATGCATTAATATACGATATTTGTTTTTCTCTTTCTGACTTACTTCACTCTGTATGACAGTCTCTAGATTCATCCATGTTTCTACAAATGACCAAATTTCGTTCCTTTTTATGGCTGAGTAATATTCCATTGTATATATGAGCCACATCTTCTTTATCCTTTTGTCTGTCAATGAGCATTTAGGTAGGTTTCTTCCATGACCTTGCTATTGTAAATAGTGCTGCAATGAACATTGGGGTGCATGTGTCTTTTTGAATTATTATTTTCTCTGGGTATATGCCCAGTAGTGGGACTGCTGGGTAATAGGGTAATTCTATTTTTAGTTTTTTAAGGAACCCCCATACTGGCTGTATCAATTTACATTCCCACTAACAGAGCAAGAGGGTTCCCTTTTCTCCATACGCTCTCCAGCATTTGTTGTTTGTAGAATTTCTGATGATGCCCAAACTAACTGATGTGAGGAGATATCTCATTGTAGTTTTGACTTGCATTTCTCTAATAATTAGTGATGTTGAGCAGCTTTTCATGTGCTTCTTGGCCTTCTGTATGTCTTCTTTGGAGAAATGTCTATATAGGTCTTCTGCCCATTTTTGGATTGGGTTGTTTGTTTCTTTAATATTGAGCTGCATGAGCTGTTTAAATATTTTGGAGATTAATCCATTGCCCATTGATTCATTTGCAAATATTTTCTCCCATTCTGAGGGCTGTCTTTTGGCCTTGTTCATAGTTTCCTTTGTTGTGCAAAAGCTTTTAAGTTTCGTTAGGTCCCATTTGTTTATTTTTGTTTTTATTCCATTACTCTAGGAGGTGGATCAAAAAAGATCTTGCTATGATTTATGTCAAAGAGTGTTCTTCCTATGTTTTCCTCTAAGAGTGTTATAGTGTCTGGTCTTATATTTAGGTCTCTAATCCATTTTGAGTTTATTTCTGTGTACGGTGTTAGGGAGTGTTCTAATTTTGTTCTTTTGCATGTAGCTGTCCAATTTTCCCAGCACCACTTATTGAAGAGACTGTCTTTTCTCCATTGTATATCCTTGCCTCCTTTGTCATACATTAGTTGAGCATAGGTGTGTGGGTTTATCTCTGAGCTTTGTATCCTGTTCCACTGATCTATATTTCTGTTTTGTGCCAGTACCATATTGGCTTGATTACTGTAACTTTGTAGTATAGTTTGAAGTCAGAGAGTCTGATTCCTCCTGCTCTGTTTTTTTCACTCAAGATTGCTTTGGCTATTCGGGGTCGTTTGTGTCTCCATACAAATTGTAAGATTTTTTTTTGTTCTAGCTCTAAAAAATGTCATTGGTAATTTGATAGGGATTACACTGAATCTGTAGATTGCTTTGCGTAGTATAGTCATTTTCACAATATTGATTCTTCCAATCCAAGAACATGGTATATCTCTCCATCTGTTGATATAATCTTTAATTTCTTTCATCAGTGTCATAGTTTTCTGCATACAGGTCTTTTGTCTCCCTAGGTAGGTTTATTCCTAGGTAAATCCAATTTTATTGATTTGAGTCCTCTCCTTCTTTTTTTTTGATGAGTCTGGCTAATGGTTTATCACTTTTGTTTATCTTATAAAAGAACCAGCTTTTAATTTTATTGGTCTTTGCTACTGTTTTCTTTGTTTCTATTTTATTTATTTCTGCTCTGATCTTTATGATTTCTTTCCTTCTGCTAACTTTGGTTTTTTTTTAATTCTTATTTCTCTAGTTCCTTTAGGTGTAAGATTAGATTGTTTATTTGAGATTTTTCTTGTTTCTTGAGGTAGGATTGTATTGCTATAAACTTCACTCTTAGAACTGCTTTTGCTGCATCCCATAGGTTTTGGATCATCGTTTTTCATTGTCATTTGTCTGTAGGTAATTTTTTATTTCCTCTTTGATATCTTCATAATCACTTGGTTATTTAATACGTATTTTTTAGCTTTCATGTGTTTGTGTTTTTTACTTTTTTCCCCTGTAATTGATATCTAATCTCATAGTGTTGTGGTCAGAAAAGATGCTTGATATAATTTCAGTTTTCTTAAATGTCCTGAGGCTTGACTTGTGACCCAGGATATGACCTATCTTTGAGAATGTTCCATGTGCACTTGAGAAGATGGTGTAATCTGCTGTTTTTGGATAGAATGTCCTATAAATATCAATTAAATCTATCTTGTCTATTTTGTCACTTAAAGCTTGTGTTTCCTTATTAATTTTCTGTTTGGATGATCTGTCCATTGGTGTAAATGAGGTTACATTTCAGTTATTGTATTGTTCATCTATGTTTGTTTGTTCTTTAATTCTTCTAGGTCTTTGTTAAACATTTCTTGCATCTTCTTGATCTTTGCCTCCATTTTTTTCCCAAGGTCCTGGATCATCTTCACTGTCATTATTCTGAATTCTTTTTCTGGAAGGTTGCCTATCTCCACTTCATTTAGTTGTTTTTCTGTGGTTTTATCTTGTTCCTTCCTCTGGTACATAGCCCTCTGCCTTTTCATGTTGTCTATCTTTCTGTGAATATGGTTTTCGTTCCACAGGCTGCAGAATTGTATTTCTTCTTGATTCTCTGTGGGCAGATTTCTTAACCTCTCCAAAACTGAGTTGCTGCTAGTGGTGAAGGGTCTCCTGCAGAGTCAAGAGGTGGCTGTGGCTCACTGCAGGGACAAGGACACTGGTAGCAGAAGTTATGGGACGTACTCCTTGGTATAAGCCCTCCTGGAGCCTGTCATTAGTCCCACCAAAAAACTATAGTATTTTTTACCAGTCTAATTATGAACTTCTGAAAAGGAAAAAAAAATACAACTGCTGTTATGTGTGTATGTGCTTTATTATTAGTCATTCCATTAAAAAATTGATGCAATTTCTAATGATAAATTTGAAATAATGGAAACAGAATAAGAAATGAAGCCCAAAGGAAGATCCAATTTGGAAAAATACTTTGTTGTAGACTACAAAGGGAGAAACTTGATTAGTTACAAAATACAAATCCTCCAAAATAAAGGTGTCTCAGGAAAAATTGTTGTTTTTGCCTCCTCTGACAACCTCCAGCTCAACTGCAGCACTTAAGACTAAGAGAAATTTTTACCCAGGATCCTGATGCAAATGTGAAGTGGTATGTGAAGTTGTACACAATATCCTTAATACCTAATTTACTTTAAATTAGCAATTTTTATAAGACTCAATTCAACCTAAGAAAATAAGGCCAAAGACAATTTCATAAATACAATTCTATTAGAACCTAAAGAATGTAGTCCAATCAACCAGTTTTCCAACAAGTTGATTTGGTCTTGGAGTAAAATTCAGGTGATCTAAAAAAGTTCTAGGCATTTTCCAAAATCCATTCGGTTTTTATTCCTCAAAGTCGAATTTAGTAGATTTGGAGACACTGGGAATATGTGGTTTTTAAAACCTCTCTTGAGGAGCCTGAGGCACATTCCTGGTCAGGAGGCTCAGGCTTAGAGAAATGAATGGATTGCCTATCCTTAAGAAGTCCTTGGTGAATATTATCTTACAAAATTAAAATTCCTACTATATATATTAGCCCAACATCTTCAACTGACACCAATATCTTTAAAAGAGGTTTCTGTGGGAACACAAGGAATATATAAGGTAGATAAAGATGGAGAGAGGGTTAGAGTAAAAGTAGAAAAGGTGATGGAATGACAGAAAAATATTGTGACAGAAGATTTTTATCTGTTGGGACTTCTGTTCTACCCAATGTTGTGTGTGATGAAAGGAAGTCAAGTGATCCAGATACTTAAATGAAATTGGGGCTCATAAAAAAGGTACCAAGACTGAGTACTGGGAGAGAAATCAGTAACAGGAGATGATGTAAAAGGAGACACAATAATATAATAATATGACTCCCTTTGAGCAGGACAGCAGAAGATTTGTCCCTCAGAAAGTAGCTATCCCAAACAATGCTTCGTTGGTCCTCAGTATATTTCCTAGAAGATAGAGCAGAAACTCCAGATGACTTCCAGATCCAGCACTGTTTTTTTTTTTTTCATTTGTTTGTTTGTTTTATTGCACTTTGCTTTATTACATTTCTCAGGTATTGCATTTTTTACAAATTTGAGGTTTGTGGCAACCCTGTATTAAGTAAGTCTATCAACACAATTTTTCCAACAGCTTTTGTTCACTTTGTGTCTCTGTCACATTTTGGTAATTCTCAAAATATTTCAAACTTCTTCATTATTATATTTGTTATGGTGATCTGTGATTAGTGATCTTTGATGTTACTACTACAACTCACGGATGACTCCAATGACGGTTAGCATTTTTGAAGAATAAAGTATTTTTAAATTAAGGTATGTACTTCGTTTAGACAACACTATTGCACACTTAATAGATTACAGTATAGTGTACACATAGACTTCAGTATAGTACAAACATAACTTTCATATGCACTGGGAAACCAAAAAAATTATTGCAATATTCGCTTTATTGTGGTGGTTCTTAACCAAACCCACAATATCTCTGCAGTATGCCTGGAGTCACTTTCTGAAACACACAAGTCAAATAGATTAGGTTAACACAGTGTTCTGTGCTATCCAAACTCAGAAAACAAATAGATCCATAGTGAGGGATTCTTGAAGTGCAACAAAAGATAATTCATGTGAGAATTCTGGAGTTTATATATCTAAACTCTATAAAGATTGAGAATTTGTTTGACCATGCCCCAATATCTCCTATGCTTCCTTGAACTTTATTTTTCTAAACATTATTAGAATTTGATTTTTTAAAATTTATTTATTTTTATTTATTTATTTTTGGCCACGTTGGGTCTTTGCTGCTGTGCAAGGGCTTTCTCTAGTGAGCGGGGGCTACTCTTCGTTGCGGTGCAGGGGCTTCTCATTGCCGTAGCTTCTCTTTGTTGCAGAGCACGGGCTCTAGCTGTGTGGGCTTCAGTAGTTGTGGCACAAGGGCTCAGTAGTTGTGGTGCATGGGATTAGCTGCTCCGTGGCATGTGGGATCTTCCTGGACCAGGGATGGAACCCGTGTCCCCTGCATTGGCAGGGATATTCTTAACCACTGCACCACCAGGGAATTGATGGTGATATGATCACCATATGATCAAGCATATGATCCAGCAATTCCACTTCTGGGTATTTATCATGCACTCCCTTGGGCAGTTTTTTATTCTGTTCTTTAATGTTACCACACCAAAAAATGCCATCTCATTAAAACTTCTTCATGGATGTGGAATCTGAGTAGATTTCCAATAGTGAATCATTCTTGTTTTTCAATTTTATTTTTCGGACACTCCCTGAGGCATGTCGGTACTTCCCGAACCAGGGGTCAAACCTTCACCCCCTGCAGTGAAAGCACGGAGTCTTAATCACTAGACCACCAGGGAAGTCCCTCATTCTTGTTTTTTCAGTGGCCCACTGGGTAGTCAAGTATTCTTTAACAGGTCCAGCACCGTTTTCAATGTTCAGTTCTGGATTAACCTCTAGCGCCAACCACAGATCCCGCTCAGAGACTGCTGAGTCTCATTCTGCCTCAGGGATCATTTAACTGAAAGAGCCCAGTGGAATTGACTTGGGGCTTGGCAGGATGTAGAGACTTTGCTCTTTATCCCAGGACCTCTCAGGCTATCATTTCCCCTCTCTTTCCTTTACCCAGTCCTTCTTCAGTCATCACAAGCCTATAGGGATGAGCAGAACCCCAGTGGTAGGAGGAATGAAAAGATTAGAGATCAGTGGAGGTGCTGTGTGACCTAGGAAAAATCTTTTTATTGCTCTGTATATCCTTTTTCAGTGATTTATAAGTCTCTGATTCTGGTGCCTAAGGTATTTATTGAGATGAAATGTGTGTGTGTGTAGTTAAACTTTTAACTTGCTAATAAGTTAACTTTTAAGTTTCTGTGAGGCCAGAAAGCCGTAAAATTTCTGCCTTGGCATATATTTCCCAACAACAATTTAATAGGCCAAGACTAGAATAAATTCGTAGCTATCTTCATTTCTAATCCTATTTTATTTTCCAAACCATTAACAAACATCATCTCATCAATTCCAAAAATAATTCTTCTCTCTCCATCTTTTCCATCTATGAAGAAATGAAACCTATTTTTTTCATCTCTTTAATTACATGTGCAGATGTTGAGAATAATATTGCCGGTGATAAATATATGGTGAACTCTATCCACTGGCAAATAATAATATATCTTTTCATATTATGATAAATAAAGAGGAAGTTAAATGTGTACAGATAAGTGTATCAAAATAATGGAGTGCTTTCAAATACCCATTTCTTATTTGTGTGTGATGATTTAACAAATATAAAATTCTGGCTCCAGACTCCAAGATATTCATCAAAGATACTTGTTTATGAATGAAACAGTAACAGTTCATCAAGGGGCTGGGATAGGTGTCTGGCTGAGCTGGCATTTCCACCTTTCATAGGATCTCATCTATCTAGGTTCAAACTGGAACCAGACTGTGAATGGTGGTTTCTTATTTCCTTTTCACCTTCACTGGGTCTCAAGGACTTACATCCTGTTGTAAGCAGCTCCTTTGTCCCTTTTGTTTCTTCATCCCTGTTTTCCTTAGAAGTTAATCATAAAGATGAGATCACTAGGCAACATTTAACCTAGCTTCTGATTTTTGCTTTGCAAAATATACACAAAGCCTTACCTTATCTGTTGATTCCTTTCCTGAATTAGAAGGAGTAAGAATGAAGAGAGAAGTAGTTAAAGAATAACTGACCCTTTACCCCTAGCTTCCCTTAGTAAGTTTGCAGGTGGACCCCATGGATGCAGGCAGACCACATGGACAAGAGAATGTCCAATTGCAGGTGGACCACGTGAGCAAGACAGCATCCCAAGGAAGATAGGGAGAAGTCAGCAGGTCTGCATACAATGGAAAAATGACAAAGAATCTGACCTCCTGACTAAATGATTAACTGAGATTGTTTCCCCTTTTACCCTTAAAAATTGTCTTGGCTGAGCAGAATCTTCAGAGTTGGTGTCTGGACTCAAGTCCACCTTCTCCCCAGATTGCCGGCTTTTCTGAATAAGGCATCTTTCCTGTCTACTGACACTTGCCCCTCGTTTTATTGGCTGGCAAGCAGTAAGCTGACAAACCTACATTTGGTTACATTATCCTCAGGGAGACCAAGGGTCTCTCATCTGTGTTAGTGAGATATTTGAGTCCTCACACTCTCCTCTTGAACTGCTACCTCTCCTCTAAATTCTGACTTGAGTTACTCTCATTTATTACTAAATCTCCTTGCAAAACCTGTTCTTGATAAAAAAAAATAATAATAAACTTCATTTAAAAGGGGCTTCAAGGGCTTCCCTGGTGGCGCAGTGGTTGAGGGTAAAAAGGGGCTTCAAATGTATTAATTAATTCCTTCAAATTATGCAAACATATATCAGGACTTCCTGCAGGGACTTTTTTTTTTTTTTTGTGGTACGTGGGCCTCTCACTGTTCATCGGTAGGCCGACTCTCAACCACTGCGCCACCAGCGAAGCCCTGCAGGAACTTTTTACATTTGAAGTATGGCCAATGCCCCTGTCTAGCTACAGAGTACAGAAAAGCACTTGACAGAAAAGCACCATCTATTGTCTGCAGATCAGGAGGGAAAGGAATTTTGAAAACACAGAGGTCCTCTCAAAACCTCAGAAACGATATCACAGCAGTAGGCATATTTCCACTCCATCAGAAGGAGAGCCTTGGCTATAAGGAATATTTTGTGCAACAGCCATATAGATAAAATGTTTTCAAAAATTTCATGCAACTGCAAGTTACTGCTTTTATATCATTGTTGGACATTGTGAAGTGTGTTCTCTCTTTCTCCCTAAATACCTCTTAATAAGCCATTACAGACCTATTTTTGGTTCAGTTGCCCTTTCCAATAGACCATCTGTTAGGAAAGCAGTGTAGGAAGCATGGATTTGCAGACTGTATTCAAGTGCTGGCTTTGCCTCAGACAAGCCAAGTGACCCTGGACCACCAGTGTTCTGGTGGCTTTTCTACTTTGCAGAAGAGCCAGACAAGTAGATATGAGGACTGGTGTTCAAAGGAGAAACGCTGGTAACTGAAACATCTTTGGGGGAGGCAGTAAATTAAAAGAGGATAGGAGAGAAAGACCCACCATGAAAAGAGATGATTCAAAAGGGAAGGCAGCATAAGTGCCTCTCTGTATGCAAGAAAAGAGAATGGCAAGATTGATGCAAAGGATGCAGCTTTTTTGTAAGAACATGATAAAATGATTCAATTCACTAAAATTTATTATGTTCCAAATGTTTCAGATATTTTGCTGGGTATTTCATTCAAATGAGGAAGAAAAAGATATATCTAACTAATTAATTGTGATGAGCACAAAATGATAAATGATGTATAAAATGATAAATGGTGGGGTATAAACACATGGCTATTGGAGGACAGGGGAGGGAATAATTTATTTTTCTGGGAGATAGTTTTGGGTGTTGAGAAATCTCAGAAAGGATCCATGAAAGAGGTGATATGTGATAGACTTTGAGCAGAATTTAATAGAAGAAGAAGGTGTGAAAGACAATGACAAGCCATTCCATGAAGAAAAAAATCAGAAGCTATCAGAGGAGGAAGGGCTACATTATTCAGAGTCTTACACATGGTGTAGATCAGTGGTTCTCAGTCAGGGATGACTTTGGCCCCCACGGAACATTTGGCAATGTTTAAAGACATTTTTGTTGTCACCACTAGATGGAGGGTAGGAGTGAGAACAGGGATGCTACTGGCATCTAGTGAGTAGAAGCCAGGGGTGCTGTTAAACTTCTTACAATGCACAGGACATTCCCCCACAGCAAAGAACTATTCAGGCCAAAATGTCAATAGTGTGATTGAAAAAATTCTGCTGTAGATTATGGCTTCTAACCCAAATGCTGGGGGCACCTTTCGTATGTTTTCCACAGGGGATTTTAAGATTATTTTGACCATTGTGTGAGAAACTGACTGGATGGCAACATGATAGGAAAGTCAGTTGGAGGCTACAGCAGCAGTTTCCATGATAATAATGGTGGTTTCAACTAGGATGTGACAGTGGCAGATAGAGAAAAGTGGACAGACTCAGGATATGTCCTGAAATGATGAGGGCTGGACAATGGACTTGAAGAGAGGGATGACGAAAGAGGGTTATGCAGATTTGCAGATTTCACAACAAAGTGGATGGAGTGAATGAGAGACGTTTGGAAACACACACTGAAAATAAAAATCAATTCACTTTTAAAGTATTTTAAGTTTGAAAATCTTTTTAGACAGACAAAACAGATTTCAAGTATCAGATGGATCTGGGGTTCAGGAAAGACATGTAGGGTGGCAATAAAAATTGGAGGGTTACAGACAAAGACATAATATTTAAAGGTATAGAAATGAATATTACCTCAAGAAAGTATAAAGCATGAGAACAGGTCCCAAATCTACAAAACACCACCATTAGGCATTGGGACAGAGAACAAAGGAGACAGAAAAGTCACTGCCAGAGGAGTAGAAACAAACACAGTGAAGTGTGGTTTCATGAAGGCCAAGAGCTGTTAACATTCCAAGAAAAAAGGAGGAAGTGGCCAACTGTCCCCCTCTATTGAGAGGAAGGGGCTATTAGGGCTAGGAAGAGTCCATTGAATGTGCCAATGTGGAGGTCATGCTGGTATAAAAAGAGAGAAGCTGCAGTGCAGAAACCAGATGGGTGTGCGTTAAAGATGAATAGAAAGTACCATGATTGAATGTTGCTGAGCTCTGTGATCCTGGCAAAGAGCACAGGTTAAGAAATTCCCATACACTTTGTGCTCCAGAAAGCACTTACTGCAAAGAACCACCCTTCACCATATAAGCCTCATAGATGCCCCTTGTTTATCTGTAAGGCTAGGCACAGCTCCTCCAAATTCCCATTCTTTGTCTCATAAACGATTACCTAAACTGCTTGTCCTCATTTATTAAACAGAACAAAATACTTGTTAATCACACTTTAAGAGTCATTCCTTCCCTTAGTTCTCAGATGTTTGATCTACCTTCAGACTGAGCCAGCATGCAGGTCCTCCTTAAAGTCCCCTCCAGGAAGATAAGTTGGCCTTGGGGTAAAACATTCCATCATGCCACCTTCTCATCCCATTTCCCACATCTGGTTCTTTCTAGCCTTGCTCACTCCTCTCTGTAGAACAAAAACACTTTTTGCCTAAACTACGAGAAGCTTGCAGATCTTATGACCACAGGGCCTCCCTGTTGCAATCATCTTTCCAAAAAAAGTCTCTCCTTACTAAATCCAGGTTTGTATTTTTATTTGACAAGATAAGAAAATACAGAGTGTGTAGACAACTCTCTCAAAACCCTTTTTTGTGAAGAAGCATTTTAATGGAGACACAACCTGGGGCGTTGGGTTGAATAGGTGCTAAATTAA
This sequence comes from Neophocaena asiaeorientalis asiaeorientalis, assembly GCF_003031525.2. Classification (NCBI taxonomy): domain Eukaryota; kingdom Metazoa; phylum Chordata; class Mammalia; order Artiodactyla; family Phocoenidae; genus Neophocaena; species Neophocaena asiaeorientalis. Next base: position 1,378,537 of record NW_020173116.1, read on the forward strand.
GCAGAAAGTCAGTAGGATGCATAGGGCATGGCCTTGACTGGGGGAAAGGGGAGGAACATATTCCCATTACTGCAGAGTCACATTGGGGTTAATGAGCAGAGGTGGGAATGGCTTGTGGAACAGATGAAGGTCAAGCTCTTTGGTGTCTGTTTGCTATGGTAGTTCAACAATATTGAGAATGAATAATAGTTTATTGCAGAAAGCCAACTAGGAGTTTGCTCAATCATGGCAGCAAGGAAGAGCAGGTAAGACACTATGCCAGGCTCCACTGGTCTTTGGTTTCGTGACATCTGGAAATCTAGCCAGACAGAAGGTCAGGTATAGAGAATTAGACCACAGAGAGGCTGCTTCACCAAACAAAGACAAGACAGTGTGGAGACCAAATCCCCTACTGGGATGGTCATATTCACCAGGTTTCTGTTTATGGTATAGGAAGAGTCCAAGCCATTTGGTAGTCAGTGAGAAAAACAAAGAAACAGACGTTGTTTCTGAGCAAGTCCTAGGCCTACATAGACTTAAAATCAAAGGTGAGCAAAAAGAAATATATACAAAACACACACACACACATAAATTGGGACATATTGAAGCCTTGCTACATTCCTGCCCCTGCAACCTTATAAACCTCCTCCTTTTTGGTTGGCTGCAGCAAGCTCACATTGGATTCTACTGGTTACAACTGACAGAGTCCTAAATCACACAAAATTACAACAGTCAGAAACCACTTATCCTCTGAACAGCATTGCTTTGACATACATAAAGCAAAATATTCCAGAAATATGAGAAGAAATTGACAGAAACACTATTGTAGTGGAACTTTAGAACTTATGGCTCTGCACTTGACTGATGAAGAAGAACAAATAAATAAGGATATATGTTCTGATATGTTCTAAATAAATAAGGATATATGTTCTAAAAATAATAAGGTTAAATTTTGGGAAAAAATCACACTTGATACTCTACACAAATCGTTCTTCCATTCAGTATATTTTTGAGAGAATATTATAGTTCAGAATTGTGCTAAGAAGTAGGTTTTCTGTGGATCATAAATAAAAATCCTGCGCATATGGAGCTTTCAGTCTGGTGGAAAAGATAGCCTTTGAACATATAATAAAGACAATTGTTACAATTACATTTTGCCATACAAATTGCAAATTGCAATAAATGCTATAAAAGTATGGGGTGCAAGGAAAGAGAATATAAAGTGAGAACGATAGATTGCCTTTAGATCAGATGGCCTGAGAAAACCTCTCAGAAGAAGACTTGCGGCAGGAGATGGAGCTAACCAGGCAAGCACACAGAGACTATGCCCAGTGGAGGGGCACCATTGGCCATGGATCTGAGGTGGGAAAGAGCTTGGTATGTTCAAGGATCAAAAGAAGACAGGTGCTTCTGTGGATAGATCACAGGAAGCAAGAGGAAAGGCAGCCAAATCTGCAGTGCAGAATCTACAGGTCTTGATTCTGTCCCAGGAGCAGATGCAGAAAATAGAGAGCATTTTGCCATGTTAAGGGGAGGGATGAGAACAGATTAATATATTTGAGTCACATGACTGACAGGTAGAAAATAGCTTTGAAAAGAGCAAGAATCAAATCAGGAATGAAAGGGCAAGTCTAGTGGAACAAGAGAGAGTTGCTGACTGCTTGGAGGGAAGTGAAAGCAGTGGAGTTGAAGACAAAGAGGTTGATGTAAAATAAATTTTGGTAGATTTGACAGAGTTCGGTAATAAATTGGATTTGAGTGGTGTTGGAAAGGGAAATATTGCAAATGTCTCCAGGAAAAAGAAACATTTTATTGAAGAATTAGTGGAACATTTATAAAAACGTATCATGTATTCAGTCACTAAGGAAATCTCAACGAATTCTCCTAATCAGGCATGCACAAGACATGGTCTCTGACAGCAATTCAATAAAATAAAAACAAAGATTTAAATAAAAATAAACGACTACATGGATATTAAAGGAAAAAACTAATAATAAAATCAACAAAAATCTTTACCATCCTAAATAATAACTCTCTAAGATATCAACACTGAAGTTACAGATTATTAGATATAAAGAACTCTATTATCTCAATTCTCATGAGACAGGCAGTAAAGTCATGTTCAGAGGCCATATCATAAACTCAAACTGTTTTGTTAATAAACCACAAACAAGGAGAATAAATTAAACTATGCCTTGAACTCAAATTAGAAAAAGAAAAAGGACAAAATCCTAAAGAAATCAAGAGAAAAGAATTAAGAAGAATACAAGCAGAAATACAAATATAAAGCCCAGAAACTAGTAGAACAGATAAATAAATGAAGTGGCTGCTTTTTTTAAAACAAAATCTCCCCAAAATAGATAGAGCTCTAGAATGTCAAATCAAATAAAATAAAGAGAAAAGACAAAGCCTCAGAATTACAAAAAGAAATGCAAAGTCTCTTATTCTGGTAGGACCCGTTGCCTGAAGAGAGAACATTCATAAAGAATGACCTTGGATCATACAGAAATCTGTTTTATTTCTGTCAGGTGATCCACATTAGGGATTCATAGCATTGTTTTCAGGAAAGGAGGTTTCAGAATCGTGGAGATAATTTATACAGCAATTCTAGGAGTTTAAGAGGAACTCAGCATATTATTCATTTTCCAACTCCTTCTCTCTTGAGATGAAGATGGTGGTGGAAGGACGAGATGAACAGAGGACATGGGAGTTCTGAGTCACTCATCATTATGAGGAAATACCTAAGGACACCCTCCAGTGGGGCTACACACATTATTTTATTTTTATGTAATGTTTAATAAATAATAATATAGTTCTAACTATATTCAGACCTTATTCATTAGCTCATTTGATCCTCATTGCAAATCTATGAAGCAAGTACAATTATAGTCCCTGTTCTACAGATGAGGAAGCTGTAAGAAGTCAAGTAACTCAGCCATTTGTTAAAGTTCCACATCCACTTTTTTTTTTTTTTTTTGCGGTACACGGGCCTCTCACTGCTGTGGCCTCTCCTGTTGCAGAGCACAGGCCCTTGACGCACAGGCTCAGCAGCCTTGGCTCACGGGCCCAGCCGCTCCGCGGCATGTGGGACCCTCCCGGACCGGGGCACGAACCCGCGTCCCCTGCATCGGCAGGCAGACTCTCAACCACTGCATCACCAGGGAAGCCCTCCACTTCTTTTTTAACCTTAGTAGTAAGGCTCTTCATAACAATTATAAAGCTTATCTATCTCAATGCAATCCTCAACCCCCTATGAGCTAATCACCAGAACAATAATTTCTAAACTGGTATGCACAGGACACTTCTTGGGGAGATATTAATAGATGTGGACTGAAAAAAATGCCAAGCATGTGTCAAATGCATTTGAGAAATTCTGCAAACTATACTCTTACCCTTAAGTTCACAATGCCTACCACACTCAAAAATTTTGTAGTCAATAAAACTGCTTAAATTTGGTAAATTTTTCTAACTTATCTGAACATGGAACACTCTCCCCCTCCCTCATTCAAAGCTTTTAAGATTCCACCCACACACTGTACAATGTGCACTGATTTGTGGAACAAATAGCATTTTCTTGGCAGGGTAAATAATGTAAGAGTCCCTAACCTCGTTACTATGATCATTTAACATCAATCTGCAAGTTCTAGTCAATGAAATAAAATGTAAAAAATTGGTTAAGATATATAACTACTCAAAGTATAATTTTTTTCTTTTTTTTTTTTTTTTTTTTGCTGCTGTTGCAGTTCTTTGCCTAGAAAATCCAGATGCATCCACCAAAAACTTATGGAACCAATCAGAGTTTAATAAGATATCCAGATAAAAATAAATTTATGATAAAGTAAAATGTTTCCCTCTATGCTAGTAATAACCAGCAATATAAATCATCATGGGAAAAATAAATGGTGTACTCACGATGGAATATAAAACATGTAGGGTAAACAAGAAATATACAGGTACCCTTGATGCATGCCAATGACCATTCTTTACTAAGACTTCACCCCACTCCCATCATCATCATGAAAGTTCACACTTTTTGAATCCTTACTCTGTGCAAGCATATTAGGGCTCTATAAGTGTCATCTCAATTAATCTTTACAATAATCTTATGAAACAGACTCTATTTACAAATAAGGAAACAAACACTTTTGTGTCAGAAAATGGAAAAGAAATCTCGAGTAAACGCTGAAGCACACTGAGTTCTTGAATAGGATGTGTAGTGATAATGTTAATTCTTCCTCAAATTAATATAGTTTTAATAAAATTCCAATCAAAATTATAATGGAATATTTTAGCTTGCCATAGTAAATTTACATTTTTATCTGGAAAATTAATAGGTGAATAGCCAAGAATATTCTTAAAAATAAGAGAGAACGCTTCCCTATCAGATTTTAAACTCAGTCAGAAAGCTATTGAACTCAGAAAGATAATACTCAGACAAATGAGATGTTAGTGTATGATAAAGGGGTTATTTAAAATCAGTGTGTAAATGATGAATTATTTAAGAAATGTTCAGCCAATTGCCCTCATATTCCAGAAGACAAAGGAGCATGGATGACTGACCAAGTGAATAGATAGGTCAGCATCTTCTGTCATCTGTCTTTGGAATGATTAGCTATCCTTGCAGAGGACCATTTTCTGCAGCATTGATTGGCAGGATAAAACGATTCCAGAGGTAATTATCCTCTTTGTCTTTTTTTCTTTCCTGAGTTGAAGGAGGAGGGGAAAATGTGGAAATCTCAAGGTTTTACAACACATTTTACATCACCCTCTCTCGCTTCTTTTCCCAATGAGTACCGGAAGTTTGATGAATATCTACTGATTGTTCAGAACCATGGGAAACATGCCTAAAACACAAATGAGAACAATAAAAACAGAATCATCAGGAACAAATTCTAAGAGAGAGCCTAGCTCAGTGCGGGATGGACCAGCAAAGGAACCTTTGTGTTACGAGACTTTGGAAATATGTAGGACTGTGTGGAGGAAAAAAGAGATGAGAAGGGGACTTCAGAAATGAAGGGGGAGGTGGGAAGGAATGAATGAAGGCAGAGAAAGTCTGTGAATCTGAGAGTGGAACAGAGGGCACACCTGAAGGAGTAACAGAGGGTGATAAGATACTAGGTACAGAGAAGAAAAGAAACCTGAAAGTAAGTCCAAGGAGTTAGATGTGATTGGAGCCAGTGCAGGTTTGCAAGCAAGTGACCCAGAAAGACAATGGCATTAAAGAAAGAAGGCCCTGGCATGAGGATGGAGAAGAGGAAGGAAAATTAAATCAAGGGTCCCAACATGAGGGCCAATGCTGTAATCCAGGTGTGAAGTGACAAGGATAAAGGAAAAGACTGAAGATGGTGACAAAATGCAACAGGCACTTTGAAACAACCATGACCAGAACAAACTAGAGTCATGTTACAGTTATTTTAAACACTGGAGGTAGAATCAAGTGCAGTACCTCGGTTAGTATTGATAAAAGAAATTTTCACATATTGAGGTATGGTGAAGTCGTTCTAGCTTAGACATGGATTAATTTATGCTAACTAGAATAGCCTGTTTGTGGCCTATCAAACAAATGTTGTGCATATGTCTTAGTTATTAAAGAAAAGGATACATTGACCAGAAGTAAAGAATTTCCATGTTAAAAATAAAGATTAAATGCCTCCCTTCCTTGGATGCCAATGCTGGGCTTCCTTTGATAAAACTCCCTACCCAGGTGCCAAAGCCATACTGACTCACTGTGTACGTGCTGGTTTGTTTTTTTGTTTTGTTGTTTGCTTTGAAACCTTGAAGAAATGTATCACTGACTTTAATGTTCTTTGTTCTGCAAGATATAAAACTGTGCTGGAAACCATGCTTCTCCAGAGTAGTTTCTCAGAATAATCTGGGAAGCTAGCTTCCGGGCTATAGTCCTCAGTTTGGCTTAGATAAAACTCTTTTCTATTCTTCTTATTGATGAGTTTCATCGACATTACCCAGTAGAAATAAGATCTCCTTTCATCAGTATGTCAGTCCAGTCCCAAAGGGAAAACTAGTCACAAAAGCCCTTCTCTCGCCCACACCCCAGGGTGATGCTCATTTGATTCACTACCTTTATTCTGGGGTCTTAATCCAATCTCTACCTTCCTTTGTCTCAAAAGAACAAAATTTATATGTATACTGTATTTCTAAGTAACTGTGGGCTTTTTTTCACTATAATAAGAGGAAACTTGGAAAATAGAAATTAAATTTGCTGAATTCTTATGTCTATTCTGACACTGAACACCTGTGCAACTTTGAGCAAGAACTTGAGTCTTAGTTTCTTTATTTGTAAAAAGGGTTACTGTCTCCTGACTTTTAACACTACTGTGAAAAGTAAACAAATATATGTATACACACATATTAAACCTGCCAACCTAGTGTTAAGAATAGAAATAAAGGGGCCTGTTGTTTACAATTATAAACACAATACTTTTGAAGGTTGAGTCAGTGGTTCTCCAAATAGCTATATATCCTTCTCCTGCAGGCTCATTTATAACAATAGCCCATATGACCAGACACACACACACACACACACACACACACACACACACACACACACACACATGCAATTGGTTTCTGTTACCTTAATGTAGCAGAATTGAGATATCCTTTTATCAAGCAAATTCCTTCTCTCCAAGAGTGGCACTACCAGGTACAACCACTCCACAGGACAGTTTGATGAAATAGTTTGCTGTAATTAGTGTTCCCAGGGGAAAATAATAGGCTCTCATCAAGTGTTAGGGCTCAGCAGCTTCTCCAGCTGATTCAAATTCCATTGTTTATATTGTACATCTGGATGGTAAATGGAAGCATCTCTAGCATCGGTTTCTCCAGGCTTTCTTTAAAAAGATTTAATAAAACGATTAGGAGTTTAAATAGGTTTCCAACTGTTAAAAGTAGTTTTCTCATTTTTCATGTTCACATTCTCAAAACCAATTTATCTTCTTGACCTTCTGGCTGCCACTTCCTCTGGAATGGGAGGCTGCTTCCAACCAAGAGGAAAAAGGGACCGTACGCCACTCCGTGATCTCCATATCTCCAGTGGACACCTATTAAGTCCCTACTACTTGCACAGAACTGGAATGGGAACTAAAGAGAATTCAAAGACGTTACATTGTCATTTTGTTGGAAAGAGTAGAGAAACCCATGTGAAATATAGAGCTCCATTATAAGAAACAAAGGAAGAGAAATCAAAATATTTTGGAAGATATTGTGAGAGAGATAAGGATATAGAAGTGAATTGAAGGAGAAAGAAATGTGAAGATCTAAAAAAAGTGGTTCTCAACCCTGCTTTCCCATTTGAATCACCCAGGACACTCGTTAAAACTCCCAATGCCCAGGCCATACACCAAACTAATTAAATCAGAATCTCCCTTAGTGGGTCTTGGCCATAAGTATATACTTGCTAAATCTCCCAAAGTGATTCTAATGTGCAGCCAAGATTGAATAGTACTAAAGTGGAGCAAAGATAAAAGTTTCCATGAAAATCTTGACTATTACCATTAAGTGAGATGGGAGCAGGGGCAGGAGAGTGGGGAACAATTCTGATTCTGAGTACTCAATGCATTTTGTTATTCTGACAGTGAAAAATTGTTCCCTATAGAGCAATAAGTACAGGTAGTGTTACTGAACACAGGTTCTTGTGCCTGATGCACAGTGAGACCAAACAACCCAAAATGTCAGAGTTTGGAGCAGAGAAAGGTTTATTGCAGGGCCATGCTAGGAGACAGGTGGCTTGTGCCAAAAAACCTCAAGGGTTTCAACAAAGCGTTTTTAAAGGCAAGGTGAGGGAAGGACATGTTGTGTTGTTGCAAACTTCTTGGTGTCGTAATCCTTTGTTCTTGCAGCTGTCCACGTAGGACAGGGCATGATGATCTTGTAAACTTCCAACAAAACAAATGTTATTCTCTGTTCTGCAACTTTTTATTTCTAAATGAATAGACCCTTAAAAGCCAGAGATCTGAGAGTAGAATATTCTGTATATATCAGGCTATAGGCAACATTCTTTTACAAAATATGCAGAGCCAGCCTGACTAAACACGGGAAAAGGAACAGATCTAATATGGACTCAGATTTGTTCTTCCCTATTACAGCAGTTTCTTTGGTTGGAGAGCCCTGCAGAAAATACATGGACTCCCGTTTTTTTTTTTTTTTTTTTTTTGGCTGTGTTGGGTCTTCGTTTCTGTATGAGTGCTTTCTCTAGTTGTGGCAAGCGGGGACCACTCTTCATCATGGTGCACAGGCCTTTCACTATTGCTGCCTCTCTTGCTGCAGAGCACAGGCTCCAGACACACAAGCTCAGTAGCTGTGGCTCACGGACCTAGTTGCTTGCTCCACAGCATGTGGGATCTTTCCAGACCAGGGCTTGAACTCATGTCCCCTGCATTGGCAGGCAGATTCTCAACCACTACGCCACCAGGGAAGCCCCAAACATGAGCTCCCATATTTGCAGAGTAAGGTTGATACCAGGTCAGCCAACAGGTTCCTAAGGCTAACAGGTTCCATGATTGGTTATTCAACTATGGAATTTAACCATTCCTATTATTCCAAAAGTCTTCATCAGGGAGAGCTGCTGTTGGGGAATTCAGTATACCTGTAACCATGTGAAGAGAAGCAAAGCAGGAACCTTATGTTAGTTAAAATATTAGAGAGAGGGAAGATATAAGAGATAAGAATGGCTGAAGGAGAAATGGGCATTGTAAAGTTTGCTGGGTGCTGCATGGCAGAATGGCAGTAAGAACACCATACCAATGAGAAAGGATGCTCAATGTAAGATAAAGGAGGATTAGAGGAATGCCCATGTCATATAAATTCATCTGCTCATCAATGACTTCCTTCTTACTTCCCTGCTATTTAAAATTCCACCATTGGACATATCCCTCTTGAAAGCATAGACAGCTATAACTGGAAAACAATTTGGCAATATCTGATAAAGTTAAAGACACATATCCTATGATTTAGCAATTCCACTTAGAAATAAATAGAATAGTGATATTCTAGATATACACTATGTATTGCAAGTCATAGTGAAGAATGGGGGAGAGAGGTTTCCACTGTGGAGAGAAGATAAATAATATGGTACATTTGCACAGAGAATAATATGTAACACATAATAGATGACAGATAGACAATAGATAATACAGGCAAATTTCAAAAGCAAAATTTTGAATGAAGAAAGCAGGTAGGAAAATAATATATACTATTTATTTAAGTTTTAAAAACACACAAATGAATACAATCTAAATGTTTATGGCTTAAAATGTAAGTAGCCAAGGTATAAAAATTTATCTGGCAAGAGAGAAAAAAATGTGGTTAGGCTGAATACAAAGGGAGCTTTATCTGGTTTTTAAAAAACAAATCTTCAGCAAATATAAAATGTTAATAACCATCACATCTGGAAGACGGGTACTGTACCTAACTATATACATTTAATATTCAAAAATAAATAAGTAAAATAAATAAACAGGAAAAGTATATAATTTCCAGTCACTTAAATCAGCAATTCAAAATTAACAAACAATATTTCCTATATCTTGCCTGCTACTTCATGCACACCCAACACAATTTGTATAACCCTTAAGATCCACTTGCTGATGTGGTTTTGCGAATATAATTGGATGGGTATTATTATGCATATTTCACAAATTAAATTAATGCACAAATTAACTTAATTTTCCTTAACTCGTGAAACGCAAAGGACTTGCTCTAGATCTAAAAGGTAGGACCCAAAAGTTATCTTCTGACTCTTCCTTTTTCCAAAACATTCCTTAGGAAACTGCTGCTAGGCATGTGGAATGCATTTTAATGTAGAAACCAGGTTATCAGTGGTGATAAGGTTTCCAGGCAAGCCTATTAACTTCTGGTTTAGAGAGAAAGCCAGAAAGCCTCATTCCCATCCCAGGACTGTCCCTTCTTCAATCCCTATTACCTTTCAACACGTGGGTGTTGAGGGCTGGCAATCTACCATTAGCTGACACTTTTTCAGAAATATTTAAAGTTTAACAATTACTGTCTCCTTTCCCTCCTTCCTGACCTCCAAATCCCCAATTAACTCTCTAATTTCTTCAGCAGAACTGAACTAATTCATACTTAGGTGTGAATTTAATCACTCATTTATTAATTCACTTGTCTACTCATTCAAATAAACAAGTCTTGAGCCCCTATGACACTTTTGGGTATAATGACATAAGCTTAAAGCTCCTCACAAATGGGAAACCCTGAGGGAAAACTTATTAATTAAATAACACTAGGCTGTATGTGCTGTTATAATAGATGTTTGAGCAAAGTATTGTACTATAGAAGAAAGAGGAGAGAGGGCATAACTCTGCTTGTTATGGAAAGGAAGGGAGTAGGGCTGTTTTAAGGGAAGTAGTATTTGAGTTGAGTTATTAAAAGAATTTTTCAGGCAAAGACTGGGAAAGATAAGTTAAATTGTAGGCACAGCATCTACAAAGTTTCAGAATTTTGCCATTTGAAATGAATTGCTTAAAGAATATGTTTAGGGGGCTTCGCTGGTGGTGCAGTGGTTGAGAGTCCACCTGCTGATGCAGGGGACACGGGTTTGTGCCCCAGTCTGGGAAGATCCCACATGCGGCAGAGTGGCTGGGCCCGTGAGCCATGGCCACTGAGCCTGTGCGTCCGGAGCCTGTGCTCCGCAACCGGAGAGGCCACAACAGTGAGAGGCCCATGTACCACAAAACAAAAGAATATGTTTAGGTATATTCCAATATGCCAAAGGAATAAAGAAAATTTTAATGTACAAGGACACTGAAAATGAATGGGAGAGGGAGGAATAGCTAAACTCAAGGCTTGAATGTGTGTCCAGGTCATGTGGAGAGTCTCAGTGGTCCTGCTTCTAAAGGTAAGAGGATTTCTCGCAGGTTTTGAAAAGTGCGTATCATCATCTGATCTATGTTCTAGAAAGGTAACAGGCTGAAGGATCAAAGGTGGATTGGAAACATAAGAAATGGGAGATGGAAATACTGGTTTAAAAGTTGGGGCACCCAACTATTTTCCAAAACATAGCTAGCTTTTCAGTGGACATCTAGTGAGCATAAGGGATCATCGAATTTGACAATGAGTTTCATTCTTCTCAATTCCATGTGCTAAATCTATGCTGTAGTCTATATCCCTTTGGTGCTATTATAACAGGAAGAGCTATAATAGGGAAGAGCAAGTCTGACTCCATATTGGATCTGGTTCTTTTACTTTAACTTTTACATTGTATTGCTTTGCTACAAATTAGGAATATTGCCTATAGCCTGAAATATACAGGATAGCGTATTCTTAAGGTCCTGACCTTTAAAGGTATAATAATTTTCCATTCAGACAGAGATAAAAAGTTGCAGAACAGAGAATAACATTTGTCTTGTTGGAGGTTTATAGGAATGTCGTGACCTGACCTACATGGACAATTCAAGAACAAAGGATTCTGACACCAAGAAGTTGCAACAACCAACCACACCCTCTTCCCTTTCAGTATACAAGGAACATGAATTCTAACTCAGCTAAGATGATTCTAACTCAGGTTCCTTGGGATACTAGTCCACCATCTTCTCAGTCTGCTGGCCTTCTGAATAAAGTTGCTATTCCCTGCCCCAAAAAGGCAAACATGAAAGTTCTGTTACAGAGTCCAAGCTCGTACCATCGTGCAGTGAGCAGTACAAGCTTGGACTTAGTAACAGCAGATTCATAGCTGAAATTCATGAGATGACTGAGCAAGTTCTTCACCCAAGTTCTGCCTCTTGACCCATTCTCCACTCTCATTGTCCTGCTCTGTACTGTGGGGAGAAGACCTCTATAGTCTATTTCACCTGGACGTCGATGAGCCCTAGCTTTCATTTGACTTTTGTCTGTAAGAGGCCCAGCCAGGAGATCAGAGAGTGGGAAGAGAGAGGTTGGGTATTTATTCTCCTGACTCTTTCTCAGACTGTCTGTGGCAGCAGCTGAATTTCCCTCCTTAAATTCATAGTTCCTGTTATGTTGTCCCTATTCTGTGGCTACAGCTCGATAGTTTCCAAGAACAGCTCCTTACTGGTTATTCAAAATATATACCCAGGACACGTCTTAATCAGATATGGTAAGACACATGGACATAAAAATGACTATCATGAAAGAAGTTTTTACTCACAGATCCCTAGAAACAGGAGGCATTGCATACCACACAGGGCTGCATGGGGAAAGGAACACGGTTAATCAGTAGGCAGAGAAGAGTGAGGGCAGAGCATGGCCCAGAACATTTATTGGGGTTTTCACAGGAAGGTATAGGTGAGGCAAGGGTAGCTATGCTGAATAAATATAAGACTGGAGATTTTAAATCATTTCAGCCAGCAAGCTCTCTGTTGTAAGGGTGGCCCCTGGTTACTCATTACCTGGATTTGGGGTGATGTCAGGTGGGGGAAATATTGGCTTGGTGTGTGAGAGTTTGGTAAAGGATATGGTTGGGTGTGGGCTCTGGATAAGTTGGTTTGCATATCAAAGTTATGCTCCAGTAGGGTTTTTTGCTATCTCTAGTTATTAGCTAGCCCTTAGAGGGACAGTCTTTCCAGGATCAAAGCCCCAAATGCCAGAGAACCAAGAATACACAAAATAAGAAGATATAGTCAATAAGCCATGTCTCTTAAGGTCTATGGGTGACACCAATTTCCCACCAGTCCTTAGGCATGTCACCATCTCCCCACCTCTTGTGGTTTCCCTTAATCCTGTGTGCATGCCTTTATAAATAGTTCTTTCATTAAATTCTTCAGTTAGCCTTTCAAGTGGGCCCTCTGTCTTCCACCAGGACCCTGACTACTACAACTGCTAATCTCCATTTCACTTTGGACACACAGATACTACTACATCACATATATGTCTCAGATCATTAAATTCTCATTATAATACTATTGATTTTTTGACAGGATACAGAAACCTTTTCATTTAGGATGCTAATTCCACTTTGTTCATGAAAATTAGTTCTGAAAAGTGCAGTCAGCCATAATTAATTTTACAGTATTTTCAGTGTAGTTCCTTGATACTATTTTTGAGCACCCAAAGAGTCAACAACATAATAAAAACTAACGCTTTATCATTGAGAATTTGAAGACTTTCTTTTCCCCTACTGGAAATTCTGTCCAGTTTCATTTTTTCTTTTTCTTTTTTGAAGATCTAGCATTTTTTTTTAAACATCTTTATTGAAGTATAATTGCTTTACATTGTTGTGATAGTTTCTGCTATATAACAAAATGAATCAGGTATACGTATACATATATGTATTGACAGTTCATTGCATAGACTCCAGACAGAAAGGAGGATAATCATTTCTGTTCCACTTCATGCTGGGAGCCTAGGAACTTCCAAGTAGAATAGCACCTCTGAGAAACTCAAGGTCATGTCTCTCCACTTCCTTCATCTAAATTTGCCTCACTAGGCTTATTTCAGTTCCTCAGATAGGTTAATCTCTGTTTCAGCTTTGGAAGGAGCTAGTTCTTCCACCTAGAATGTTCTTCACCCCAGTTCTCAATCTCCTCACTTAATAACTTCTTCTTCAGTTCTCAGCGTAAGTGTCATTTTCTCCAAGATGATTCCTGTGTCAAGCCTCCTGCTCTGCATCTCAGAATGGCCTGTTCCTTTCCTTCCTCACACTTCCCCCACTTTGTAAGTGTAGTTCTACTTGTGTAGTTACTCGAGTGATTGTTGTTTCCCCCATAAGAGCATGAGCTCCACAGGGCAGAGACCTTATCTATTTTCCTACCCTCTGCTTCCATGAGCCCAGCACAGGGGCAAAGGCTGAGTGCTCAGTGACTAGAAGGTAAATGGATGATGGAGGCTTAACAGCTTCCTTCAAGGATAGTTGTCTTTTTTTGTCAACTACAGGACAATATTTTTTTCAAGACAAAATGCTTTTGTTTGTAGATCTCTCTTTATATTGAAAATGTTTAAGGTATATCAATTAATCAGAGATCACAGTCTTGAGCATGTTATGTAATTTCTCTGGGCCTGTTTTGGGAACTGAGATAGTATCTGGCTTTTTTCTATCTCTCATAAGGTTTTGGGAAAGGTCAAATGCCATGGTATACACACAAGATCTTTGTAAATGCAATGGGCTGCAATAATTATTTTAATAATCAAGACAATATATTCTATCATGTATCTCTAAAACCCAGCCTGCCATTCTTGGGATTCTATGAGTTGAACTTCTAAATCAAGCACCTTCAGAATGTGAACAGGTCTCCATTCTCTTGTGTTCATTTATTGATTCATTTACTAAGCACCTACTATGGGACAGTCTCTGTGAAAAATGCTGAGAAGTTAAAGGATGAATGTTAAAGGATGCCTGTGCATGGAGGCCTACATTCTATGAGAGGGAGACAGACATAAGCACAAGTAAGTGCTCTAAGGTCCTGCAGGCACTAGACAGAGGGCAGAAGAAGGTCCTGTCTAAGCACACTCCTGCAGGATGTTATTTGAAGAGGTCTTTTAATGATGGAACTATTGCAGAGTTATGGGCAGGGTTAAGGACATCTGCAAGTGATGTTGAGGGACCCAGAACTAGCAACAGTTACCATCATAGGTTTAGAAAGTCAAGGGAAGGAAACAATATAACTGGATCTCAGTTGAGAGCTAGATCCAAGGAAGAAGGGTTAATTGACAAGTGCTACGTTGTAGAAGTGGCAACTGTAGTCAAAACTTCACCACAGCAGGAAGGGAACCAGAGAAATATATATCTCATCATCTTTCTCTTCTCTCTTCTCCTCTCAGATCTCCTACCAGGTTTCTCATCAACCAACCCAAGTGGCAGCCAGAAAGCAAGGGAGTTGGATGACACTATTCATAGATCTCAGGGAATGGACCAGGGCATAGAAGTGCATAAAATAATGGGAGCAGACGTAAAATAACCAGCACAGAACTCCCAGAAGGAAAGTCTTGCCTCCACTTGGAATGGTCTCAAAGGCCTCAGAGGAAAAGAATATTAGTTTCCCGGGGCTGCTGTAACAAATTACCACCAACTGCATGCTTTAAAACAAGAGAATTGTGTTCTCTCACAGGTCAAGAGGTTAAAAGTCTGAAATCAAGGTGTCAGCAGAGCCATGTTACCTCTAAAAACTCTTAGGTAAGAACCCTTCCTTGTCTCTTCCTAGCTTCTGATGGTTGCCTGCAAACCTTGGCATTCCTCGGCGTGCAAATACATCACTCCAATCTCTGCCTCACTTGTCACATGGGCTTTTTTCCTGTGTGTGTCTCTGTCTTCACATGAACTTCTTATAAAACACCAGTCATTGAATTTAGGGTCCACCCTTATCCAGCATGACCTCAGCTTAATCTGACTAATTACATCTACAAAGACTCTGTTTCCAAATAAGGTCACATTCTAAGGTTCCATGGGGACACTATTCAACCTAGTACAGAGAACTTTTGAATTAAGTCCTGAAAGTTTATAGATTCGCGGAAGGCATACTGGGGTGGAGGACATGGCCCTCTGACCACAACGTGTGGGCCAACAGCAACCTAGTTCCCGTTTTAAAGTCCACTCTACACACTGTTAGCTTCATGTCTATTTCAAAGATACCATAAAGATCTGTGGCCATAAGAGGATAGGAAGGTAGCAGCTGAATCAGGAGCTGCTGGCTGGTGGGAGTTCTCAGTGTAGAAAGGTAGAAAAAGGCTTGGTATCTTTGGGAGAGTTCATCTAAAGTGGTCTGAGTGTTGAATGGGACCTAAATAGAAATGATGCTGTGAAATCACTTTTATAAAAGACAGGAAGAAACAATGTTTCTAGAGTCAAGCAAGGAGGCAGTCAGGAGGGAATGCAAATCTGAAGAGGTGTAGAAAAGACTGCTTTTCTAGGTTAAGTCTAGCCAGGAAAGTCACCATCTGTCCATGGGAAACTGTGGAATAGTCTGGGGGACCCTCTGTCAAAGACTGAAGTGGTAAGTCCAATTCTCAGAAGAGCTGCAGAGTATAAATGTCCTTGGACTTAGGATAAAATACTTTGAATTTGAAATGTTGAACTATATATAAGCTAAGATGCAGCAACCAGAACAAAGAAGTGTCACTGAGCACAATGGGAAAGCTGCCCCATGCCAAGGCCTGGCCAAGGATAGTGTCACTGGAGCAGGTGAGGACATCTCACTAAGCTCAGAGAAAGGTGCTGACAGGTATCCTCAGATTTCTCCTCCCTTGGGACCAGCCAGACAGGACAATACAATAGGGATCAAACGGTATTCAGCTCTTGAGGTTATTTCTTTAGCAATGGTTAGATGGAAAGTATGAGGTTTAATATAGTCCAGAGTAGTCAATGTCTTTTTAGAATTACATGACAAATCCATTTCCCAGTATTTAGTGAAGTGTCTCCACAGCAGAGAGCATGACATTTAGCAAGGATTTCCAAAGTGTTCCTTGGAGACTCAGCCATGCCCTCGGTGGGGGGCAGAAGAGAGTAGAAGGAAGTATGCATATAAATCAGGATGAAGGGTGGACTTCCAGGTAAGATTCTGTGATGACAAATGTTACCGCAATGACACTTGTTTAGAAAGAGAATCACAAGAGACGGTTCTACCACCACCTCTGCCACTAGAAATTCTATAACTACAAATGACTCACTTTACTTCTTTGTGCAGCTCACATTTCATTTAGACAAGAGCAAGAATTAAACAGTTATTGAAACATTTTGTAAAAGGAACAGCATGGCCTGATACAAAGCATTATTGCTAACATTAGTATCATCGTCATCATCATTGTTATTGTCATCCTCACCATTGGCCCAATTTGTCATTTAAGGCTTATCTTGCTTTGGCTGCTCTTACTAATCTCACTAATTTCATTTCTCCGTTACTCCTTTATCCAGAAATTCAGTTCCAGTCCACATAAGTATAGTTTATTCATGTATCCACTTTCATATTTACTTGCTGGTTTGTCTGTTGTCTGTCACTGGACTGCAGTATCAGAACTATGCCTGTTTTGTCCCCTCCTGCACACCCAGTTTCATAATGCCAAGAACAGAGTAGATGCCATGCAAGGATTTGCTGAGCAAATAAGTAAACAAGTGAATCTAGTATGATCTGGGACTGGGTGATTTAGTGCTAATTTCTAGATTAGTGATCTTAGAACTCAAGTCACAAAAAACTTAATTAAATTTCTGATGCCCTGAATGTCACTTTGGTATCTTGAAAGACTTTTGACCATCAAAATAAACAACCACAGCTGACTGGCAAAAATAATAAGGATCCACTAGCTGGTTTTCAGTATCCAATCTCTTCTCCACCCAGTATATCCTCCCCTCTGCCGCTAGAGATAATCCCCTGAATGAAAAGTTTGGATTTGCCAGTCTCTTTCTTAAAATCCTATGTGCCAGGCACTCATTTATTTATTCCTTCCTCAAATAAGTATTAGAAAAATTAAAAGAAATACAGAAAAAAAAGAAAGAAAAAGTATAGTTTTTAGAGTATTAGAGATATATGGATGACAGACAGTCAGAATAACCAGCTTAAAGAGTGTCATTGAGGTAAAACTTTAGGAAAGAAGCCATGAAATGAAATTAATACATCAAGACAAGGCCACATGAGGTTAACTCTCCTGGCAGATAGATCATCTGACAGAGCTGTAGCCTGACTCCATAATCAATAAGGATCCCAGAAGGTATTTCTCATGAAGGACTATCACTTTCAGAATTTTCAAAACCCTTGATTGTGAAGTAATTCAGATTTCTGGCAGTCTGCTTAGAGAATAGTCTTCATGTTTTACAATGAATAAATAAATGAATTAATGAATAAGATGCTGGTCGTGGTGAAGAAAATACAAATGGAGAATGAAGCACTCAGCAGAAGTGGCTCAGAGCCCAGGTCTAAAACTAGAAATCAGAGGGGCAAAGAAGAAGTGGGAGGAGGGGCTAACATGAAATGTGAAGCCAGAAACCCTCATTTTTAGATGATTCACTTACTAGTGGAGTGGCCTTGGATTACATGGCTAACCTGAGACTTGGGTTTCTCCTCTGCACAATGGAGGTGACCCCATGGCCATAGCACACACTCTCCTGGTCATTCGAGGAAAGGATGAGATCGTATATGTAAAAGCCCTTCATAAACAATCATTTTACCATTTTAACAGCTTTGTTTATTCATTCACATATACAATTGACCCATTTAAATTATGCAGTTTAATAGTTTTTAGTGTATTCACAGGGTTATACCACCATCACCACGATCAATTTTAGAAGATTTTCATCACCTAAAAAAGGTGCCCTGTAACGATTAGCAGTCATTCTCCCATTTCCTTCCCTCACCACACACATGCACACACCCACACACACATACAAATACACCACCACCTCTACCACCACCACCACAGCCCTAGGCAACCACTAATCTACTTTCTGTCTCTACAGATTTTCCTATTATGAACATTTCATATAAATAACTTCATACAGTAAGCGGTCTTCTATGACTAGATCCTTTCATTTAACATAGTTTTCAAGGTTCAGCCATGTTTTAGCATGAACCAGTACTTCATTCTTAGCTAATTTATCAACTAATAATATTCCTTTCAGGGATATGCCACATTCTCTAGCCACTCATGTGTTGATGGACATTTGGGTTGCTTGTACTTTTGGCTATTATGAATAATGTTGCTATGAATATCTGTGTACCAGTCTCTGTGTAGACTTATGTTTTAATTTCTCTTGAGTGCATACTTAGCAGTAGAATCGCTGGGTCATATGGTAACTCTATGTTTGACATTTTGAGGAACAACCAATTTATTTTCCAAGTAGCTGCACCATTGTACGATTTTACATTTAGGGTGCCTTTGAGGAACGCCCAGGAGACCAGTATTCCTGGGCAGAGTGGGCAGTGGGAGGAGTAGAATTTGAAACATGCCCATAACAGGGGTCAGATCATGTAGTTCACTACAGGCTATTGGGATAATTTTATTTTTACTCTCAAATATCTGTGAAACCATCAGAAGATTTTGATTAGGAAGGTAACATGATCTAACTAACATTTTAACAGGACTTTACTGGAAACAGTATTGAGAGCAGACTGAAAGGGGAAGGGGTTGGAGCACAAGCTTATTACAAGACTATGACAATGATCCACATGAGGAATGCTGATGGCTTGGACCAAAAGAGATGGAAAGAAACATGATTGGAGTCTGAATATATTTGGTAGGTAGTACTTAATTTCTCTAATAAAGCTGAGAATCATTTTATAACTACCTCTACACTACATCTAAAATGTGATTAAAATTTTATTGATATTCTATTAATGTTCTGAATTGGAAGGAATTCACTGAATTTATAGATTAACTTGGGGCACATCTGTTACAATATGGTTTCTCCTGCATGGACATTTATTCCCATCTTCTTTTATGCACCATGGTAAAGGTTTGCAGTTTTCCTCATGTAGGTTCTGTAAATTTCTTTTTAAGATCTTTTGTAGGAGAGGGGTGTGTGTGTGTGTCTAACTGGCTATGGCTAATCTAGAGAAAAAATACAGACTTTTGTGTATTTATTTTTTAATGGCCATTTTACTCAACTCTCATTAGCTCTAATATTTTTCCTAAGTTTTTCAGTTTAATATTCATATGCTGAGAAATTTATTTACCCATTTCCAATATTTAGGCATGCTAGTTCTCTACCTGGATAGGTGAGTTTTGGTGGTAAAAAGGATTTGAAATGGATCTTATAGGCAATGAAGGGTGGATTCCAGTGGTACATACCAACAGAACTCCAGGCTTTGGGGAGCAGCACAGGAACACCAGGTAGTCAGAATAAGAGTGAAGATGGGGGCAGGGAATGAGGGGTGGGAAGAATACAGCAGAAGGAAATGCTAACAAAGATCCTGACATGAGGACTTAGATATTTAAAGCAAGCTTGTAATTGTAATAGGTAAAAGCAAATCTGACTCCATATTAGATCTGTTCCTTTTACTTTAACCCTTGTTCTTTGTTGCCTGTTCTTAGTGATGCTGGCTCTGCACCTTTTGTAAAAGAATGTTGCCTAGAGCCTGAAATATACAGGATTACCTATTCTCAGGGTTCTGAGAGTCCATTCATCTAGAAATAAAAAGTTGCAGAACAGAGAATAACGTTTGTCTTCTTGGAGTTTTACAGGAATATCATGACCTGACCTACATGAATAGCTGTAAGAGAAAAGTATTCCGACACCAGAAGTTTGCAACAACTAACAATGCCCCTCTCTCTCCTTGCCTTTAGAAGTGCTCTGCTGAAACCCTTTGGGGAGTTTGGGGTTTTTTGAGCCTGAGCCACCCATCTCCTTACATAGTCCTACAATAAACCTTTCTCCGCTCCAAACTCTGATGTTTTGGTTTGTTTGGCTTTACTGTGCATCAGATACATGAACTTGTGTTTGGTAAAAGGTTCACTTGGATTAGACTTATTAGGGAACTTGGAAGTTACAAGGCTGAGAGCCTCATTAAATCTATGAAGACAATGAGGTCCAAAGAGGAGAAGAGAATTTTCCAAGGATGCAAGGTTAATGGCTAAGCCTGTGCTAGAATGCTATCCAGGTCTCTTTCCATTTTCACTGTACTGAACAGTAGCCACCCTCACAGAGGAGGGGCCAAGCCAATAGAAAGTCAAGAAGCAGGGTCTTTTGCCCCATCCCATCACTTTTCTTTGGGAAGAAGGTAGAATATTTTATGTTCCCTTGACTCCACAGAGTGTTGGATTGGAGAGAGGGAGGGAAGGAAAACAGTATGCTAAGCCATCACTTACTTGCCCTTCTACAATTATTGGACCTTGGAGAAATCCACTCACTTTGCTGGGCCTCAGCTATTATCACCTTAAATATACAGGAACCACTTAAATTGGCAGCTACATCCAGCTCACAGGTGTGTTTTGTATTTTACTGGATTTGAAAGCAATTTTAATTATTTGACAGCATTTAGAAGTCATAAAAGTTTACATAAAATCCAGTTTTCTGACTTTTCTTGAAAAATGTGATGGACTTGCAACACCAGGACAACTTGCTGCATATTGTCTGTCATTTATTGTCTGTGTGCAGGGTTATCACTCACCATCTGCCATCATCCCTACTTACTCACTCATTTAGGCCACCCACATTCCCTCCATGGGCTTTCTAATATGACCTCACAATCTTCCTAGCTCCAAGGGTCTGTGACTGTGCGATGCTGTGATTCCCAGCATGGTCTTGGCAAACACATCTCAAATAAGGTTAACCCACATGTCTGTCCCTCTGGATATGCCCTCCTCTATGTTGTTTCAGGCTCAGCTGATTTCTCCACTTCCCTATTGTCTTAACACACTTCCTCTTCCTGATGTCCAGGTCACTTGGTCTTGGCAGTACAATTCCAGAACCTTTGCTAGTCATTTGGATGTTCTTTATTTCTCCCTTAAACTAAATGGCCTTGTTTCTGGCTTCTGTCCAGCATGGCTTGGGAAGAAGGAAGTGACAGACCTGCCTTCCCTGGCTCCCTCGCAGAACAAATCTCTGTGATCTCTATTTATCCCTTCATTCCACAAACTCCAAGGTAGTAAATGAATCAACAACAAATGGTGGACATTGTATATCTAAAGAAAAGAGCTTAGTGTTGACACTGGCTGCTCAGCCCGCTGGAGGCTCCTGCAGGAGTGGGAAGCAAACAGGAAGATAAATCGTCCTAGTGCAAATAGAGGCCAGTGCCATCTGACAGAGCCCGGGAGCAGCCTTGTCCAGGGTGTGCTTAGGGAAAGATGAGACAACTTAGGATCAGGAAGACAGGAGACACTCATGCTGAAGTCAAGAATAGAGTTCCAAGAGCAATTTTTATAGTCTGGGAAAGGGTGAGAGTCTTAAGGACATCCAGGCAAAGACAGGAAGGTAAAAAGCACATTATGAGTGCCAGGCTGAAGCAGTTATTGAAATAAGAGAAAATAAGTTCATTGCATTGAGTGTAGGATGATGTAATGAATTATGAGAAACAAACCTTAGCTATGAGGCCAAGGTACAAAAAAAAGTAGACACATTTGAGGATCACCAAGTAAACAGGTTGGGATCACAGTCAAAGCCCCAAGATGGCATCTCCTCTATGTAAAATTGGCAGACACAGCTGGCTAATGCTCTAAGCTTCCCAGGGGTCTGAAAATAGTCCTAGTTCGATAGTGTGGCCAAGCCTCAGCTCAGCATGAATTCTGTGACTTCTCTTCTTCAACTTACCATGTTCTTAAGCTAATTTGATGCACATTCCTCCCCAAAACTGTTCTTTCCATTGTGATCTCCTCAAGAATAAAATCCTAATCCTCCAATTACCTAAACAGGAATTGTTTACCATCCTATCTTCTCTCATTTACCATAATATCCCCAAGTTGTATAATTTTTACCTTTCTTATATCTATCAAACCTCCCCCTCCTTCCTACAGTCTCTATTCTTATGAATTAAGTTCTGAGTTTCATCATTCCTTGTGTGAAATTTCTCCCGTAGATTTCTAGCTCAACACTCTGCCCAGAGTTTATACAAATTCAATCCTCTCTCTCTACACAGGAGCCTGAGTGATCTTTCAGAGATGAATTTAGTGTATTACCCCAGCTTAAAACCCTTCCAGGCCCCATTCTAGTTTTTAGGTGAGGTAACCATCTGACTTGGGACCCCTTTTTCAACCATTCTCGCCATTTCCTGCTCATGGTACAAAATTGCTGAAAATCTAAAGGACCTTACTTCTGCTGTGCCTGCATCTGGAATGCCCTCCATGCTTCATCATCTAGATAGCTCTTAACCCTCCTTCAAAAAGCAGCTCAGATTTCTCCATCTCTAGGAAATCATTATTAAAACTCAAGCCCGTGTTGGATTACTTTAGCACTTGGCCACATTGTCCTGTAATCAATGCCTTCATGACCAGACCAACTTCCCACCAAGAATAGACACGTTACTGGTCCAATCACTTATCAACCTGGATGTCTTCTATACCCAGCATTGTGCCTGGGCAGAATCAGGTATAATTGTTGAATGAGTGAATAAATAAATAAAACATTTGAGTAAATGAATGACTCAATCACTCCATCATCAGTCTATCTACTACTCCCCAAGGTCTCAGGCTGAACTGAATTCTCTATTAGTGGAAACTTATTCTGGGACCTTTATAAGACACTTGGAGAGCCAGGTGAATCAAATACAATCAAATTACTACTCAATTTATTCACTTCTCCCTTCTCTAAAATTAGGAGCATGGGAATGAATATGTATGAACATGTGTAATTATAGACACTTATGCACATAAATTATCTGGCAGGACTCCTGGTGCTATGCTCACAGGAGTGAGATGTTTATCTTCACCTGTCTTCACTGTAGAGTTGTCTCTGGAACACCATACTCCAAAAGGAAAGTGGCTAAAGACTCTCCCCACTTTTATAACTTATTCATTGTCTGTTCTTTGATATTCTGCTCTCAAAAGGAACCGAATCCTCCAGTGGCATTCTTGGGTGGGGTAGATCTATGAGATTTGGGGAGATGAAATGTGATGTTGCTGGCTTTGAAATTTCATTGCAAGCCCAGGAAACTAAATGTTCCTCTCATTGGTCTTCTTTTCAAATGATTAGCTGATGACACTTACCAAGTTCTCCACTCCTTTGATTCTTAAAAAGAAGATAGAAAAAAAATTTTTTTTCCTTGTGTTGTTTTGTGGAAATTCTGGAATTGGTATATTTTATTTTTTTTAAAAAGTTCTCAAGGAACTCACACCATGTGCTAAACCTGAATGCTGGCCATTCATGGCTGCAGTAGTCTCCAGACCATGAGGAAGATTATGGACAAATCTATTCTAACGATGGTAAGAATGTTGAAAAGCATGTGTACTAAATGTTGGGGAAAGATATCTGTCACCTTTGTAGGATCAATAATATGAAAAGAACAGACTTTTGAAACTGAAAGATACTGCTTCAAATCCTGGGTCCAAGACTTACTAGTTGTATGAATTTGAGCAAATTAAGTAACATTCTGAGTCTCTGCTTCCCAGTCTATAAATCAATACAAATAGTAAATATCTCATGGGATTGCTTAAAAGATTAAAAAATGTGACATATGTAAAACATTAGCAAAATTCCTGATATTTAGTGAGAAATTAGTAATATTCCCTTCCTCTTTCTCTCTCAGGTAATTACTAAATTGAAAGCCTAATCTTTGGTAAGTACTTGATTAAGTCCCCATTTCTTGGAATTAAGTGATCCACTGAGAGAGAATATGATTCATTTTACACTAAAATATAGTCTCATACAGAACACAAAAGCTTCCACATAAAAAGCACTTAAGTACTATGAACCATCAGACAATTAGTCCACAATAGGAACCCTGACATCTCTCTCCTGGTCTACAAACTTTCTTCAGTTCTAAGGTGAATGATAAGTCATTCTGTAGTAGACTCAGGTTTGCAATGATGAAGATGACTTAGAACTACTGACCTCCTATGGTAGTTATCAAGGGTTAATAGAACTTGAAAACTAGGGTATTATAAGAGTTTACTGGAGACTATATATAATTCAGTATTCTGCTAAGCCTTTCTGCTCTACAATTCTTGGTGATCCTGTGGGTTTTATACGTGAAGATCATCAGTAACAAAGCAAAAGAGTTGTTGATATATTATCAGTGCTGTCTTCAGTAGGCCATGGTTTCCATTTGCTGACATTCTTATTTCTCAATGTTGAAATATTATGAGTTTTATTTTATCATTATCAATTATGTTTGGTTTGAGTTTTCTTTTTTGTTTGTTTGGTTTTTTTTTTTTTTTTTTTTTTTAAATTTTTTTTTTTTTTTTTTGTAAATCTACCATGCAGCATGGTATACATGTTTATCAGGACTTTTGACTGATTATTTTCAAATAAACGGGTTTTAAGTTATATTTGCAAGTAAAAAATTACATATCACCAGGCCCCACTGCTAAGAGATAGATATGTAATTTCCCCAAATCTGCTTGTACAGTAACACTTCTTCTGCAATTAAACAAAGGTGAATTTTTTCCTCCTTTTGAAACAGAGCAAATGAGAAAGGTGGTTTTCATTTTTTGTGTTTTGCTTCATGTTGCAAACATGAACTTCTGACAAAGAAGTTTGAGAGCTGCTATCCAACATGGCGCCCATTATCTTCAGAAATATCTAGGGAGTTGGCCAATTCATCTCCTGATTCAGAGTGAGAGTTAATTTTTCATGGGCTCCTAATGAGTTTACTTTACTATTCAGGGAGCAATTATCCAATCCAACAATTTACAAAATCTTGCCCTGAGAACCTGAATGAGAATAGGTTATCTATGACCATGAACTCATAAATGGCTCTACTCCTGTTGTGTAAATCCAGCTAGATTTGTGGTTCATCAGGTGGTCATTTGAAAACCTAGCAAGAGGCATCATAGAGATATCTAGCTATTTTTCAAGCATAAACTTGAGAAATTGTGGTTCTATGCCAGCTAACTTTAGAAAAGTGTGCTGTGGGGTCAAACACCCTTTTCAGCTTCAATTCAAATGCCCTTAGAGTTTTGCATATGTGTGAAGTAAGACCAGCAACTTTCTAGTGATGAAATCCTCCCTTCACTAGCACAGGATTTATTAGGTTGCCAGTGGCAAACCCCATAGCAAAAAAGAAAGGCATAGAGGATACTTTTCCAAGGATTTAAGGCTACCATTTTGTCAGATCATAGGCTGTTTGAGCTGCAAGGGTCCTTAGAGTTTATTTATCTAATTTCCCCTTTTGTAAAAAAAATGAGACCACTGTGACCCAGAAAAGTGAAGCAACCCACTAATAAATAATTTAAGTTAGTAAGTAATCCATTCACCTTTCCCATTTATTGCTTAATATATAAAATGCTATCCTGAGGTCTCTACTTAACTCTTGATAACCACATGTGGTAGGCTAGGCAAGTGAGATGGTCATTTTCCAGGCTGGGGAATGAAAGGTTAAAGGGCAGACAAAGGGAAAGAACACAGAGCTTTGGACTGTGATTCCAGGATTTTGGCATTTTCCTGCTACTACGTAAGACTTCCTTTGTCAAGTCTAGGACTCAGATCTCTAGAATAAGCCCAATGGGAATTAGACTGTGCTATAGAGTAAGCAGGCCAGCATTATTTTTTTTTTTTTTAAAGCTTTCAATTGATGCATGTGAGTGTCAGTGTTGCAATTGTCCTGCTGTATCCAAATGGGACCTGAATATGGAGAAGTAGTGGAATTTGGTAATAACAGGTAACTACCCTCCAACCAGCCATAGTAATATTGGAGCATACTCTCCCTCTCCCACCTCAAATCTGCAAATCCTATCAGAGGCTCGATTCATGATTTACTTAAGTTAGTGATTCTTAGGGATTAAATACATGGCATGCAGGGTAGAACCTTGTGCCTTTAGGCAAATTACTCTCTCTCTGTGGGCCTCAATTTCCCTGTCTGAGAGGAGGGGCTGCCCAGATGCTCTCTAATGGTCCTACTATATTCCCAAGTGATTAAGCTGCACCCTCATGGTTTACTTCCTTCCATCCATGTCTCAGGGCCCACTCTCTCTGTAATTTGACTTATTGTGCTGCTAGTCTACGTACCCTATGCCTCCTTCCCACTACAAGCAGTTTGGTCTTTTGAGCGGTCAGTGTAGAATTAACCGATCAGTGCAGTAATAGAAGCTATTTGACAATTTAGCGATGGCCCCACATAGCCCAGTCCTACCATCCCCCATATTTATTGAATAAGTTCTTGAGAATTATCACTCAGGATAGACATACTTTTCCCCCATCTTAACAAGACTGGCCTCTTTTTGTAGTTTGCTTCTCAACTGAAATGTCACTTCCTGAGGGAGACCATGTCTTACTATCTACTCAGTGTAAATCAATTACCAAATCACTATCATATCCCATCACATTTTAATTTTTCTGAAGAACCCTCATCGGCATCACACATTGTTCATATTTATCAGTTTATTTATTGACTGTCTTTTACCTTCAAAGGAGAACAAGATCTAGGACATTGTCAGACATGTAGTAGAGACTCAAAGAATATCTGTTGGATGGATAGACACATGAATATGTGGATATTATTGCTGGATGGGATGTTAAAATCTATCAAATCAAAACCTCTGATTTCACAGATGAGTATGTGATGCCCAAAGCAGTAAAAGACATTGTCCAAGGACTTAAACAAATCATTGTCTTAGCAGGATAACAGCCAGGAACTTCTGATTCCCAGTCCAATAATCTTTCCACTATAACTTAAATTAGGAAGAGAGAAGGTCTGTTTAGGAGCCCTAAGAGATCTAAAGAGAGGATCTCATTGACTATATCTCGAATAACATGGAAAGGGAACCTTTGTGATGAGAAGGGATTGGTCATAGGAGAGATTTTTATAGGTAAGAGGCAAAAGTCTAAGTACTGAACGATTCACCTGCTTAAAAATAATTTTGACATGAAATTAATGAGAATTATCTCCATTTTGTGATTTTTTTTCACTTTCATAAAACCCAGAGAAAATCATAATTAAAAAAGACACATGCACCCCAATGTTCATTACAACACTATTTACAATAACTAGGTCATGGAAGCAACCTAAATGTCCATTGACAGATGAATGGATAAAGAAGATGTAGTACATATATACAATGGAATATTACTCAGCCATAAAAAGGAACAAAATTGGGTCATTTGTAGAGATGTGGATGGACCTTGAGACTGTCATACAGAGTAAAATAAGTCAGAAAGAGAAAAACTAATATTGTATATTAACGCATATATGTGGAATCTAAAAAAATAGTACAGATGAACCTGTTCGCAAGGCAGAAATACAGACATAGAGAACAAATGTATGGACACAAAAGGGGGAAAGTAGGGGGTGGGGCATAAGGGGTGGGGTGAATTGGGAGATTGGGATTGACATATATACACTAATATATATAAAATAGATAACTAATAAGAACGTGCTGTATAGCACAGGGAATACTAATTCACTTTGTTGTACAGTAGAAACTAACACAGCATTACAAAACAACTATACCCCAATTTTTAAAAAAAAAGTCATGGCTTGATATCAGTTTGAGAAACTACCTCTCCTAAGAGAGCAGAGTAGAATAAATGAGAACACACGGAAAACTTGCAAAAAAAATCTATCATTTTAATTATTGCTACAATAGATTTGCTTCTTTCAGGAAAAAATAAACACTTTAAAATTTCTTCTTAGATGTCTTTCGTGCATACAGGGCACTCTTTCTTATGTCTATGATCATTCTTCTGATTCCTTTATTAACCTTCTTTGCTCCAATCAGGGCCCAGATACTGAAATGCTAAGTTATGGTATTTCACACTTCAGAATTGTTGTATTTGATATTCTTTCTTCTGGAATACACTTACTCCATTTTTCCTCCTAGAAAATTCCTATTCTTTGGTCAAAATCCAATTTATAAGTCACTTTTCCAAAAGGTCATGCTTGAACATCAACCCTGTATCAGTAAGCATTGTCGTGGAAAAACAATTCCATATCTAATTGTCAGAAAATGAGGATTTACTTCTTACTCACAAGTATGGGGTCAACTGTTCTAAGCTTGTTTAAAAGAGGTAACTTCTACTTCAAGCTTCAGATCTGTGGATCTGGCTCAGCTCCCTGTGTCTATGTGTCTATACACCTTCCTGCTGAGACAATCAGGTGAGCAGCACATGCTCTTCTCTTAGCTAAGCAAAAGTGCACAGTTCCACAAGCACTATTCAAGCCTCTGCTTTATGTTTGCTAACATTGTTGGTCAAGGCAAATAGCATGGCTGACCAAAGTTAAGGTACAAGAAAGTATAATTTTCCTATAGAGATGGAAAGAACTGTGTAAATTATATGTCAAAGGTCATGGACACAGAGCGGGTCAAGAATTGATATCAATACATGCACCTGGATGCTCACAGCAGCACTATTTACAATAGCCAAGACATGGAAGCCACCCAAGTGCCCATTAATAGACAGTTGGATTAAGAAGATCTGGCATATATATATAATACATATATGTTAAACATACACACACAATGGAATATTACGCAGTCACAAAAAAGAATGAAATACTGTCATTTGTTGCAACGTGGATGGACCTAGAGAATATTATGTTTAATGAAGTAAGTCAGAGAAAGACAATACTGTATGATATCACTTACATGTGGAATCTAAAAAATAATACAAATGAATGCATATGCAAAACAGAAACAGACTCACAGATATAGAAAACAAACTTGTCATTACCAAAGAGGAGAGGAAAGTGGGGAGGGACATATTAGGGGTGTGGGATTAACAAACTACTGTATATAAAATAGTTAAGCAACAAGGACATACTGTACAGCACAGGAAATTAGACCCATTGTCTTGTAATAAACAATAATGGAGTATAATCTTCAAAAATACTGAATCACTATGCTGTACACCTGAAATTAACACAACACTGTAAATCAACTATACTTTGATTTTTAAAAAAGAATTGGTATCAGTAATTCAATCTACTTTCAGATTCACTATATCTCTAATTCTCTTCTATATTAATGTTGTATCTTGTAGATGTTTCTATGTTGCATTTAATCATGATGTAACTGTTTTGATAGTTGGTCTTCCCAGTTAATAAAACTTTAAAGATAACAACTAACATTTTAAGGGGCACACTCTGTGCCAGGCAGTGCACTAAAATCTTTGCAGGTATAATCCCAGCTTGCTTCCAGACAACCTATGTACTATAGATATCCCAATTTACAGGTGAGGAAATTACACTGCGGTAGCGTGTCTGAGCTTACAAAATTCAGAGTTGAGCCTCAAACTCCAGTCTACTTACAAAGCCTCCTGATTCCTTCGCTAGATTATACTCTCCCTTATTTGATTTAAAGCTCAGTCAAGACCTTTATCTGATTTGCCTTTCATCAACCCA
The DNA here is from genome assembly GCF_003031525.2 of Neophocaena asiaeorientalis asiaeorientalis. Lineage (NCBI taxonomy): Eukaryota > Metazoa > Chordata > Mammalia > Artiodactyla > Phocoenidae > Neophocaena > Neophocaena asiaeorientalis. The sequence continues at coordinate 1,408,356 of NW_020173116.1, forward strand.
GTACCTATGGCAGTGCCTGGCACATAGTAGGAACTTGCTCATTGAATTGAGTTATATCAAACCTAACTTGTCTTTCCAGCATTATCTCCTGCTTCTCTTCTAGGTAAACACTGCTCAGGATGACCTCAAATGTCATATGTCTCTGTCCTTCTTCCTGCCATTTCTAATAGTCAATCGTTCAATAACTAATACTAAATCACTCTTCTAGAATTCATTCATCCTTATGTCATATAGACAGACCCTAGGAAGCTAGACTGGGAAATACATTGTTGTGCTTGGTTCTATCCGTGTCAGAGCTGAGCTTATCCATGATATCTGAGCTTCCAAGGCTACACACAACTGAGAGCCCCGAGGCCTTTATTGAATTCACTTTGTCTATTAAGTGACAAAGAATGATATATGGTGAGATGAATGTTTTGTTTATGTCATGATCATTCTTTCCAAGGTGACAATCATAAGGACCAGAATGACATGCCATATTTGGTAAACATAGAAGTTTTGTTATAATAGAAAAATCACTGTATTTAAATTATCAGATCTGTATTCTGATACTCAGCCATTATCTTAACACTGCCTCCTCTCACTAATCACTTCAACTCTCAGTTGTGTCATCTGTTAAAATGAAGGGTTGTTTGCTCCCCAATGGATAGGATTAAATGCTCCATGTGAAACGAGCTAATATGTAATATGTTTGTGTAAGCAAACATATATGGAAATTGTCAAACTCACCAGTTATTAAAAGTAAAAACTATGTTCATATAAGTGTACACATATGGTGATTATATAGTGTGCATGTATATTATATATATTGATACTTTATATTTTATTTATAAAGTTTAAATATAATGATTATAAATATATAATTTATAGATAGTGTATTTATGTATAAAGTATCATATAATGTCAAGTAAATTTTAAAAGGGCAAAAATTCTCAATTTTAGAAAGGTGGATTATAACTTATACTCTTGAAATGGCTAGGGGTAATATAAACTGATACATGACTATAGAAAAATAATTTATCAACATAATTCTAAGGAAATATATTGTATGCAAAAAAGATATTCCCTAAGAAGAAAAACACAAGAAATGTCCTATGTAATATTTGAAAAATGGTGATGTTACTTTGGCACATCACTTAACATGGACTATTCTTCAGGAATTAAAATCATAATTCTGTATCACATGCAAGACTGCATAGTATGTAGAAACTCTATATCCAGTAGCATCAAAATTTTTAAAGTAGAATAAAAAATTATAACTAGCTATGAAATTAGGTAAAATATATGTATCAAGGTAAGCCAAGTGCTGTAAAAATAATCTCAAAATCTCAGTAGCTGAAACTAATAAAGCTTAATTTCTCATTCACATCACAGTCTGATTTATGTCGGCAGGGAATGGTGGGTGTTCTCTGCTCCATGCAGTAAGTTAGGGTCACTGGATTCTTGTAACTAATGGTTCCACCACTTGCTGGTGTCTCATTCCCTGGATCCTTTTCAGTTGGAGGGCAGGTGGAGGAAATGAGACATGAAGAAGGCTTACCTGCTCTTAACTACCTCTTCTTGAAAGTGACTAGCATGGCTTCCACTCAAGGACACTAACAAGAAAATGTCACATGGGCCCTGGTCAAACCTAGAAGAAGGGGGCTGGAAGACATGATATAGTCAGTACTCAGGAAGAAAAGAGGGTGGGTATGGTGAGCATCTGGCCAGTCTGTGTCACAATATGTATATGAATGGATAGTAAGAGGATATAAAAAGGGAAAGAGTAAATTTACTAAGCAGCCAAGTTTACTTGATAAGTAAAAGGTTTATTTACTTAAGAGATAGGCAATTTTTCTTTATTATTTATATTACCTTACATTTAAGAGCCACAAATATGTAAAATTTTAAAATATCATCCTAAAATACTGGAATTAGCTTAAATGGTGTACAAGGCTAATTCCATCTTTAATACCCAATGACTAGTAATTGCAGCATACTGAGATTTTATAATCCAGCCTCATTTCTGTCCATACCTTCTCAAGAACCTGGACCTCAAGAAATGTGGTCTAAGTTTTGCAGACCATTTGACGGAAGATCTGAAGCATGGACACTCATTAATAGGATAAAAGATTTTAATTAAGCTCCATATGCAATTATAACTTTGCTGGTTATTAACATTGATGAGAAAAATTACACAGTTATGATCACTGGCAGGGCTATTAATGTGTTTCTTAATGATATAACATTTGTTTAATGGAAGTATTTCCTTTTATGGACAAGTACCATCCGAGGGCAATTTGTCATTGTTATTAATTCAAGATCATTTATCTGTCACTCAACACCAGGTCCAATCAAGAGGGAGAGGATGGCATGAGACTCCACTGAGTATCCCTTCCAGGGAAAGAGGTTTAATAATAGAAATGAAAATGAGACAAATATCAAAGTCTGTTTAAAGGGTCAGGCCCCTTATAAGACACAAAAGACCAGAAGTTCTGTACAAAGAGAAATCTGACTTTTTTCCTTCCAAAAAGATGAAAGCTGTTTATGCAGCTTGGGTCATTAGCAATAAAATTCTCTGCATGAAAATTAAAGTGATAATTTCTTTCCTGCAATAAAGAGATGACAGTCACTTTGGGGATGGCCAAGGCCAGACTTGAATGTTCTTTATTTACATGCTGCCACCAGGCTGTGATGGAATGAACACATTGAAAGCAATCACCTTTGAATAGGTTTATACTGCAAAGGTGAGTGTATTCATTTGCTAAGGCCACTGTAACAAAATGCCACAGACTGGGTGGCTTAAAAAAACAGAGATTTATTTTTTCACAGTTCTAGGGGCTGGAAGTTCAAGATTAAGGGATCAGCAGGTTTTCTTTCTCCTGAGGCTTACAGATTGCCACCTTCTGGATGTTTCCCCACATGGCCTGTCCTCTGTACAGGCATTCCTGGTGTCTCACCATCTTCTTAAGGAGACTGATCGTACTGGATTAGATCCCCATTTTTATGACCTCATTTAACCTTATTAACCTCTTTAATAGTTCTATCTCCATGTACAGTCATATTGAGGGTTTAGGGTTGCAACATACAAATTTGGGGAGACACAATTCAGACCAGAGTAGTGATTATATTATTTTTTAATTCCAAACACAGATGAAATGAAAGAGATCTACAAACTCCGGGCATCCATCACAAACTGAACCTAGAAAGATAGGCAGAATAAACACACCCTCTCCCTCCTGCAAGGATGTGTATCCTCTGTGATGATGATTTTTTGTCTACTCTACTTTTACACCTCATGCCCTCCTTCAGAGTCTTAACATTATCTCCATTTAACAGATGAAAGGATCGAGAAGGGAGATTTGCTAACCTCTCCAAGGTCCCACAATCACCAAATTTAGTTTCAAATTCTTCTTAGAACTGTAATCCTTTTTGGCAGAAGTTAGGACTGTGATAGAAGCAAAAAAGCACTCAGGAGAGAGAGAGAGAGGTTGTGAGAGAGAGCTTGGATGTTAGCTATATATGCCCTGTAACCATGCTCCTGCCTGAGGAAACAAGTCTCAGATGGGAAGTGGGAGTCTAGTTTGGGACACTGGGGGATGCTGCTGCAGTTAACCAGGCCCCTGGCACAAAAGGAAATGCAGATGTGAGGACATGTGGAGGAGTCCAATGTCAAACATGTTGAGTGAGGTATCCATTGTTGAACCAGGAAGTACTCAAGTCACAGGGTTAAATGGGAACACAATGAGCTGTGTGCATTATTTTGTGTAGGGGAGGAATGAATGTTTCCTCTACCCAATCCTAGGTTCTTGGTTGTGTCTCTGTAATAAAAGACAGATTAACAAGAGAAAAACAAACAAGCTTATTAGTATGTATATATCATATATACTTGGGAGGGACTCAGGAAAGAGTAACTCAAAGAGGTGGTCTAGAATTCAAGCTTGTTAGCCTGAATAATAAATAAATAAGTAAATAAACTTGTAGACAAAAGGCAAGACAGAGGAAGGAGTTTTTAGGCTTCTAAGAATGGGAAACTGTGAGAAAGTAAACATATGGGACACTGATGGTAGATAAAGGCTAGTTAGTAAAGTTGTTTATGTAGCATCCTCTGGTGCCATCTCCAGATTGATCAGAGTCTAAAATTGACTCCCCTGGTAATTAACTTTTGTCCTTCCTGAAGGAAAGGGAGGAAGGACACCTTTGAAAATGTAAGTCCTTCTTTTTTTAGGCAAATAGGGGATGGGCAAGCAGCTTTTCTTTGATCTGTTTCCTCTCAATTGTCAATTATATATTCAATATAGTCTTTATGCCAAAGTGCCATATTTTGGAGTGACACAGTCTAGTGTCCTTCAATTGATAGAGATCTGGAAGTTGAAGGCAAGGTAGGAAGAATCAAAGAGGAAAGTATAGAGGGTAAATAAGAGGGACCAGTACACTGAGAAAAAATATCTGGTTTCACCTCCTACTACCTTACATCAGAGGCAGCAGGACATAAGCTAAGGAATACAGTGTCCAATGAAGGCCACCTTGGGCAAAGTTCTGGCTCAATTACTTCCTAGATGGGAGAGGCTAGAAAAATTACTTTGACATCCTGTGCCTTGGACTCCTTTTGTCTTTCTCCCATGCCCTTTACATTTTAAAAAAAAAAAAAAAGAAAAAAAAAAAAAAAGAAAAAAAAAAAAAAAGAAAAAAAAAAAAAAAGAAAAAAAAAAAAAAAGAAAAAAAAAAAAAAAGAAAAAAAAAAAAAAAGAAAAAAAAAAAAAAAGAAAAAAAAAAAAAAAGACTAATTATAGTATCTCGTCATAAGATTGTTGAAAGAATGAAAAGAAATAATAGAGGTAAACCACACAGCAAATGTACAAGAAGCGTTTTCTACTTATTACTAGCTTCCTAGCATTGGGCAAGTGACCCAAGTTCTCTGTTTCAAGCACCTCATTTGTAAAATGGGGGGTAATGATGTTTTTTTCAAAAGGTTATGAAAAACGTTTTTATTTATATAACTTTATTCATATATTTATGTATTTAGTATAAATATATGTATAATTTACATATAAATATAATTTAACCTATTATATAATACATAGTATTTATATATACTGATGGCAAATAATTTTATTTACATACACACTTACTTTATAATTTGGATGATTTACTTAAAAGCAGCAGCTGTGACATACCAAGTGGTAGCATGGGGATGGGGCAGGGTGGGAGTATAGAGATTTTTTTTTTTTTTTTTGGCTGCATTGTGTCTTTGTTGCTGCACGCAGGCTTTCTCTAGTTGTGGCGAACAGGGGCTACTCTTCGTTGCAGTGTGCAGGCTTCTCTTTGCGGTGGCTTCTCTTGTTGCGGAGCACAGGTTCTTGGGGCACAGGCTTCAGTAGTTATGGCTCACAGGCTCTAGAGAGCAAGCTCAGTAGTTGTGGTGCACAGGTTTAGTTGTTCCATGGCATGTGGGATCTTCCAGACCAGGGATCGAACCTGTGTCCCCTGCATTGGCAGGAGGATTCTTAACCACTGTGCCACAAGGGAAGTCCCGAGAATTTTAGAATAATAATAAAGCCAACCAAAAGTCAGCCTGATTTTTATTGTCACCATGCCCCGGCACTTCTAAACACAACCAGTGATGAAACACCCTCCCCACTGTGGCAGACCACTTCCACCATCCCATCATCTACCCCAACCTTCCCACCCCTGTTCCTGTTTAAGAGAGATGCCATACATAATTGTTTCTCTAGTCAGTGGTATGAACAAAGAAGACCCTGGATAAGTACTAGCTTAACAAATAGCAAATAGAATTTCTTATATGTGTGGAGGACTTAGTTTTGAAATGCATTTGGGCACATTTACTAATTTGGTGTTGTCAAGGTTGAGTCACCCTGATTGAGATTCAACGCAAGTTCACTGCATGCTTGCTGCCTATTACTACTCAGCCTTGGCTGCCCCATGAACCTCCTGGGGAGCTATAAAAAGGATCAATACCTATGCTTCCTTCAGGCCAATTAACTTAGAATTTCAGAGGTGGGGTGGGTAGTGCCTGGTCACTGGTATCTTTTAAAATTTCTTCAAATGATTCTACCATGCAAGCAGGGTTGAAAAGGCTTAAGCCAGGCCATGTGTATGATGGTTATATGCTGAGACTCTGACATTGGTCTCGAAGGTCCAAATGGGGTGTCTCTCCATGCCTCATTTTTTCATCTATAAAAAGAGAATTAAGAACCCACCTCAAAGGGCTATTGTGAGGGGTAAATGAGATAATCCATGTAGTGCACTGAGAATAGTACCTGGAACACAATAAGAATTCAATAAACACAAGCTATTACAATTATAACAGCACTTTTGCTCGTGACCCTGGCAGGGTGCCATCACTGTCCATTATATGCATGAGGAAACAGGTTCAAAGAACTTAATTGCTTGTCCAATCAGAGCTTGTAAGTGAGAAAGGAAGAAATTGCTTATGAGCTTAGAGCCCAAGAATAATTTGTACAATACAAAGCCAAGATACCTTGAGATTAATTACACCTACCAAGCACAGAGGTTGGTATATGACTATCAAGCCTTTTATTGCAAGTATCTTAACCGTTCTTTGCCTATGGTATGTTTCCATCCAGCACCATACTTTAGACTCAGGTAAGCAGGATTCTGCCTGATCCCCACCTCAGGGTGCCCCATGTTTTTGAGCACCTTCCAGTGGCTGGGACTATGAGGGCTGGATCAGGGCCGTTAGATGGGGAACTCTGAGCCCACCTGGATCCTGTGTCACCTCCAGTTCCCATTTGGACCAGAATATTCCTGCTATCCAGGGTGATTTTCCTTTAGTGGAATTGCACAAGATTGGGTTGCCAGAATGGAGCTGACATGCCGATTTGGGGTGTCTCAAATTGTTTCTCTAGACAGGAACCCCCCAAAACCTTTTGCTTGGCCCCATTACACCTTAAAGTTGGCCTTGTTTCCAGTGATAAAAACTGTATATTTTAAATTTAAACAAGCAAACGTTTTTATTGGAGCTATTGATCACTATATTTCCTTAAGTCTGCATGGGATTTTTTTTTACGTAAGTCAAAGAAAACAATCCAATAAACATTATGCATATTCAGAAACAAAGTTACAGTGCCATGCAAAAATAGCAATACTATGCACTCTAGTGGATGCTAAAAGGTATTTGTGCATCTTATAAAAATGCATTTCTGTATTTTATGACCTCTCAGACTGGTGAGATAGACAAGTGAACACTGTGTGGGTTGATACCCGCATGTCGGCACCCATTTAATCTCAGTGTCCTCATCTGTAAAGTAGGGCTAATAATAACCCACCTGATGGAATTGTTGAAGGACATGAATTAGATAAACAGGTAAAAACTAGTTTAGCATAATGTGACCGTTAGTAACATTGTAGTATCAATTCTACTAATAGTTTCATGACTAACATTGTACATGCTCCCTAAACATTGGCCTCAGAGCAGTCTGTAATAAGTAGGATGATGAAGCTACCAAAAGTTTGTGCCAGGAATGCGTAGGAGAAAACAGCAATTTCCACGGGCATAATAGGGAATGACTTCTTGGAAACAGTATGTATAGGCTGGTCTTAGAAGAAAAAGCATAGTTCTTCCACAGTATGAATAACAATTTGGAGGTGGGATGGTAAAGAGAAAAGAGAAAAAGTCCCCATGGATTACCAGGAGACATGATGGGGGTGGAGAGTGGCGGGGGTGGGGGTTGGGTAAGTGGCTGCACTCATGGCTGAGCGAAGACTTTAGGAGCAGGCAGGTCAGTAGATAAGCCTAAAAACTTACTAGAGAAATCCACAGACAAGCTTCAATCTTTCCCTTACAAGTCTGCAATGACCCCGAGGGCAGAGCGAGCGCTTATGAAGTTTGACACCTGCCATGTATGTGATGAGCAGAGGAATTACGTTTCTGACACTGCAGACAGACATCACTGCCCAAAAGGCAGTCAAGCCTCCAGATACCAAGTGGATCATGTATCAACTAGGAAACCAGGTATCAACTAGGAAACCAGGTAAAAGAATGAAGAAAGGAGCCCACTCAGTCCAGGTGGGAGAGCTGATGAAATTCAGGGCTTGGTCTGAGCTCCCACATCCAGAAGCCTTAGCCAGAACTTCTGTCACTTTTTGGTGCTACTCCAGCTCCTATAGCCCTGCTGGCACCACTCAACAGCAGGCAGGCCCTGGTCTTGTGAGGAGCTGTTTCAAACACAACCTTCCTGTGCAGCTGAATTGCCTTCCTTCAGCATCCTTGTCTCACGCATCTTCACATCCTTTCTTTCCCACCCAGCTCAGTGAGACTGAGTTTCCTGCCCAGCATACATCTGTGACTAACCAAAATGTGGCTAAAAGTTGCTTAAGCCAAAGTAGCAAAAGAAACAGAGAGAGGATCAATTTGTACATCTTAAGAAGCCTTCTCTCCTATAAGCTACTCAGCCTAATTTGGACAATAGGTGGGGATTCAATCAGATGTGGAGACTAATTATTACATGATACAGTAAGACTCTGATTCTCTAGCAGGCTCCACAGGAAGACTGTCCCAGGTAGAGCTAAAAATCAGATGCTACATCTCAGGATCTTGCTCCCCATTTCTAGCTGAGACCTTCAGCATTTAGCAGGTCCTGACAAGAGATTAAATTAGAATCAGTGGTTGCCAACATTGTGCCAACATAATCAGTGGCTGGACATACATTAACATCCCCTAGGGAGATTTAAAATCTGTATGGCCAGACCAATTACAATGGGGTCTCTAGTGGGGAGGGAGAGTTAGGGCTCAGGGCTCAGTATTTTCTAAAGCTGCCTGGGTGATTCAAGTGCAACCAAGGTTGAGAACCTCTGTCTTCGTTGGGGCAGACAGCAGCCTCTGGAAATGGCATCCTCTCCACCAACCCCTGATAACCCTAACCAGAGAATCCAAGCCCATCCTGCCATAATGTGGGGGTGAGTAAACTCCCCACCAAAAACAAATGCTCTTGAGAGAAGGAAGCAAATGAATACTACTCACTGAAAGAGAATTGGATGTGAACAAAGTTTCTGGTAGAAAAGGATATACCTGATTCTGGGGCTCTGAAGAGATGACATTAGTGCACAGAGAGGAGAGGTGTAAGCAACATTAACTTCATTTGTTTGACACAGAGCCCCACGTCCCTGGAGAAGGTAGCCAACCCACCAGAGCCTTTGGAGAAGCAGCTCAGTTTGGGGAGGACGCTCCTCGCTGGGAGTACCAGACCCTAGCCTGTCACTTAATCACTGTGCCATCTTGTGCAAGCTGCTACTTACAAAGCATATTTTTTGAAACATAGCACATACACAGAAGACTGAACAAATGGTAAGTGCTCAACTTAGTTAATCATCGCAAAGTGAACACATACACATAACCACCATGAAGATCCAGAAGGAGAACATTGGCCAAGACAGTTTTGATATAGTCTGAGCATCTCTTTTGTGCTGGGGAGTTACACATGCACAGATAATGACATGGAAATGACACAAAAGATCTCAGCCCTAAAAGAGCTCCTAGTCTAGGAAGAGACTAATATATCAACAACTGCAACACTGGTAGCCACATAATTTTACAATAAATTCCTTTTAGGAATTTAGTGTAGTGGATGACAATAGATTTATTTAAAGAGTTCCCCATAAGGGAATTATCTATTTTAGGTTTATCCTATAGAGTGCCAGAACTGTGCTTAGGAAAGTCCCTTTGAGTATAGTAGGTGAGACCATGGTTCAGAAGATGACAGTGGGTCAAAATGACAGCTAAATAGTTTTATATGAGAAAGGAACAGAAACAGTGGAACTTGAAGAGGGGGGTGGTGGGATGGGAAGGGAAGAGAGAAAGGCAAATAAATATGGCAAAAGGTTGGCTCCACATGAAAGCGACCAGTCAGAAAATCTCAATGACAAGGGTAATCAAAGGACTTTTAATAATAGGGATATTTAATATATCAATTTAAATTATTTATGTTACTACAAATCACCTTCTCTCCTCCTTTATGCTTCCATAAACTCTGTGACATTTGTAAATGCTTTGTGTGACTGGTTTAGGAGAAAAGCAAGGGGAAATGCTGAGTTCTAGAGGTGGATAAGCATAGAGCAGAAGGAACGGAACAAGAAAATGAGATTGAAGGAGACTGAGGGCTGGGGAGACAGGTGCTCTGATTCAGAAGTGCCCAAGAGAAGGAAACTCCCAGAAATACACAGAAATCTTGGGGTGGACATTGAATTTCCCACAGGATGTTCAATGGGGTGTTAAGACAGTTTTACTCACATCTCAAAGCTCAGGGTGGCAGCAGCTGACAACTGCTTGCACATGGCATATCCTTGAATGATGTATTTGCCCTGCCCTGCTGTCCTGAATGCCAAGCACAATAAGGTTAGAGTACACAAAATGCTATGTATACATACACTTCAAGGCCTGTTTGTAATGCAGGTGAGTACTGAAATTTCTCAGGTCACCTCATCCTCTGGTTCACTGTTAACCATACACGTCATTCTACACAAAAATGGAAGTATGTGTTTCTTCATAATAAAGATCTCTGGTTTTCTGCTACCCCACAATACTTCTGATTAAGGCCCACCCTGGACACACTCCCAGGTATACTCCTCACAGCCTTCCCTCAAACCACAGCATCCTCCAGTTCCAACACGTGAGCAGAAAACCCATCCAGCTCAGCAGAATACACTCTCCCCAGTACACTGAGCAGGTTTCCAGATATTTGTGATCTGCATCACTTGCCACGTTTTAGAACACAAAGCCCGTGCAGCTCACCATCTGAAATATGCATTAAAAGAATGTCAAGGGCAGGTGTGAAGGAGGAAAAAGTCTAAGGAGGACAGTATTTATTTTTGTTTGAGAGAGAGGTCAGGGTCTGAATCTCAGCTGACTGAGACATATGCTGCTTCCCAGCAAAGGGAAAATAGAAAAACAGAAAATAGAATGAGACCAAAAAAGAGCTGTCAGAATGGTCTATCCTATATAGGGCCAGAACTGAGACCAGTGGGAAGCAGATTTGGGTTCAGTTTAAGAATATTGTAATGGCTGCAGCTGACAGGAGTGGGAAGGCTTCCTTTACAGAATAGTGTGAAGCGGGAAACTCAAGAAAAAAAGTCTGAATTGCCATTTGTCAGAAATTCTCTGGGGAGGGGCTGGGCAGTCCTAGATGCAAGTCAGAGAGATGCAAAGGAGGCTTCCAAATATACCATGAAGCAACTCCAGCTCCTTCCATGCACCGGACCAATCCTGGTCAACAGGATGGTCCTGGGGCACTAAAAAATTCAAAGTGCTCTGTAGCTGTCTTAAAAGGGAAAATTAAGTGGTCTATGAACAGATTATTCACAAAGTGAGATGTGAAGAAATAATGAGAAGGGCAATTGACTGGATTCTAGAGCTTATGAAACCCTTATGATTGACCCTCTATTTCCTTGGGGAACGCAGGCACAAGGTGGAGGTTAGGATGTTGTTTGCTGGGCCAAGAAGTGTTTAAGAGGAGTGTGATAGGAAAACTTCTTAAGATCCCCTCCACCAAGAAAATTTCTGTCCTGATATTATTCAATGAAACTAATCTTGACACTGCTGTGAAAATATTTTATAATTGTAATTAAAGTCCCTAGTTGATCTTAAAATACAAAAAAAAAAAAAATCTGGATAGGACTAATCTGATCACATTAGCCTTTGAAAGCGTAAAGCTGTCTCCAGCTGCTTAGTGAAAAGGAAGGCAGAGGGAAAATCAGAGAGATTCCAGATGTGAGAAGGACTCTATGGCCATTACAGATTTGAAGGACAGAGCCATGAGAGTGATATGAATGGTCTCTAAGAAATGAGGGTAAACTCCAGCTGACAGCCAGCAAAGAAACAGGAACTTCAGGACTACAACTGCAAGGAGCTGATTTTACCAGCAATCTGATAGAACATGTAAGTGGATCCTTCCCTGGGCCTCCAGACAAGAACCCAGCCCAGCCAACACCTTGACTTTAGCACCTCATAAGACCATAAGCAGAGAACCCAGTCAAGAGCTCCTCGACTGCTGAGCTACAGAACTCTGAAATAATGAATAGGCATTCTTTTTAGTCCCTAAGTTTTTAGTAATTTGATACAAACAATAGTTAATTAATTCAAGGAGCCATCATTCCCCATCAGAAAGGAACACAACAGTTCTTAAATTACAGACTTTTCCTAAACATCCCTAAGGAAGAGCTGACTCTGGTCAATATTATAATGTAGGTGAGTTTGTTGTACCCCGAGCTTTCCTTTTTGGCCCCCACTTTCCCATTTTTGGTGATTCTCATGCTGTTCTATATCCTTCCCCTAATTAGAGGTTTCAGTCAGGTTAAACTGTAAACAACTTAGCATAACCCTCCCAGGGAATTTGTGCTTTAACTGGAATCAAAGTTAAGCTAAAAGATTGCAGTTTAAGAGTAGGATAGCAGCTGTCATTCTCCCAGGCACCCTTAAAATCACAAAACCTTGACAGGCCCTGAATATATGAGTGACATAGGCAAATGACAAATTAAGAAGAAATAAGTTTCAACCTGGCAGTGATAATAGAGTAACAATAAGAATCTAGGCACACCATATCCCAAGATCAGTTTTCAGCATCTTAGATGTCAGCTATGTCAAATGTTAACTTTAAATGTTTTTAAGTAAAATATACAGAGAGAGCCAAATGAGGGAGGCAAAATTCATGAAAAAAATAGACTTTTAATTAGATTCTTCTCATTCAATAGACTATTCACCCTATTTCACCCTATAACTTCACTGATTTTTCTTTTAGAAAAGGAAAAAAAAACCCCAAATATCAAAAATACTTTTGACTTAATTAAAAGGAAATATCAAACTGCTGAGAAAACTATGCCTAAAGAGAAGATTGATTTTTTCCCCTAGTCTATAACAAATGTATTAACACTAACTCAGTGAAAGATTCCAAGAAAGATACACATTCTGGAAACTTCATGATGTTCATTGGAGTCTACTTCCCAGTGTCATGGGCTCAATTGCATCTCCCCAAAATATATATGTTGAAGTCTTAATCCCCAGAACCTCAGAATGTGAAAATGTTTGCAAGTAGCGTTGTTAAAGAGGTGATTAAAGTTAAATGAGGTCATTGGGTGGAACATAATCCAATATGGCTGCAGTTCTTATAAGAAGAGGAGATTAGGACATAGACACACACAAAGGGAAGACCATGTGAAGACACAGGAAGAAGCTGGCCATCTACAAGCCAAGGAGAGAGACCTAAGAGAAAATCAACACAACCAACACTTGGATTTTGGAATTCTAGCCTCCAGGATCATGAGAAAATAAATTTCTGTTGTTTAAACCACAAAGTTTGTGGTACTTTATGGTAGCCCTAGCATATTAATACAAGTAGTATTCCAGACACGTATATATTATCTCTCTTACCTTGAAAAATGTCTCCAGATGTTTACATAGTATCAGAAAGAAAAAGAATGTTGTACAACACCTATTTCATTAATTAATTTACTCTTTAATTCAACACGTATATATTAAGCACCACAGTATGCTCATGTCAGTACACTGTGAGGTATCTCTGTTAGGTAGGAAGACAGAGAAACATAAAGCCAGTCTCCAGGACTACTCCATTTTCAAAGTTTTGAAGTGGGCCCTTTCCTCCCTCCTCTTCCACCTCTCTGAGCCCTCACTCTCATCCACAGGGGTTCAGAGACAGGTGTGGTCCACATGGATGGGCTGCATGGCCTTTGGGGAAGAGCATGCAGCCACTCAGGGGCAGGTTCTTGGTGGAGGAAAGCAGGGAGGCCACCCATGGCACCCCTGCCTCACTGAGGACATTCAGGAACCCAGTCACCTGGTCACCGTGCACCAGGAACAGCACATACTTGAATGAGAACTCCCTCCCACCAATGGAGATATGCTAAAACCTACAAGCTGGCTTAAAGACTTTAACAAAATAAGAAACCATGTGCCTGACAGAGTCTTGGTGCTCCAGCCAGGTGTCAGGCCTGAGCATCTGAGGTGGGAGAGCTGAGCTCAAATCACTGGACAACTACAGACTTCCTGGCCCCATCTACTGTCATTTGGTGAAAGCTCACTGAGAGATCTGCATCTCAGTGCTAAGACCCAGCTCCACCCAATGGCCAGCAAGTTCCAATGCTGCATGCCCAATACCAAACAACTAGCAGACAGGAACACAATGCCACACATTAGCAGAGAGGATGCCTAAAATAATACTAAGTTCACAGACATCCCAAAACACACCACAAGACACAGGCCTGCCCACTAGAAAGACAAGATCCAGCCTCACCCACAAGAGCACAGGCACAAGTCCCCTCCACCAGGAAGCCTACTCAACTCACTGAACCAACCTCACCCACTGGGGCAGACACCAAAAACAATGGTAACTACAAACCTGCAGCCTGAACAAAGGAAATACCAAATACAGTGAGTTAAACAAAATGAGAAGACAGAGAAATATGCAGCAGATGAAGGAACAAGGGAAAAACAACCAGACCATACAACTGAAGAGTAAATAGGCAGTCTAACTGAAAAAGAATTCTGAGAAATGGTAGTAAAGATGATCCAAAATCTTGGAAATAGAATGGAGAAACTACAAGAAAAGTTTAACAAGGACCTAGAAGAACTAAGGAGCAAACAAACAATGATGAACAACACAATAAATGAAATTTAAAATTCTCTAGATGGAATCAATAGCAGAATATCCAAGGCAGAAGAACGGATAAGTGACCTGGAAGATACAATAGTGGAAATAACTACTGCAGAGCAGAATAAAGAAAAAAGAATGAAAAGAATTGAGGATAGTCACAGTGACTTCTGGGATGACAGTTAATGCACCAACTTTCAAATTATATGGGTCCCAGAAGAAGAAAAGAAAAAGAAAGGGTCTGAGAAAATATTTGAAAAGACTATAGTTGAAAACTTCCCTAACATGGAAAAGGAAATAGTCAATCAAATCCAGAAAGCACAGAGAGTCACATAAAAGTTAAATCCAAGGAGAAGCATGACAAGGCGCATACTAATTAAACTATCAAAAATTAAATACAAAGAAAAAGTATTAAAAGCAATAAGGGAAAAGCAAAAAATAACACACACTGGAATCTCCATAAGGTTAACAGCTGATCTTTCATCAGAAATTCTGAAAGCCAAGGGAGTGGCAGGACATACTTAAGGGAGTGGCAGGACTTACTTAAAGTGATGAAAGGGAAAAACCTACAACCAAGATTATTCTACTCAGCACAAGGATCTCATTCAGTTGCGACGGAGAAATTAAAACTTTTACAGAGAAGCAAAAGCTAAGAGAATGCAGCACAACCAAACCAGCTCTACAACAAATGCTAAAGGAAGTTCTCTAGGCAGTAAACACAAGAGAAGGAAAAGACCTACAATAACAAACAGAAAACAATTAAGATAATGGTAATAGGGACATACATATCGATAATTACCTTAAATGTAAATTAATTAAATGCTCTGAACAAAAGACATGGACTGGCTGAATGGATACAAAAAATGACCCGTATATATGCTGTCTACAGGAGGCCCACTTCAGACCTACAGACACATACTGAAAGTGAGGAGATGGAAAAAGATATTCCATGCAAATGGAAATCAAAAGAAAGCTGGAGTAGCAATTCTCATATCAGACAAAATAGACTTTAAAATAAAGACTATTACAGAGACAAAGAAGGACACTACATAATGATCAAGGGATCAATCCAAGAAGAAGATATAACAACGGTAAGTATTTATGCACCCAACATAGGAATATCTGAAAACATAAGGCAAAGGCTAACAGCCATAAATGGAGAAATCAACAGTAATACAATAAGAGTAGGGGATTGTAACACCCCACTTTCACCAATGGACAGATCATCCAAAATGAAAATATATAAGGAAACACAAGCTTTAAATGGTACATTAAACAAAATGAACTTAATATTTATAGGACATTCCATCCAAAAACAACAGGATACACTTTCTTCTCAAGTGCTCAGGAACATTCTCCAGGATAGATCATATCTTGGGTCACAAATCAAGCCTTGGTAAATTTAAGAAAATTGAAATCATATCAAGTATCTTTTCCAACCACAAAGCTATAAGATTAGGTATCAATTACAGGGGAAAAAAACCTGTAAAAATTACAAACACATAGAGGCTAAACAATACACTACTAAATAACCAAGAGGTCACTGAAGAAATCAAGGAGGAAATCAAAAAATACCTAGAAACAAATAACAATGAAAACATGCTGACCCAAAACCTATGGGTTGCAGCAAAAGGACCTCTAAGAGGGGAGTTTGTAGCAATATAATCTACTTCAAGGAACAAGAAAAATCTCAAATAAACAACCTAACCTTACACCTAAAGCAATTAGAGAAAGAACAGCAACAACAAAAAAACCCCACAACATTAGCAGAAGGAAAGAAATCATAAAAATCAGATCAGAAATAAATGAGAAAGAAAAGAAGGAAACGGTAGCAAAGATCAATAAAACTAAAAGCTGGTTCTTTGAAGAGATAAACAAAATTGATAAACATTTAGCCAGTAAAAGGGGAGAAGACTCAAGTCAACAGAATTAGAAATGAAAAAGGAGGAGTAACAACTGACACTGCAGAAATACATAGGATCATGAGAGATTACTACAAAAGTTCTCAAAATCTTCCAAAATATAGCAGAGAGAGGAACACTCCCAAACTCATTCTACAAGGCCACCATTACCGTGACACCAAAACCAGAAAAAAAGTGCTACAAAAAAAGAACACTACAGGCTGATATCACTGATGAACATAGATGGAAAAATCTTCAACAAAATACTAACAAACAGAATCCACCAGCACATGAGAAGGGTCATACACCATGATCAAGTGTGGTTTGTCCCAGGAATGCAAGGATTCTTCAATATACACAAATCATTGTGATACACCATGTAAACAAATTGAAGGATAAAAATCTTATGATCATCTCAATAGATGCAGAAAAAGCTTGTAACAAAATTCAACACTTAATTATGAAAAATACCCTCCAGAAAGTAGGCATAGAGGGAACATATACCTCAACATAATAAAGGCCATATATGACAAACCCAGAGCCAACGTCGTTCTCAATGGTGAAAACCTGAAACCATTTCCACTAAGATCAGGAACGAGACAAGGTTGCCCATCTCACTACTATTCAAAATAGTTTTGGAAGTTTTAGCCACAGCAATCAGAGAAGAAAAAGAAATAAAAGGAATCCAAATCGGAAAAGAAGAAGTAAAGCTGTCACTGTTTGCAGATGACGGGATACTATACATAGGGAATCCTAAAGATGCTACCAGAACACTACTAGAACTAATCAGTGAATTTAGTAAAGTAGCAGGATATAAAATTAAAGCACAGAAATCTATGGCATACCTATACCCTAATGTTGAAAAATCTGAAAGAGAAATTAAGGAAACATTCCTATTTACCATTGCAACTAAAGAATAGAATACCTAGGAATAAACCTACCTAAGGAGACAAAAGACCTGTATGCAGAAAACTACAAGACACTGATGAAAGAAATTAAAGATGATACAAACAGATGGAGAGATATACCATGTTCTTGGATTGGACGAATCAACATTGTGAATATGAGTATACTACCCAAAACAATCTACAGATTCAGTGCAATCCCTATCAAACTACGGCTGGCATTTTTCACAGAGCTAGAACAAAAGATCCCACAATATGTATGGAAACACAAAAGACCCTGAATAGCCAAGACTATCTTGAGAAAGAAAAATGGAGCTGGAGGAATCAGGCTCCCTGACTTCAGACTATACTACAAAGCTACAGTAATCAAGACACTATGGTACCAGCACAAAAACAGAAATATAGATCAATGGAACAGGATAGAAAGCCCAGAGATAAACCCATGCACCTATGGTCACCTTATTTTTGATAAAGGAGTCAAGAATATACAATGGAGAAAAGACAGCCTCTTCAATAAGTGGTGCTGGGAAAACTGGACAGCTACATGGAAAAGAATGAAGTTAGAACACTCCCTAACACCATATACAAAAATAAACTCAGAATGCATTAAACACCTAAATGTAAGGCCAGCTACTATAAAACTCTTAGAGGAAAACATAGGCAGAACACTCTATCACATAAATCACAGCAAGATCCTTTTTGATCCACCTCCCAGAGTAATGGAAATAAAAATGAACAAATGGGACCTAATGAAATTTAAAAGCTTTTGCACAGCAAAAGAAGCCATAAACAAGATGAAAAGACAACCCTCAGAATGAGAGAAAATATTTGCAAATGAAGTGACTGACAAAGGATTAATCTCCAAAATATACAAGCAGCTCATGCAGCTCAATATCACAAAAACAAACACTCCAACCCAAAAATAAACAGAAGATCTAAATAGTCATTTCTCCAATGAAGATATACAGATTTCCAACAAACCCATGAAAGGATGCTCAACTTCACTAATCATTAGAGAAATGCAAATTAAAACTACAATAAGGTATCACCTCACACCAGTCAGAATGGCCATCATCAAAAAATCTATAAACAATAAATGCCGGAGAGGGTGTGGAGAAAAGGGAACCCTCTTGCACTGTTGTTGGGAATGTAAATTGATACAGCCACTATGGAGAACAGTATGGAGGTTCCTTAAAAAACTAAAAATAGAACTACTGTATGACCCAGCAATCCCACTACTGGGCATATACCCTGAGAAGACCATAATTCAAAAAGAGTCATGTACCAAAATGTTCATTACAGCTCTATTTATAATAGCCAGGACATGGAAGCAAACTAAGTGTCCATTGACAGATGAATGGATAAAGAATATGTGGCACATATATACAGTGGAATATTACTCAACCATAAAAAGAAACGAAACTGAGTTATCTGTAGTGAGGTGTATGGACATAGAATCTGTCATACAGAGTGAAGTAAGTCAGAAGGAGAAGAATATATACGTATGCTAACACATATATATGGAATCTAAGAAAAAAAAAAGAAAAATTGTCCTGAAGAACCTAGGGGCAGGACAGGAATAAAGATGAAGCTGTAGAGAATGGACTTGAGGACACGGGGAGGAGGAAGGGTAAGCTGGGACAAAGTGAGTGAGTGGCATGGTCATATATACACTACCAAATGTAAAATAGATAGCTAGTAGGAAGCAACCATATAGCACAGGGAGATCAGCTCGGTGCTTTGTGACCACCTAGAGAGGTGGTATAGGGAAGGTGGGAGGGACTCACAAGAGGGAGGAGATATGCAGATATATGTATATGTATAGCTGATTCACTTTGTTATACAGCAGAAACAAACACAACATTGTAAAACAATTATACTCCAATAAAGATGTTAAAATAAATAAATAAAACCAGTCTCCACCCTCAAAGTCTTTACAACCCAAAGGGTTGTGAAGACTCAGAAAGACCTATTTTCAAGCCTTAATATATCCAGATGAGCTTGAATGGGTGACTTAAACTCTCTAAGCCTCAGATTCCTCATTTATAAAACAGGACAACCAGCAAAGAGCAGTACTATGAAGATAAATCAGATAATTTATACAATACACTCAGTATAGTGTCAGATACATATTAAGGGCTAAAGCAATATTAATTCATGTTAGTGTAATAATTATTTTATTAATGAGAAGTATATACCCAGGACCAAAAGGAGTGGTCCAGGAATGGGAGACATTAATATGGGCTTGAGTCATGTGACCATTCACAAAGGGAAGGTACAGCTTAGAAAGGAGTTATTCCAACCCTTTACATGAGCACAGGGTCAGAAAAGGACAGCAAAGAGGATCAGGTTGGAGAGCAGAGGACTCAGGCAGGGAGGAGGCACTGGAAGCTAACATTTGGAGCAGGCTGGAACTTGGTGGTTCTCGGGCTCCTATCAGCTTTAGCACAGGGTCCCCTGAACTTGAGTGTTTCTTCTGTTATGTCTTTTTCAATATTTTTATGAGATCCTGGCCTCGTGCATCAACCATATGGATGATGTTAGGTGGAAAAGAAACTTAATCTCCTATAATTCAGTTTCAAATATATCTTAATAGGCTAGAGTGATGAGCTGAATCTTACAAGATGTCATTTTTACAAAGATGAATATAAATTCCTACACTTATGTCTAAACAGCCAACTGCACAAAGTACCTGTGGTATGAATACGGCCCAGGAGAAAAGGAGACTAAGGAGAAACTAAGGAGAAAAGAAAACTAAGGAGAAACTAAGGAGAAAAGACCCAGAAGTTTTAGGAGACAAAAAATCTTAGTGGGTTGTGGCTGCCATCTTCAATGACACCAATAGAACCTGGGAAATAATTGTTTTATTTTTAGTTAACATTTATTTGATCACATCTGATGTATTGTCTTTAAATTTGAGCATCACATTTCAACAAGGAAATCAACAAATTAGAACATCCTACTCAGAAACAGATAATTAGAGCTGAAGGAACATCCATTTGTATGTGTATAGGAAGAAAAGGTAAAGAAGGCCAAATGTAAACTGGATATGTGAGACTGAACCGGACAGAAAAAAAACTGGGAAAAAACGGTTAGGAATCAGAGGTGTATAAAGTATGCTCTGAGGACTCTGAGTAACTTAGTCTAGTTGGAGTAGATATATAAAAAGCAATTATATCTCTTTTTTTCCTCTTCTTTGGATATGCAATGCTTTATACCTCTACACTGGAAGATAAGTTTTTACCCCACCTCTAGCCCCACTGAACCCACAAAGTAGCTAACAATTTATAAACCAACACAGGAGGAAGCTCACTTAGTAATGGAAACACGGGGGGAGAATAATTTTTGTTCTGTGAAAGGAAGATTCATTGTATTATCTTGTACGCCCTAAGTTACGCTTTTGTACTGGAACCCCATCCCCTCAGATGGGCTGGTAATGGAAAAAAACACTTTCTGGAAATCTCAGCTCTGCCCCTTTCTCACCGAGTTTCTTCCCAATCAGGTGAAGTGTGGTAAGACCTCTTACCCTGATTTGCTGATGCCAGTGAATGACCCAAGATTGTACTGTAAGATCGAGATTGTCAGCAAGGACCTGTGATTTTTCCAATCTCCTTTTCCCTTTTACCAGCCACTTCTTTCCACCACCACCACTACCAACAGAAGCAAACACAAATTGTGTTGCAGACACTTTCTTCAGTTCTCCAGAGCCCCATTTGTGGTGATATACCTTCCTAGGTAGGCCTTGGACCTTTCCTAGTTCCTGTCCCTCTGTCAGAAGTGACCGGTCTTACTAAAAGAAACCTACAAAAGAATGAATTTTCTAAACTAATTTGTGACCAAGGTTGTTATGGCCAAATAATGGTTTGATGTATTCTTCACCTTAGTTTCATCTAAGATGGAAGGGCCTTTTATCCAGAACTCAAAGTTGGGAAGCTCTCTTCCAACGCCCCAACTGAAACGCATACCTTAAGTCTGCACTCAGGTTGTTTGGGCCCTTGGGTTTCTGGGAACACAAAGGGTAGAAGCTTTTCTACTGGTGTTCAAATCATCGTGAGAAATAGGCCTCTCATACTGCTGTGGCTTTAGACAAGAGTAGAATAATAACACACATGGTGGAAGCTATAAACTCTGGGCTAAAACTTCTCAGGAAATGTTCACCTGCTTTAATCAGGCCACACCAAAAAGAAAATAAAGATCACCGTCTAAACAGATAGACAAGAATGACAAACTAGGGAGCTAAAGGGTGCTAAACACCCAGGCTATTTTTGCAAAGCTCATAAGCTCACCTTACGGAACAAAGCCCATCAAAACAGATGACACCCATATACACCCCCACATAAAGAAGCAGAAAACCAAGATTAAGCCAAGACTGCAAATGTGCACTTAGGGACCCCTGGGTTTCATGATAGGCAGTAGTCAGACTGGTATCCCCAGCTGCCTACAAGGAAGAGGCATATTTGGGGCTAAGTCAAAAAGTCAGTCCAGACTTTACCTTTCCTTCCAATGAGAAAGAAACTCTGCAACAAATGTTGAATATTTACCCCAATTCCTGCCTTGCTCCTTTTCTGAGTGTGACTTTGTATATAAAAGGACTCTGAAGTCCAAAGACTGAGGAGATCTAGGAGGATGCTAATTGGATAACATGCCCATAAAGGGCACTTGAAGGATTCTTCCAGCATCCCCTGGAGCATTCTGATAGGGATACGGGAAAGGGACAAAGTAGGTGATTAAATAGTTAATTCCACTAAGGAATTGTAAGTAAATAAAAGAGTATGGGAGACCCCTGTAAGTTAATGATCATCCAAGAAAGCAGGCTTTCTTTGCAACAAAACCATGCAACAGAAGCATGAGACATGCCCCAAAACAATAAAACAATGGTAAAATGAGACCCACATCCTGCCCAGTGAGGTCAGTAAGTTAATGATTCCTAGGACACGCTCCTCTGCACACACTAAAAACAAAATTATAGGAAAGGGTGACATTATATTGAAAGCTGAGATGATTTACCATATTTTGTTACCAAAATATGTTACCATTTATTTTGCTCATTTCCATTGTACCATGACAGTCCCGGCTTGACCATGCAGAGATAAGAAAACTCCTCAGCGGACATGGAGGAGGAACTGATGATGGAAGCTCGACGTCTACTCAAGAATGAGGAAGAATGTGGTCTTCTCCCCCTCCCCACTTTTCCTTTGATTATAAAACTGTAGCCCACTAGGTTCTTGGGTGTGGCACCCTCTCGTCTGCCCACTTGTAAGGCTCACAAGCATCCTGTTCTAATAAATCACTTCTTATCTGTCACTTTGCCTCTAGCTGAATTCCTTCTACACTGAGACATAAAGAACCAGAGCTCCTCAGAACACCCCCACACCCGAGATGCCACCTAGCGATTTCAATGCTACAGTTGTTGGAAGGAATTAGAGGCCAGTCCCATATACCCTTCCTGAAAATACTGGCCTTCAGCCTTCCCCTCAGTTCCATCCCTCAGATCCCTGATATAACAACACACAAACACCTTTCCTCCAGCAACATACAAAATAGCAACCAGGAAACACACCACCTCCGACCTCAGCAATACAACACTACAGCCAACAAAAGTGACTGACACTTAGGAGCACTTACTATGTGCTAGACACCATTCTGCTCATGTGAAATGTAACATCTCATTTAAACTCATTTTTAAAAGATGTACTTGGCAGGTGAGGGAACTGAGACACCCAAAGTTTAAAGGGCCTTGCCCACGTCAAATGACTGACTAATGGAAGAGCCAGCCCTACTTTAACTAATAAGCTCTACTGGCTCCTGATAGCTATACAAGCTGATCCCAGTATTAACCTGCCCTGAAAACTTCTTTCTTGAAGCCACACTTCCTCTATCCAATATTCCACTTTCTCCCAATGTTCCCCTTCTCCCCCAATATCCTAGGACATTTCTTTGAGCACTCCTGCTATTTATTGATGGTAAGTGATGCCCAGTTACCCCACAATCCTGGACCTCATCCTCAGATACATCAAAAAAGTACTGCTAATGCATTTGACCCCCAACCTCCCAGTTCCTATCCTCCTTGCTTGCACCAATCCCTACCTGCAGACTCAAGCCAACGTCACACCTTTTCCTCACTCATAATTGCCCCACCTCCAAGATTCCCATCTGGCAGCCTTCCCTCTGGATGACAAATATGTTTCCATTCACCATAGCTATTCCTGCTGTACATGCCCTTCCCATCACCATTCCTGCATATTGTACTTTGCTCACTTCCCACAGCCTATTGATCCCCTGCCAACTACACCATGGAGAGCCAACCTAAGAAGGCTTACATTCAGTCATGGTTCTCACTCTCTCCCCATTCCTGTGCCTCAATTCCTCTTGCTCCTCTTACCCTTGTGCAATCACAGCATCTTTATTCCACCCTGTGCTTGCTCAATTAATTAAAATTTCCACTAATGCATTATTAATTGAGATATGGTGTCATCTATCACAAAGCAAATAAATATTTTTCAAATTTAACACACTATGCTAATACAGTTATGGTGAAATAGCACTTTCACATATTGCTGGTTGTGATAAAAAAATTAACACATTCTTCTGGAAGGTATATGTAAATCGAGTCCTTTTAAAGTCAAGACTATGTAAATTTGTGTCTAAATAATTTCCTATTAAAATTCATACCACTTTACTTGGTAATTTGGTTTCTATAAATCTATACTAAGTAAATAATTAGTCCCCCAAAGTCGTGTCCATGCCCCTCTAAACCTACCCAAATCTACACAGTTATCAAGACCCAGAGCAATTTCCTCCACCTCCGTGAAATTTTAAGGTCACAAAAAGCTGTCTCTTCTTTGAATAGCTAATGCACTCGGTGTCTCTGCTTCCCATGCCTGGCATTGCTGGCTATCAATTTATTCAGATTCAACAAGCTTTTATGCTACATACTCACAATGGACTGGGAGGTATATTAGCACTGGGGAGACAAAGGATAATATGATATGACTTATGACCTTGATAGATCAGCCCTTATCCTTCTCCCTAACCAAGCTGAGGTATCCTTGTAGGCAAGGACATTGGTTTACTTATTTTTTATATATGAAGAACCTAACATAAGACCTCACAAAAATGCAGCAGTTACTTAATAAACTTTTTCCTTAGAGATTCATTTAAGGATACAAAATGGTGTCCTCAATCCCAGAACCCTTATTCCAAAAGGTTCTATCATGGTAAACTGAGTAACATGGTAACATGGTAAACATGGTAAACATGAATCAACTGAGATTCTCTCAACTGTGGATAGTCTGGCTTTGACTGGTGAATATTTGGGGAAGAATTTAATTTTCAGGGTAAACAATGATCTATATTTCCTCTTACGTATGACACAAAAATAAGGTTCCACCCCCCAAAAAAATTTTACTTAGAAAATTATATTTCTACATACCTAGAATATAATTAAACCCCAAAGACAAATAGGCATACTCATCATTTATTAAAGGTCTATGGCTATATTATCTACACTTTTCCTATGAGGCTATCAAACCTCAGAGAAGTTAACAGATGATAAAACTAGTAAGTAGTAGATCAAAAATTTATTCCCAGATCCCTTCCCATTGCACTATGCTATTTTCCTAATGTACATATGTATGTGTTTTAGAAATAGACATTCCTAGGGGAAGTTTTTTCTGTGTATCTCAAAATACCCAAATGCCACTAAAAGTAACTCAAAGATGAGAAACAGAAGACTTCCTGTTAGGAGGGTGCCCTTTCTTTTATCTCTAGCTCTGCCCACCTCCTCTCCCACCCCAACATTCACATCATATTAACTTTTTCTACTTCTCATTTTGACTGAGTTTTCCTTCTGAGGTCATTGTGCTTATTTTCACTTTACAAAAGGTCTATTCGTGGAAAGGATAAGCTAGGACAGAGGCTGGTGCATGGAGCATGAACCTTTCAAGGTACCTGGACTCTTTAAAGATGTCAATAGAAAAATAAGGTCCTAATAAGAAACAAAAGGCTCACTCAGATTAGGATAAAGACGACTGAACAAAGGAATTGTTTACAAATAAAATGTCTCTTTTGTAAATAAGTTTTTTTGGTAAATGGTTGTTACTTCTCCCAGATGTGAGGAGACAAGTAGAAGGAGAAGATGCAGGAAGGAGAGAAGTCCACCTTATGAGGAGCAGTAGAGTCAGCCCAAGATGACCTCATAGAGGGAGAGCCTGGAGAATAAATATCCTGACCTCACTCTCTTCCCTCCCTCTGATTTCCTGCCAGGGATCCCAACTGACCAAATCCAATAGGATATCTCTTCCTGTGGGCACAGGAGACCACTGATATAATTCATGCAGGTCAGCCTCTGCAGGCAGAGAGCAGGGTAGGAAAGTACAGAGAGGTATGAAAAATGGATTAAGTGGAGTAAGAGATATCCAGCACAAATAGTGAGAGTCATCCTCAAAGATTTGTCAAGTATCACATCTTTCGCATGGAGGATAGAACTTTTAAATGCACAAAGTCAGTACTATGAAGGAATGTTAGACTCAAGATGAGAAATGTCTAAGATATAGGGTGTGCTAATAGAGTCCATACACATTTAGTTATGGATAGTTGGATATTAACAAGTATTATTATTATTATGTAATAATAATAATATTTGATTTTCTTATAATTAGAAATGTACAAAATACCCACCACCAGAACCAAAACATTGTCAACAATGGCATACACAAGAGTAACACATATTTTGTCATATTAGCATCTTGGAAGAGTTCATATTTTATTGGGAGATTTTGTAGTATATAGGGAATAGAAGCATGGACACAAATCATAGTGAGGACAGAGCACCAGATCTTGGAAGTAGAAGACCAACTGACTCCTGTGGGGCATCCACCCCCTAAATCTTTTAGAAGTCCCACTCCTTAATACCTCTGTATTACTAGCCTCTGGCGTATCTATCACTTGAGCCCATCACAGTCTCATAGAAGGGAACCGCAAACATATACTTCAAGCCCTTTTCATCACAATCATGCTCGGCCTTTATTTTACCCTACTCCAAGCATCAGAATACTAGGAGCTCCATTCACAATCTCAGACGGAATCTACGGATCCACCTTCTCTGTGGCCACAGGCTTCCATGGACTACACGTCATCATCGGATCCACTTTCCTCATTATTTGTTTTATACGCCAAATAAAATTCCACTTCACATCAAGCCATCACTTCGGTTTCGAAGCCGCTGCTTGATACTGACATTTCGTAGACGTTGTATGACTATTTCTCTACGTATCTATCTATTGATGAGGTTCATAGTCCTTTTAGTATTAATAAGTACAACTGACTTCCAATCAGTTAGTTTCGGTGCACCCCGAAAAAGAACAATAAATCTCCTATTAACACTACTAAAAAATACAACGCTAGCCTTACTACTCGTATTTATCGCTTTTTGACTCCCTCAACTAAACATATATGCAGAAAAAGCAAGCCCCTATGAATGCGGTTTCGACCCCGTAGGATCTGCTCGTCTACCTTTCTACATAAAATTCTTTCTAGTAGCAATTACCTTTCTTCTCTTTGATTTAGAAATCTCCCTCCTACTTCCCCTCCCCTGAGCAACCCAAACAAATAACCTAGGAACAATACTTACTATAACCTTATTCTTAATCTCACTACTAGCAGCCAGTTTAGCCTACGAATGAACCCAAAAGGGCTTAGAATGAGACAAATATGGTACTTAGTTTAAAATAAAACAAGTGATTTCGACCCACTAGACTGTGATTCAAACTCACAAATACCAAGTTTCTCTAATCCATATAAACATCCTAATAGCCTTCACCATATCCCTTACGGGCCTATTAGTATACCGATCCCACCTAATATCCGCACTACTCTGCTTAGAGGGTATAATATTATCCCTGTTCATTCTAGCAGCTCTCACAATCCTAAACTCACACTTCACCCCAGCCAGCATGATTACCAATTATTCTCCTAGTATTCGCAGCCTGTGAAGCAGCCATCAGACTAGCCCTACTAGTCATAATCTCCAACACATACGGCACTGACTACGTACAAAATTTCAATCTCCTCCAATGCTAAAATTCATCATTCCTACCATCGTACTAATACCTCTAACCTGATTATCAAAAAACAACTCTATCTGAATTAATACCACAACTCATAGCCTACCAATCAGCTTTACAAGCCTACTCCTCCTTAATCAACTCAACGACAACAGCCTCAATTACTCCCTAACATTCTTCTCCGACCCCCTCTCCACACCACTCCTAATCCTAACAATATGACTCCTTCCCTTAATACTAATAGCAAGCCGATCCCACCTTCTCAAAGAACCACTCGTCTGAAAAAACTTTACATTCCAGTACTGATTACATTACAAACACTCCTAATTATTACATTCGCCGCCACAGAACTAATCCTATTCTACCTCATATTTGAAGACACACTAATCCCCACTCTCATCATTATTACCCGCTGGGGTAACCAAACAGAACAACTCAATGCAGGACTCTACTTCCTATTTTACACACTAATAGGGCCCCTTCCCTTATTAGTAGCATTAACATACCTACAAAATACAACAGGATCTCTAAATTTTCTATTACTACAACACTGAACCCAACGGCTATCCACTTCCTGATCCGATATCCTCATATAACTAGCCTGTATAGTAGCTTTCCTAGTAAAAATACCCCTCTACGGACTACAGCTTTGACTACCCAAAGCACACGTAGAAGCCCCTATCACAGGTTCAATAGTCCTTGCAGCTGTACTACTAAAACTTGGAGGCTACGGCATACTACGAGTTACATCAATTCTTAACCCTTTAACAGAACATATGGCCTACCCTTTCCTCATGCTTTCCTTGTGAGGAATAATCAAAACCAGCTCTATCTGTTTACGTCAAACAGACCTAAAGTCACTCATCGCATACTCTTCAGTCAGCCAGATAGCACTCGTTATCGCAGCCATCCTTATCCAACTCCCCTGAAGTTACATAGGAGCTACCGCTCTAATAATCGCCCATGGCCTCACAGCCTCTATACTCTTCTGCCTGGCAAACTCGAACTATGAACGAATCCATAGCCGAACCATAATCCTAGCACGGGGCCCACAAATCTTTCTCCCACTAATAGCCACCTGATGACTACTAGCAAGCCTAACAAACCTCGCTCTACCCGCCACCATCAACCGAATCGGAGAACTACTCGTGGTTATATCAGGCTTCTCATGATCAAACCTCACTATTATCCTAATAGGAACAAATATTGTAATTACAGCCCTCTACTCCCTATATATGCTAATCACAACACAATGCGGCAAACACACTCACCATATCAACAACCTCACCCCCTCAGGCACGTGAGAACATGCCTTAATAGCCCTACCCATCATTCCCCTATTACTTCTATCACTAAACCTCAAAATTATCCTAGGCCCCCTTTACTGTAAATATAATTTAAAGAAAACACTAGTTTGTGAAACTAGTAACAGAAGATCAAAGCTTCTTATCTACCAAAAACGTATTGCAAGAACTGCTAACTCATGCCCCCACACCTAACAATGTGGCTTTTTCAAACTTTTAAAGGATAACAGTTATCCATTGGTCTTAGGAACCAAAAAATTGGTGCAACTCCAAATAAAAGTAATAAACCTATTCATTTCCTCTGCTTTACTCACAGTACTAATATTAACTGCCCCAATCATAATATCCAACACAAACCTCTACAAAAGCAACAAGTACCAACACTATGTAATATTATCCTTTCCGCCTTCATCACTAGCCTAATCCCAACAATAATATTTCTTCACACAAACCAAGAAGCACTCATTTCAAACTGACACTGAATTACCATCCAAACCCTTAAACTAACACTTAGCTTCAAAATAGACTACTTTACACTCATATTTATACCCGTGGCACTGTTCATCACATGATCTATCATAGAATTCTTAATATGATATATGCACTCTGACCCCCACATCAACCAATTCTTCAAATACCTACTCATCTTCCTTATCACTATACTTATCCTCGTTACAGCTAATAATCTCTTTCAACTCTTCATTGGATGAGAAGGAGTAGGCATTATATCCTTCTTACTCATCGGCTGATGATTTGGACGGACAAACGCAAACACAGCGGCCCTTCAAGAAATCTTATACAATCGCATCGGAGATATCGGATTCCTCATGTCAATAGCATGATCTTTATTTAACCTAAATGCATGAGATTTGCAACAAATCTTCACACTCAACCAAAACTCCTCAAATCTTCCTCTTGTAGGACTCGTACTAGACGCAGCTGGAAAATCAGCCCAATTTGGACTTCACCCCTGACTCCCTTCAGCAATAGAAGGCCCCACCCCAGTCTCAGCCCTACTCCACTCAAGCACAATAGTTGTAGCACGGATTTTCCTACTTATCCGCTTCCACCCTCTAATAGAAAACAATAAACTCATTCAAACAATAACTCTTTCTCTAGGTGCCCTCACGACCTTATTCACAGCCATCTGTGCCCTCACCCAAAACGATATCAAAAAAATTATTGCTTTCTCCACCTCCAGCCAACTGGGCCTAATAATAGTAACAATTGGTCTCAACCAGCCTTACCTGGCATTTCTACACATTTGCACACACGCCTTCTTCAAGGCCATATTATTCTTATGCTCTGGCTCTATCATTCATAACCTAAACAACGAACAAGACATTCGAAAAATAGGAGGACCATACAAAGCCCTTCCCTTCACCACAACTGCCCTTATTATTGGCTGCCTCGCGCTAACAGGAATACCATTCCTCACGGATTCTACTCTAAAGACCTCATGATCGAAGCCGCCACTTTGTCTTATACCAACGCCTGAGCCCTATTATTAACTCTAACCGCTACCTCCCTCACAGCTATTTATAGCACTCGCATTGTCTTCTTTACACTACTAGGACAACCTCACTTCCCTCCCTTCACGAACATTAATGAAAATAATCCCCTATTAATTAACCCTATCAAATGCCTATTAATCAGAAGTATCTTCGCTGGATTTATTCTGTCCAACAATATTCCTCCAATAACGACTCCTTTAATAACCATACCCTTGCACCTAAAACGAACAGCTCTCGCAATAACAACCTTAGGCTTTATTCTCGCATTCGAAATTAACATCTACACACAAAACTTAAAATACGTATACTCATCAAACTCCACTAAATTTTCCACTCTATTAGGATATTTCCCCACAATTATACATCGCCTACCCCCTCACCTAAACCTATTAATAAGCCAAAAACTAGCAACCTCCTTACTAGACCTAACCTGAATAGAAATCATCTTACCAAAAACTACAGCCTTTATTCAACTACAAGCCTTTATTCAAAGGCTTCCATACTAACCTCAAACCAACAAGGTCTTATCAAACTTTACTTTTTATCTTTCCTTATCACTATTACACTTGGTATACTCTTATTTAGTTACCCCGAGTACTCTCCATAATAACTACAACACCAATAAAAAATGACCAACCTGTAACAATAACCAATCAAGCGCCATAACTATGTAAAGCAGCAATTCCCATAGCTTCCTCACTACAAATCCCCAAATCTCCTGTACCATAAATAACCCAACCCCCCAACCCACTAAACTCAAACACAATATCCACCTTCTCACTCTCTAAAACATATAACGCTACTAAAAACTCTGCCACTAAACCTAAAAGAAACGCTCCCAACACAACTTTATTAGAAACACAAACCTCAGGGTATTGCTCAGTAGCCATAGCTGTCATGTAACCAAACACAACCAACATTCCCCCCAAATAAATCAAAAATACTATTAAACCTAAAAATGAACCACCAAAGCTAAAGACAATCCCACACCCAACACCACCACCCACAATCAACCCTAAAACCCCATTAATAGGCGAAGGCTTCGAAGAAACCCCCACAAGACTAATTACAAAAATAATGCTTATAATAAAAACAATGTGGGCTTCCCTGGTGGCGCAGTGGTTGAGAGTCCGCCTGCCAATGCAGGGGACACGGGTTTGTGCCCCGGTCCGGGAGGATCCCGCATGCCGCGGAGCGGCTGAGCCCGTGAGCCATGGCTCCTGAGCCTGCGCTTCCGGAGCCTGTGCTCCACAACGGGAGAGGCCACAACAGTGAGAGGCCTGCATACCACAAAAAAAAAAAAAAAAAAAAAAACAATGTATGTCATCATTATTCTCACATGGACTTCAACCATGACCAATGACATGAAAAATAATCGTTGTTATTCAACTACAAGAACATCAATGACCAACATTCGAAAAACACACCCACTAATAAAAACCCTCAATTACACGTTTATTGATCTCCCCACCCCGTCAAACATCTCTTCATGATGGAACTTTGGCTCCCTACTTGGCCACTGCCTAATCATACAAATCCTAACAGGCCTATTCCTAGCAATACACTACATACCAGACACAACAACTGCCTTCTCATCTGTCACGCATATCTGCCGAGACATTAATTATGGCTGAATTATTCAATACTTACATGCAAACGGAGCTTCTATATTCTTCATCTGCCTTTATGCCCACGTAGGACATGGCCTATACTATGGTTCCCACGCCTTCCAAAAAACATGAAATATTGGAGTAATACTACTATTCACAGTTATAGCTCCCGCATTCGTAGGCTACTTCCTACCCTGAGGACAAATGTCATTCTGAGGCGCAACCGTTATTACTAACCTCCTATCAGCAATCAGGCTCCATGTCGCACCATGGACTTCAGAGTTGTCACCAGTAAAATGGGAGAAATACAATACACTCTTCTCCCCGCAAGAGTGTTGTTGTAATAGACACATGAAAGTCCTGAATAAATTATAAAGTGCTGCACACATATGCCTTTTATTGTTGTCTCATTATATAGGTCTGTCAGCTCTTCCCAGTAGACTGAAAACATTTTGGGGACAGAGACCACTCATTCTCCATAGTGTCTACGATACAGCCTGGCATATACTAGTTGCTCAGTACATAGTTTGTTGATACACAAATACAAGTCAGTACTTTCCAAATATTTAATGGAATTCAGTCATGCCACCATCCCTAAATACAGTGGTTTTACTTAAAGAAACAAAGATACAAGATTAGAGACTCTTCGTGAAATTATTATGAAATTGTTATTAGTGCATTAGTGCATGCCAGAGCATGTTATGAAGCAAGTTCTTTTTGCATAAAACCCATCGGTGGAAAGGATAAGCCAGAGGAGGGGCAGACATGTGGACTCATTGCTAGAAGAAAAGAGTATCAATCAAGGTCCCAAGAGGAAGTAGTGCCCTTGCCAGTCCAGGCACTCAGCACAAGCACAGGTGCAGGTGTACTTGGGCCCAAAGCCACCTCACCTCCCTCCAGAGATCTTCTCCCCCAGAAAGCCATCCGTGCTCTTGCAAGTTTTCTCAACATTATTCCTCTCCGCCGATACTCTTTTGTTGCTGGCTGTTAAAATGGAAACCTTTTATGGTGTATATAAGCCAGAGGTGACACAATTAAATGAAACTATTTGTCATATAAAATTTATATCAGCAGGAATTAAATGTCAAATAACTTAGGACTGACAGCCTCTACTGAGTCATAAAGACTCTAAATTAGTCTTGGGAAGGGTATTCTCATCCAGTCCCTAATAAACTCTACTCCACCTAAGACTTACTTTCCAAAGTGCTGGAAGGAGAATGTCAAGGATGAGGTTGTCTTATCCCTCACAAAAAGTTAAGTGGAGATTAAATGTTCATCCCGTACTAACTACGGAGAGTGCAGCGTAAGAAAATGTAAATCTTGTTTCTGTTTTAATTGTATGTCGTTGGGCCAACTACACCACGTCTCTAATTTTCAGGTAATACCACCCACTATTCCTCACAGCTTCAGGAAACTACTTTTTTAACTAATGGAGTCTATTTTCTAGAGCAATTTTAGGTTTACAAAAAAATTGAACAGAAAGTACAGAGAACTGCCATATACCCCTCCCTCTTCCATGCTCTCAGTTTCTCCCATGATTAACATCTTTCATTCATGTGGAACCTTTGTGACAATTGATGAATCAATATTGATACATTGTTATTAACTAATAATAATAGTTTACATTAAGGTTCACTTTGTGTTGCATAGTTATGGGTTTCGACAAACGTTTAATGTCATAAATCTGTCCTTACGGTATCATACAGAATAGTTTCACTGTCCTAAAAAATTGGCTGTTCATGAAAAAAATTTAAGAATGAAGTGAAATAATGAAGGGGTATTTTTTTGGCCTATAAAACTCCAGGTAAGTGTCAGGCAAGTGTCACAGAGATGGGTTTCCTTCATCCATTTATTTAACATAATACTAAATATTGGAGACACAAGATGAATAAGACACAGCTCCATCCCATGGGCACTGGGAAATGTGCACATAAATGACACCACAGATTGCAATGATCTTCATAGTAAAGGTGTCTAAAGAACTAACACAGTTAACATGCATCAAGTATTGATTCTGCACCAGGAAGAATTCCATGCTTTATATCATTTTATACCATTAAAAACCCACAGCCACTGTTGTGGTAGACACTCTCCTCATCTACCTTTTATATATGAGGTCCCAATAGAAGTCAATGAGCATCTCTGCTGGGAACACATATGAGCTCCAGAGAAGAGGTGACTGAGCTGAGTTTTTAAAACATTTGGAGTCCCCCAGCACATGGCAGGGGAAAGGGTATGCAGAACAGAAGGAGCAAAGGGAAGAAGGGCACAATGAGGTCACAGTGCTCACATGTGTTCAGATGTCCGAGTGCATCAATGTGTTCAGACAACAGGCAAGAAGGAGGTTGCAGCAAGAGATGAGGGTGAAGAGAAAGGCAAAAGTCAACCATGAGAGGTTTGTTACCAACTCCAACTGCTCGCAGAACTCATACTGCTCACTGAACAACAGGCCAATAAGTCGAGAGATGAGTTGCTGGGGTAAGGAATAGTGACTTTACTCGGAAAGCCAGCAGACAAAGAAGATGGTGGACTAGTGTCCCAAAGAACCATCTTGCCTGGGTTTAAATGTTAATTTCCTTTATAGAACAAAGTGGGTAGGTGAGCAGGTAAAGTAAAAAAGATGATAAGCTGTTGCAAATATTTCCTTGTTCCACCAGACTCTGGAGGGGATGTGTTAATTTCTTCTTTCCTGCAGCCATTCACAGGATGTTTCCTGTGAGCTAAACAAAGGTATTTTAACTTAACACTCAAGCATGGGAGGCAGGGCTCCTGGAGATGGGCCATTATGTATTCTTTATGCTATAGCAACATCCCTTTAGTGATTAACTTGTAGCAAAAGCAATAGAATACAAAGGTTAAAGTAAAAGAAACAGATCCAATACAGAGTCAGATTTGTTCTTCCCCATTACAGTCTTGGGCGTGCTGCTCAGGAGTTGGTTCTTTAATCTATGGGAAGGTTTACGTATTATTTATTTAGCCTTTTGGAGAAATTTTTCTCAAGCAGGCTGTAGAACAAGTGGGAGAGCTGGAGGGCCAACAGGCTCAGCAGCCAAGAATTTAGACAGACATGAATTCTGGGCATCAGTTAGGACTCTGGTGGGCATCAGCTTCAGAACTTGGAGTCCAGCATGCATCTTTGCCAGCATCAGCATTATGGTCTGTCACATCATCAGCCAAACAGGGGAGACACTGTCAGATAAGATTAGAAGATAATATTTTTAAATATATCCCAATTTATTTTTTCTCAGGGATTATTTTATCACCATCATTTGGCTTCCTCCAACATTAAATATAGAGCGAAAGTATGTGACTAATTACCTCAGAGAAGATAATATGCAACAAGAAAAGGCTGTAGGTAGTCTTTTGTAAACCTATAGCCTGTGCAAACACACACACACATGCACACACACACAAAATATCTCTTGAAAACCATGACTTTCAGAGGCAGGAGCCAGGCGCTTGACAGAGGGCAGTATTTTTGTTATTCTAAAAATCTTGACTTAAATACTAAATAACTGTCATCTCATGGAAAAAGCCTAGCATTTCTAGATAAATAATGTATTGGAAAGAGAATGCAGAATATGTAAGAGCCAGGTAGGTCCCACCCAAAAGTTTCACAAGTTTTACCAGCTGGAACAAGGTCTTACCCTTCCGAGAGAATGTGACTGCACCAGGCCAAGAATTCTGGAGAATAATTGAGACAGGCTGGGACCTGGGACCCTTTGCTGCAGTGTTTGACCTGGACAAACATCTCCTCAAGCAACAAAATAGAAAGAAACTATGAGGGACTAAAAATAAGTGTGTGCATGCACAGTTGGGGCAAATTAAGGACAACAAAATACAAAGAGACCAAAAACCCAACTGCCATTTCTGAAAAGCCAGGAGCAAAAACAGGGTACATGCCCCCTACACACAACAGCACCAAAGCGGTGGGCAAACTACCTAAGCCACCCCTCCGACCTGACCCCTGGACCCACCACTACCTTCACCCCATATAAGGAACCAGCTCCCCCCCTAATCCCCCCAACCCCTGCTCAGGGAGTGAGCAGGCAAGCAAGGGAAACTGTTGCTTGTTCTTGTCC
The DNA here is from genome assembly GCF_003031525.2 of Neophocaena asiaeorientalis asiaeorientalis. Classification (NCBI taxonomy): domain Eukaryota; kingdom Metazoa; phylum Chordata; class Mammalia; order Artiodactyla; family Phocoenidae; genus Neophocaena; species Neophocaena asiaeorientalis. Next base: position 1,444,354 of record NW_020173116.1, read on the forward strand.
CCATTTGCTACAGCAGGGGCCCCAATAAAGCCTTGCCTGAATTTTTTGTCTGGCCTCTGATCAATTTTTATAGATTAAGGGAGCCAAGAACTCTGGTCAGTAACATAGTGGCCCCTGCAGCAGCCTTTGGTCACAAATTAAATGGGAGATGGTGTGTAAATATCCTTCATCCCTTGGTGGGGGTGGGTAGGGCAACTCTCACACATGTTCTCTGCTGACTCTCAGAATTGCCAGTAGGATTAAGCCCCAGTTACTTACACAGAAAACTCACTCTATAACACAACCCTCACTGGCTGCCTTCCCTTCCTTGTATACGTTCCATTTCCTACTGAAGTTTCCTGGGGGGGTCATCTCCCAAATTAACTACACACAAGAATCCTCGTCTCAGAAACTGATTTGGAAAGATATCTTGTAACATGAGTTAAATCAATAAATCTGTAGCATTAGGAGAAGAAAGATGGGGAGAGTTCATGTCTAAGGGCCTTAACTTTCTCTGTGATAATAGGAAACAAAGCCATCTTTGCAGAATAAATTTGAGGAGTGGCTGGAGTTGCATAAGTGTTTTGAGGAACAGATGACGATACCAACTGGGACCATGTAGGAAGATTGCAGAGCAGCACTGAGAATCTAGCTAAAGTTGGAAACCACACCTGTACAGTCATGTGCTTTTCCCCTACCTACAGCATCCAGCCATCTGGAAGTTGGAGCAGAGAAGCAGATGGTCAAATTGATCAAAAGTGTTCGGGAATGTGTAGGAAAGTTGCAGCATAAGGACCATGGAGTAAGATAATTGGTATGTTCTTGACAAGAGAGTGACCAAAGTGATACACTATGGCCCAGCAAAGACAGAAAAAGGGACAGAGGAAGGAGTAGAGATAAGATTGTAGAGTATGTGTGATAAGAGAAAAGAAGCAAGAGGGCTGGAGAGACAGAAATGTTTGCTCAGAGATGGGGAAAGCTGTGCATAAAATTTTAGATACAGACCAGTTCTAGGGGATGACAAGGACTGAGACTTAGCTTTGGGAGGGAACTGTCGATGCCCCAGAACTAAACAACCCAACATATGTGGTCCAAGTATTAAAGCCTGGATTCAGTATAGGTCTGCTTTGGATTTCCCAATTACCATCATGCTTTGGGTTCTCCTTGAGCCTTTAGAGAAGAGGAAGGATGTCATTTTTCCTCTTCATTTGATCTTTGCCCCCTCTGTCTTCTCCCAAAAAGTGAGGAGTTGGGATTAGGTGCTGTGACCCATTGCTCTATCAGTCTAACCATAGTCAGGAAAATATGGGTAAGCACTCAGAAGTACATAGAAAGGATTCCTTCCCAGAGTGTCAGGCAATACAGGCTCTAAGATTCCTTCCATCTCCGATTGACCTGCAAGGACCCCCATTCCCCATCGACTAAATGCAAAAAACCTGAACTCATGGGTCATGTCCTGTTTTATCACCTACGCATAGGGAATGCTCAATAAGTTGGGATGAACAGAAGTCCTTCAAAGCCCCTGGGCTTGTAGAAACCAAGGGCAGCTCACAATCAGAGGGAATCTAAACATGCATTTTAAACAGAAGAATGTTCCCTCCAGCTCCCTCATCCACTTCAGCCTGTGACGTCTTGAATTCATCAGAGAATCTAGGGGATGCCTTTCCCTGTGGCTCCTGAAAACAGGCACATCACCAATGCCACAAAGGCACCCCCCTTCCCAGCTCGACTGTGTAACATTTTGTAACAGTAAATATTGCTAAAAGAACAGAAGTCCCATCAACGCCCCCATGGCTGACAAGGCCTTGATTTGTGGGAGTCAACGCTGGGCCCCTGACTCCCTCTTCATTAATTACACATCAATGACACATTTGCCTGTGTGGCTCTGTGGTCCAATGATTGCATGGTGACAGAGAGCAGAGGAGGCTACATCTTAGCGACTTTGGCATGCCTGGCCCTGGGATGCCCTCGGAGCCTGTGCGGGGGCAATTATAAACATAAGCACTGCTTGCCTAGACTGACAGAGAAAATGAAATCTCTGCTCCAAGAGAAGGAAATTGCTGATGTATATTCAACATGCTTATGAGGAGGGGCTGGAGAGAAGCAGCTGCATGAGAAAGTAAGTTGCATTATTAATATAACATGATCATCATCACCATTTACATGTTTATTATACTTTAAAGTTTGAGGGGTAATTTTAAATCAAATATCTTATTTGATCCTCTCCACTAGGGCAGGAATTATTTCTGTGTTATAAACAATACCTAAGTCAGTGCTACGCACAAAGCAGAGCTTTTATGAAAATTTAGTGTTACACATGAATAAATGAACTAATCCAAGAATGGTGATGTAACACAGGCATTATAACTGTCCATTTCTCAGATGAAGCAACTGAGGTACAGAATGCTTTAGGGACTTGCTCAGAGTCACACAGCTAATAAGAAGCAGGGCCAGGATTCAGCCCTGGACTTTCTGCTTCCCAGACACATGTTCTGTCCACTCTACTCACTTATCAGGGAGTTTTGCATGGATGTGGCAATTATGAGTATACATGTCACAAAACCTCAACACCATCAGTGGTGCATGCTCCAGAAGGATGCCTACAAAGCTCGGAGCTCTACTGACCTCCATGAAGGGGAGAGTTTTGTCCAGTCACTGGTCCCAAAAGATGGCGTAGTGATTTCTTGCTGACAGTGGGCTTGGGGGGACCTGGCTCTTCAGGACCACCACTCACAGAGCAGCATTCACTGCCTGAGGCTTTGGGTAACACCCTAGCAATGGAGTTTCCAAGGCATTGTTAGATACGGCATGTAGGGACCATGTTACCCCTCTGCTGATTTCTTCCTTAGCCCAGGCTCATCCTTTCCCTCTTACAGTTCTTCCTAGCCCCTGCACTACCATGATGCTCTGGCATCCCCCACTTGCTCTGAACTGCAGGGTTTTGCCCTCCAGCACCCCCAAAGCATGGTCAGGGTCCACTTGTCATAACCCCAAAAGCCCATCAAAATGTTGTTGCTAGTGGGGTCAATTTGCCCTTTAGGCTCTAGGCATGCTTCTAGGATGCATTCCTAAAGATATGGGTCCTTAACTAGCTATACATGGCTTGGCCCTTTCTGGGACATTCATGTCTACACTAAATGTAAGAGAAATCCCAAAGAAATCTGGATAAAATGGATGTTTTTCCTTTTAGCCCCAGAGAGGCTGAAGCCCTGGTTTGGGAGCCAAATGAACACATTCATCTCAATCTGCCCAATGGAGGTTGACACTGGATCTTTTAGATACCATTTCACTTACCATATGAATAACTGAGAATGATTGCCAGAGATGTATGGAGAGGAGATTTCATTGGTGGCCTTTACTAAGCATCTGGCAGTTGAGGGAAGGTGTCTTCTCTTACAGAACTACTCAAGGCTGCCCCTGGATTATCATTTCCCTTTTAGTAATAACACCTAGATTCTACTGGGAAAGCCCTTCCTCATTCACAGTTCATCATGTTTGGATGGAATTTAACCCCCATGTCCTCAGAGCTCCAGGGATAGGTGTGTGACCAGTCAGAATTTTTCACCCTGGGCCAGTGACCACATCAGGGATGGGCATGTGACCCAGGTTGGTCAAATCAGACTCAATTCCTGGACACTTGCTGTAACTATTGAGAAAGAGTAAGTCACTTTCAATTTGGTGAAAAATAAGTCTAGAATGGTTAGTGGTCATATTGCCTGTGGGAAGAAAGAACCTGATTGAAAATTAAATCAAAGTAGAATGAAATAGATCCAAAGATGAAGAAAGAGTCCTAATGGTGAGAGATTCTTTGACTTAATTTTATAATGACAACAGATGACTCAAGAATGGAATGGGAGTTACATGTATTTCATTATACAGATAACATAATAGAACTATATTCAACAAACTATATATTCCATACCTGTGCTGTTCAATGCAGTAGTTATTAACCATATGTGGCTACTGAGCACTTGAAAGGTGGCTAGTCCAAATCGAGATAAACTGCACGTGTAAAAGCACACTGAATTTCAAAGCCTTAGTGTGAAAAAAAATGGATGTAAAATGTCTCGTTAATAATTATATGTTGACTACATTTTGAAATGATAATATTTGGGGTATACTGGGTTAAATATAATATATTATGAAAATCAGTGTCACCTATCTCTTTTTTTAATGGCTAATAGGACATTTAAAATTATTTACATGACTTGTGTTTTATTTCTACAGTGCTATTCTAAGTGGGAATTTTGATACTCATTACAAATAGTTCCCTAAAGACTCCATAATAGTCTCTAGGAATGTTTGCTAAGAGTAGAATGACTGTATAATTTATCATTGAAACCAGGACACTTTAAGAATAAAATAGGATGCTATAAATGATTATGTCAGAACAACAGGTATATTTATATACCAGGACAGTCATGGGTAACCCAAGATAGATAGTTACCAGGCTAAGATTCCTCTTTTCCTAAAATACAGATTCTTCTGATCCTAGCCCCACACAATTACTATCTTATGTTAGTCTATGGCATATTGCTTTTGGTAATTCTCTATTTCTTCTTATGTAACTGTTTAAATTTTGATTTTCAGATCTTTTATTGAATATGTTGTTAAGGATGGTTTGTTTCACGTATCTCCTTTAATTATTATTCATTAATTTGACAAATAGGAATTAAGTTCCTGTGATGTTCCCAACATTTTATATTCTAAAGATATCTCTCTTTCTACATATGAGTGTTATGTTTCCTACTTTCTTCTATGCATTGTAGGCACTCTGTCAATCTTAGGTGATGGGAACTTCCCCCAAAGATTTCTAAACTGAAAGAAGATGGTTCTTTTGAATAGAAATATGGATACCATGACATTTTCTGGGTAACACATTAAGCATCTCCCTACCAGTGGTATGTTAGTAGTGTCACTCTTTAATATGTCATGGAGGTTCTGCAACATCCTTGTGCATGCTGCTTTTGGTCCACAAAAACCTGAAACATTTACAGGGAAGGAAATATCAAGATCAATTTTTCAGCCCCTGATGTGGGATTAGAAAACACTACAATATGGACAGAGGTGCCAGCATCCCTGTTGAGTCCCCACTTACTTGGAGAAAATGATAGAAGTCCAGAAAAGCTTAAGTATACCACACAGAGGAGTACAGGAAAGCCTAACTGTAATAATAATAAATAATAATAATAATAATTTAAAAGGCTCAATGGGAGAAGGATCCACTTTCAAGATCATATAGTTGTTGGCAAGACTCAATTTTTCATTGGGTTATTGGACAGAGGATGCATCAGAGAAGAATAAACGTGGCTCTGTGTTAGATCTCTTCCTTCAGCTCTAAACTTTGTGCTCTGTTGCTTGTACTTAGTCATGCTGGTTCTGCTCCTTTGTAAAAGAATGTTGCCTATGACCTGAAATATACATAATAGCCCATTCTCAAGACTCTGCCTCCCAGGCTTGACCTGTAAAGGTATAATATGATAAAAAATTGCAGAACAGAAATTGTCTTATTGGAGGTTTATAGGAACATTGTGGCCAACCTATTTGGACAACTACAAGAACAAATGATTCCAAAGCCAAGAAATCCGCAACAACCAGCTACACCTTCTCCACTTTTTGATATAAAATAAGCCTGAATTCCAACTCAAGTAAGATGGTTCTCTGGTACACTAGTCAGCCACCTTCTTGGTCTGATAGCTTTCCCAATAAAGTCACTATTCCTTGTCCCAGCACCTCGATTTATTGGCCTGTTGTACAGCAAAAAAATATTAGCTTGGACTTGGTACCAAGGACCTCAGTTCCTAGCTGGCAGGTGGCTGGAGGCCACCTCTCATTTCCTTGCCATGTGGACCTCTCTGATACGGACTCTTGCTTCAACAAAGTAAGCAAACCAAAAAAGCAATAGCAAAAGTTTGCTAGCAACATGAAGTCACAAACTTTTGTAACCTAAGTCACAGAAGTGACATCCCATGATCTTTGCTGTATTCTGTTGTTAGAAGCAAGTCAAAACATGTTGCACATTACCCCAGCCTGAGAAACACTGCATCCAGCTTTTTGGGAGGGCCAGATGCCCCAGCATTCAGAGGAGTCTATAGATCCTCTCAGGAGTCTGAGAGGTAACCAATTATAATGTGGGTATTTCATAAACTTAATTTCAGTAATAATATACTGAGACAGTAAACTGAAATGTCTTCCATCCCCTGTGAATATCATTGCCTTGTCATTTCCCACCATATTTAATCAGGGGAGGAAGGATCCAGCCTAAAATAAAGGTGTCCTTGCCCAATGCTGAGTTTTCAAATTGGGGTTTTTGAATTAGGAGTGAAGTGGTAGTCCTCAAAGGAAGGACAAAATGGCTTTCCAAACTCCAAAAGCTTTCCTCTCCATATCAAGAGCAAACCTTGAGCATAGGGACAGAGTCATGGGTGGAGAGGGATAAGGACAGGCAGCCCAGCTACTCAGCACAGGGGAGAACCCCTTCACTTCTGGGAGAAGGTGGTAGAGAGTTCCAGAAGGACCCACAAAAGTGAAATGTCAGCAGTGTCCTCACTCTCTCCTTGCACTTAGAGGCTCCAGGAGTAACAACCTCCAGATCAGGAGGGAATCTGTGAACACTGAGGATGCTTCCTCCACCTCCTGGACATAGCAAGGGGGATGTCCTCTTTTGCCTTTGGCAGCTGTTCAGTCCAACGTGGGGGGGGAGAGGCAGAGCAGCAATGGCAGAGGGAGGCATTTGGAGGACTGAGAGTGGGTCCCAGTTGTTCTCAGATGACCCCAAGGAGGCCCAAGGTTGTGACAGGGAACCAGCAGACTGCAGGGTCCTAGAAATTCTTGGTGCTTATGCAACTCATGTTTTGGCCTACTGTTGGTAGATTCAACAATCTCATCAAAAAGCCCACACCCGGGCTTCCCTGGTGGCGCAGTGGTTGAGAGTCCGCCTGCCAATGCAGGGGACACGGGTTCGTGCCCCGGTCTGGGAGGATCCCACATACCATGGAGCGACTGGGCCCGTGGGCCGTGGCTATTTGCTAGAACCATTATTGGAGCTAGAAAGGGGAATTTTGAATGTCTCTCTCTGCAGAGCCTCACCTAGTGTTTTACAGACTCTTAGCATCTTGTAATAGTGAAGAAAAAATGAAGCTGTCTGGAGTCCAGTCACATGAAGCACGGGGACACTTCAGGCACATCTCACATGACTGCCACGGGCCACCTCAGGGCCCACCATCTCCACTGTGTTTCCGTCAGCCAGATGTCTTTGGTGGAAAACTCTCCAGGCCCCTAAAGCTGATGCAATGTGACAAGGCTGCCACCAGATGTGCCAGACAGCCAGAGGGTTTTGCCTGGGAAGGTAGAGATTCCTGCCCAAGTAGTCCCTGGGGATCCCCACAGAACTGCCAATATGAATTTCACTAATTGTGCTCACATGCTCCCCGCCCTCTCCATCTCTTTTCCCCTTTCCCCGTTTTTTAAATAAATTTATTTATTTTATTTATTTATTATTTTTGGCTGTGTTGGGTCTTCGTTGCAGCACGTGAGCCTTCTCTAGTTGCAGTGCGCAGGCTTCTCATTGTGGTGGCCTCTCTCGTTGCAGAGCACAGGCTCTAAGCACGTGGGCTTCAGTAGTTCTGGCACGCAGGCTTCAGTAGTTGTGGTGCGCGGCCTATAGAGTGCAGGCTCAGTAGTTGTGGCGCACAGGCTTAGTTGCTCCGTGGTATGTGGGATCTTCCTGGACCAGGGCTCGAACCCGTGTCCTCTTCATTGGCAGATGGCTTCTTGACCACTGTGCCACCAGGGAAGCCCTTCTCTTTCCCTTTTAGATCGGCTAATCTCCAGAATAAGCCTCATCTTGGCAAGTGGGACAATGCCCCATGCATCTCAGCTCTTTCTAGAAGGCCCTTTTGTCACCTGGGGGCCCACAGAACTTAGAGCCCAGTAAGATGAGACAAAGAGAAACTAGGGGAGACCCTCACTGTCCTGCACGCCATGATCATCATCTGTGGGGTGGAAGACATGCCAGCACAGTGGATTTTTTTCACCCATGACCCCCATAAGATCTAATCCCAGGTTTACTATTTTCCAGGTGTTTTTTTTTCACACATCTGGCAGTTGTCCAAGTTCCTAAAACATATATGCATTGACTCTTGCATGTGTAATGAGACCTCCAGAGCTCTTCTCTTCCTGTCTACATGGTAAAAAAATAGGTACGCATAAAAGTTAGCTGAGTGAATAGATGACTTGTGGGCAAGGAAACTCCTTCACACTGGCGGACTGATGGCCCTGAGGTCCTTTTCTGTACAATGATCCCTGGTGTTACTGCTCCAGGGTCCCTCTCTTAGTAAGGAACAGTGGACTCTGGTGCAGTCTGGCCTGGGAATGCCCTTGCCATACCCTGGGAGCAGGAAGTGTGATGACACTGATCTTGCTTGAAAGTTTCATGAGCTACACTTCCTTCAATATGACTACTTCTTTTCAGTCCTCTCATAGGTTAGCTACCTGCTGTAAACAGCACCACCCATGATCCAGAAGAAATCATTAGCGCCTTTATCAAAAGTGGTAAATTGGGGGGAGGTTTTGATATTTCTTTCTGGACAGACTCCATTTGCATCTTGTAGATTCTTATCAGTTTGCAATAAATAGCACTTGCCAAGTGAGCACTGCTGAAAGTTCCTCTATGTATTCTGTCACCCTCAACATCTCAGCATGTAATGTATCACTTACATCTATGTGTGGGCTCTCCATGACCTGGTAGCTGCACATCCAATTTAGATAAGCCACAGGAAAACAATTTCCTTACCAAATGGGGGGAAAGGAAAGATACCATCTCCAAACAAGTAACACAAAACGAAGCTATAAAAGCGTGGTAAGATAAAAGGGAAGTTATCCTTACCAGGTAGAGAACATGGACATGTTTTATGGACCTATTTACCAGAAATGCTAATCAGTGGAGAATCTCATACAAAAGGCTTCCTCCACACTCTGGCCAGGAGGAAGGGCTCTGTAATAAAAGGAATCTTTGTGCTATGGATAGAAAGAGGGAAACTAACCCCTACATTTTAGATCCATTATCCTATAGTAATTTCCTCTTTACTCTCATGGTTACCGAGCACAAGTTGTGTGCCCAGCGCGCAGTGAGACCAAACAAACCAAACTGTCGGAGTTTGGAGCAGAGAAAGGTTTATGGCAGGGCCGTGCAAGGAGAACAGGTGGCTTGTGCCCCCCCAAAATTCCAAACTCCCCAAAGGTTTTCAGCAAAGCATTTTTAAAGGCAAGGTGAGGGAGGGGCGTAGCTAGTTGTGGCAAACTTATTAGTGTGGGAATCCTTTGTTCTCGCAGCTGTCCACATAGGTCAGGTCATGACGTTCCTGTAAACCTCCAACAAGACAAATGTTATTCTCTGTTTTGCAACTTTTTAGCTCTATATGAATGGGAAAGTGTTATACTCTTAAAGGTCAGAGCCTTGAGATTGGGCTATCCTGTATATTTCAGGCTATAGGCAACATTCTTAACTCCAAGCAAAGGCAATAGGATACAAAGGTTAAAGTAAAAGAAACAGATATAATATGGAGTCACATTTGTTCTTCCCTATTACACCACCTGTCTTCACTTCGAACATCTCAGACCCAAACAAAACCCATCATAAGTCCCAAGCTTCCACAAATGACTCATAGGAGTGTTCCTCCTCTAAGATGAACAAGGAGATGGGAACAGTTCACGTGTGATGCCACCACCCCTCTTCCACTAAAGGGTTCAGGGCACCACTCTCTAAGATAGGCCATCTCTGTATGAACATACAGTTGTAAATTTTAGTCGCTTGTCCATTTTCTTCTTGGCCATTTTGTTAAAATTATACTAAAATAGCAACAACAAACACAGCAAAATATTCTACCTATAAATGAAAAGAGATTTTTGTTTATAACCGTGAAGTTGAAGCTTTAGCAATAGAGGCCGAAGCTGGTGTTATAGGCACAGTGGACAGCTGTAGAAAGCAAGAGAGACAGGAAGACAGTTGTCATAACTGCAGAGACCATGAAGCAGAATCCAGCTCCTCTTCTTAAGCGTTAATATCTGCTTTCTCCATCTCTCCTGGGACTTGTTGTCCAGAAGTAGAGAACTAGGGAAAGCCTCAAGGATTTTGGTTGGAAAAGCATGAACGAAGTCAGACTCAGTTATAATGCAGGTCAGTATTGCACAGGGAAAGAAAATAACACACATACATAGAGATGCCGTCATATTTTGGAGAGTGGGTTGGGGTGAAAACAAGAGGCATTAATGCTGCAGTGGGATAAGCTGTTACCTGAGGCTGGAAAAGCCAAGTGAACTTTCAAATTGGGACCCTCCCTCCCCAAACAGACATTAGTACTGATTGGTCTCACGCTCTGCCTCACATCAGCTTGCTGGCAGCAGACACTGTAACATGCTTTATCTCTCTTGTCCTGAACTTTTCCCTACTCAACAAAGTGTGAAGGGTGAAGAAATTATTTTATCGTACAAATGGCCTGGACTCCATGAAAGCTTTGTAATTGCCAGGTCCTGTGACCTGGGATGTGGGACTTAACCTTTGGGCCTCCGTTTTCTCAGCTACAAAATGGGGATGATTACAGGTGCTTTCTCGTTTTATTGAAACAATAAAATAGAAAGTATTTGCAGCCCAGTGTGTTGCCTCTCATAAGCAATCGATAAACTTAGTTCCTTTTCTCCTTCTCTGACTCATCAAGAGTAAGCCCAGATCTGTGTCACCTGGAAGCTAAGTAGCTCAGTTCTCTAATTCAAAAAGCACTTCTTTTCCAAAGGACAATTGATGGAGAAAGCACTGAGCCAGGAGCCACGCAAACAGGAGGCTAAGCCTCTGGTTTGCAAACATCTTTTAAGCAGCTTAACTCTTTCTTAAAAGAAATCCTACATAAAATGCATGCAGATCTAAGTTGAAACCTGGCTATTTGCCTTTCTACTCATTTGCACCCAGCCCCACCAAGAAAATCCCTCAGCAGAGTTCAAAAAGCGTGGACTTGATGGTTTTCACTTGTCTTTTTTTTTTTTTTTGCAGTACGCGGGCCTCTCACTGTTGTGGCCTCTCCTGTCGCGGAGCACAGGCTCCGGATGCGCAGGTTCAGCGGCCATGGCTCACGGGCCTAGCCGCTCCGCAGCATGTGGGATCTCCCCGGACCAGGGCACGAACCCGTGTCCCCTGCATCGGCAGGCAGACTCTCAACCACTGTGCCACCAGGGAAGCCCTCACTTGTCCTTTTAATCTATGAACACCGTTCCCCCATTTTGTATGTGTTTCAGTTTTTTAAAAATATATATTAATCTTTCTCTAATAACTATAATTTGTTATAAATTTATTTATTTTTGGCTGTGTCGGGTCTTTGTTTTTGCGCACAGGCCTTCTCTAGCTGTGGTGAGCAGGGGCTACCCTTTGGTGCAGTGCGTGAGCTTCTCATTGCAGTGGCTTCTCTTGTTGCAGAGCATGAGTTCTAGGCATGCGGTCTTCAGTAGTTGCAGCACGCGGGCTCAGTAGTTGTGGCTCACGGGCTCTAGAGCACAGGCTCAGTAGCTGTGGCACACGGGCTTAGTTGCTCCGCGGCATGTGGGATCTTCCCGGACCAGGGATCGAACCCGTGTCCCTGTACTGGCAGGCGATTCTTAACCACCGCACCCCCAGGGAAGTCCCTTTGATAACTATAATTTAAATAAAACTTTAACACTCAAATAAAGCTCAAAAACACTACAATGTCTGGAATTCTACCATTAGAAATTTGAACCTTGAAGGCTCTTTAGTTTTCTGAGAGTCATCTATAAATTGCAAACTCCCTAAAAGGATTGGTACCATTTCTGTTTTAATCACAGGGATTTTGACCAGTCTGTGAAGACAAGGCCCAGACTGCCCAAATGAGAGATGCTCAAGATAGAAGAAGGAGGAGCCAAGAGTAGCAGAAAGATCGAAGTGGAAGAAAGACTCCCTCAGCCTCTGAATAAGCCCCATCATCTAACTCTCAGAATTTTCCATTATCCTGTAAAGAAAACCAATTTCTTTTGCTGTATAAAACGAAGCCTGCTCCCAAACTCACATTTATTATTATTATTTAAGGCAAAAGATGAGTTTTTGGTGTTATTTCAAAACTAAAGATATTGTTTATTGTCTTCTTGCTGTCAGAGTAAATTTCTAAGCACCAGTTATTGTTCTGTAATTTTGTTACTTATGAAATGTACGTCTTGAGCATATAAACTAAGACAAGTGATCAGTAACTCAGAAGAGGAATGTTCCATAGACGAACTTGTGGCAGGCCTACAAAATTGAGGAAGTGTCATCTCTCTTTTCCCTGCCATGTGGAATCAAGGGAAAAGGCCCATGAAGACAAGAGTGGACATGTAACAAAGAGTAATTTCTTAGTCACTCCATGTAAAGATGCATACTTATTTTCCCCAAAGCTTCCCCTTTTTACTCCCTCTTGATAAAGGTCTTTCCTAGTTATTATGCTGTATGGGTTCTTCAGATAATAAGTGGGGTAAAAGCTGTACCCCATCTTCTCCCTGCAAGCAATTTTGACTAAGTATCCCAAAACTTGGATTGCAAAATGGTACAGTCAGTTATGCTCTAACAGGACCTATGCGTGCCTGAAAATCGTCACGCTATGCAATTTTGTGCAATAAAAATTACAAGACTCGCGGCGAAAATGGAGTTGGGAGCACGACATTCAAAACCTTTATCAGTGACACAAAAACAGAAGCTAAGAAACAAATAAAAATGATAGTCCAGTTTGACACACCTAACATGGTTAAGAAAAGCATAAATACAACGATAAATGTGGGTCTTTACCTTGAGAAAGACCTGAAGTTTGCCAGGGTACATGGGTATTGGAAGAGTTGCGGATGGGAGTTATTGGGAAGTGGTAGAGAAGGGTTATCTCACATCAGAAGGTTGAAGAGCCCAACGAGGAGGGATGTGGCTCATAGCACAGGCTGCACTGAGGGAGCTGGTAAGTGTGTGTGTACTTTCTGTGCCTTCTTCCATGTCACCATTCAGCAACGTGCGGTTTCTGCTTTCACCTAGTGTTTGTGGTGGACGAAATTGTTCACAAGCAAACACTCAACTCACATTGTGCTCAAATCATGCTCTAATATTTCAATCATGTTGGAACAAATTTGTATTCTCAAGACAAGCATTATAACAGAACTGACTTCTTATCTCTCATTGTCACCCTCTATTCCACCTGTAGAATAAGTTATCCTAAACACAAATCTCATGTTTTGTTTAATATGTCTCCAAAAAAAATCAAACAAACAAAAAGAACCAGGCAGTCTAGAAGAATGTATACTTTCTGAAGCATAATTGAATCTGACATTGAAGAAAAGTAAAGTTTGGAATGATGGCTAAAGGTAGACAAGCAGGGGGGAGTGTACGAACCAAAGACTAACCCAGACTTAGGACCAAGCTCTGTATCTCAGGAAAAGAGTCTCATTCCTGATGGGGTCAAGGCATCAAGGGACATGCAGCAGGGAGCACCACCTGCTGCCCTGATGTTAAATTGAAGAGTTCAGGGACATGCCCCAGATATCCCTATCTGCCTTTTCTAACTTGTTAGAATACCATCCATGAAGTCACCTAAACCTTCCTTTGAAGCCTCTAGCTATCTTCAGGAACACCGTCATACAAGAGCTAGGAAAGAGCCAGGAACACAGTAACTGGGGCATTCGCTCACCGTGTATTTAATTGAGCGATCACCATGTACAATGTCTAAGTAGAAAAAGAAGACTGAAACCCCATTCTTAAGAATCTAGCAACCTCACCGCAATCCTCTCTGGAGCTTACAGCTACCTTAAATTACAGAGCTTCTGTACCCTGTATTGACAGCTGCTTCTTCCCTAACGTGTACGTGTTTCTCAACTACTGGTACTCCGAGTCATGCAATTCTTTATCATGCAAGACTGTCCTGAGCATCACAGGACAATTAGCATCCCTACCTAACACTTGCCAAATGCCACCTGTGCACTCCAGTCACTCTGAATGTCCAAAATGCGCCCCCCATGTGGGAGGGGGTGTGGAGAAAAGGGAACCCTCCTACACTGTTGGTGGGAAGGTAAATTGATGCAGTCACTATGGAAAACAGTACAGAGGTTCCTCAAAAAAATAAAAATAGAGTTGCCATATGATCCAGCAATCCCATTCCTGGACATATGCCCGAACAAAACTATAATTCGAAAAGATACATGCACCCCTATGTTCATAGCAGCACTGTTTACAATAGCCAAGACATGGAAACCACCTAAATGTCCATCGACAGGTGAGTGGATAAAGAAGGTGTGGTACGTATATACAACCGAATATTACTCAACCATAAAAAAGAATGAAATAATGCCATTTGCAGCAACATGGATGGACCTAGAGGTTACCATACTAAGTGAAGTAAGTCAGAAAGAGAAAGACAAATACCACATATCACTTATACGTGGAATCTAAAATATGACACAGATGAACCTATCTATGAAATAGAAACAGAGTCACAGATATAAAGAACAGACTTGTGATTGCCAAGGGGAAGGGGGTGGGGGAGGTATGGATTGGGAGTTTGGGATTAGCAGATGCAAACTATTATATATAGGATGGATAAACAATAAGGTCTAGCACAAAAACTAGATTCAATATCCTGTGATAAACCATAATGGAAAAGAATATGAAAATAAATATATATATATATATATATATGAAACTGAATCACTTTGCTGTACAGCAGAAAGTAATACAACATTGTAAATCAACTATACTTCAATAAAATTTCTTTTAAAAATGCCCCCTTCACATGTTCAGACACATCTGGTAGGGGGCAAAGCCTCCAACTGCCCCTCACTCAACTTCATACTTCCTTCTCCCTGAAGACTCAGGCCTGCCCACTTCCTGAGACAAGTACTCAAGCTGTTTCCATTCATTTACCAAGAAGAAAACACAGCTGCCTGGGTCCAGCAGGAGAAGACACTACAGCAGGGAAGAGGAGAAAAAGAAAAACAGGAGAACCTTCAGGACTCCTCACCTATCTCCTCACTCTTATTACCCATAAAACTTTAATATCATTTAATCCTCAGAAAACTTCTATAAAACTGGCTTTGGTAAGGAAACTTAGACACAGGCTTGAGGTTAGAATCCAGTTGTCCTAATTTGTATTCCTCTGTTCATTTCACTACTGCTCATTGCTGTTACCTAGGATTGGGAAAAGAGCCTGAAATCTCTTTTACTAGCAGCTGGCTTCCCTGTTCCAAGTTTGAGTTTGTCATGGACGCTGTTCATGAAATATTTCCAGCTCTCTACCTTTGGGGGCACAAGGTGGTATTAGACTTCCAACCCATCTCTGATTCTTTGAGGCTGCACGACTAGTTCTGGCCAATTAGCTGTGAGCATTTAATGGCCAGTTCAAGAAACTCACTCTCTTTTTCCCCTGACATAACAACTCCCGGCATTCAAAATTGTGTGGGTCCAAAAGGAAGGAAGTGTTGTACAGAAGCAATCACTGACCTGAAGTAGACAAATAGTGTAAGCAAGAAAAGTCACTTGCTGTAATAAACAGCTAAGATTTAAGAGTTATCACTGTAGGTTGGTGTGTCCTATCCTGACTCATATCAAGTTACCTCCTTTACCCATATCTGCCCGTTAGTTCTCAGACATTTGGATGGAATAAAAGAACTCCTAAGGTCTAACTCTACATCACACATACACACACACACACACACACACACACACACACACACACACAAACATAGCATGGGGGCCTAATTTCTTGACAACAAGTGCCTCCTCTGTCATCCTCCCTCCGATTTTTAAATTTGGGTCATTTCACCTCTCACACTCCTTTCTCACCCCTTTTGAAGCATCAGTCATAATATAGAGTGGAATCAGCTCCAAGATATTCAGTTATTTCTCTTTTGGTTTCCCCCTCCCCTGTTCAACTGCAAGCTCTGGGAGAATAGGTAATGTACCTCATTCAACTCTGTCGACCATAGAACCTGGCCCTGAGGAAACAATACACAAACATTTGTTAAATAACTGACCTTCATAACCTAGTGCCAACAATAAAAGGAGGAGAAAAATTACCCAGGAAAATTCACTTTTCCTCCAACAATGCTGAGAAGAATAAGAAATGAGGAGACACCCAGGTAGAGGGGAATATTTATGGAAATATAATGCATGCAAAAAACTTTGGAAAGTTAGAGGAGAGTATAAACATATAATCAATTACTACCACAATATGAAAGGGTTTTTTTTTTCCTTTATCACCAGGAAAACTTTTCATTAGTTACATCATGCCCCATAAGTTATACTTTATCAGCTATCAAATAAAAGACTTTTTATCTCTTTCTGGGTCTATGGTCAACAAAAATTCGGCTCCTGGTTTATATCTGATGAATACCAGGATGACTCCAGAGGGAACCCGCTCAATAATCCTATAGCTCATTTTCCTCTCATCCTACTCAGCTATCCCAGATATCCATTGTTGACAAAATGAAATATGATATTGATCTAGCACTGTATTGTTCAGTCTCCCTGAATCTTTGGGGGTCATTGGCTGGCTGATAGATTAACACAAGTGTGATAATCACTTTTGAAGTAAACTGTCAAGTACATGTACCACGCTACACGCTGTACTGAGAACCCAGGGAAATTGGTTTCTCCCTAGGGGGGTGTTGTCATAGAATCACACTTAATAAAACTCAAACAAATGCTGGAGAAGCAGAGGTTATTACCAAAGCATGCTACTACTTATGTCCTCTGTGATGGAAATCATCTTATCCCAGCCTCTCAGCTTTGGAGACCTTGGTTCTCTCAGTTTTGGGGGGACATTCTGAACCATAATAAGAGCTTAACCTGAGACTAAAATAATAGTAATAGTGCAAAGGGAACATTGTGCCAGGCACAATAGTACATAATTGTACATGCATCACCTTGGAAAGGTGACACAGTGGTTGAGAACACAGACTCTAGAGCTCTTGTCAGACTTCAAATCACAGCTTTCTATTTATCAGTTGAGCAAGTTATTTAACATCCCTGTGCCTACTCAGAGAGAGAGAGAAAGAGACGGACATAGATAAAGATACCTATAGTGTGTGTATGTATATTTATGTATTTATATATGTATACAGATGTCCAATGAGATTAGTATGACCAGCACATCCATTTCACAAAACAGAACCTGAGAGTCAGTGAGGTAACAGGAACAACGAGTTTACAGTAAAACCAGCAATCAAATCCAGATTTTTTTAATGCTAAGGAACATATTCTTAAATAGTAGGCATGCTGGGCTTCCCTGGTGGCGCAGTGGTTGAGAGTCCGCCTGCCGATGCAGGGGACATGGGTTCGTGCCCCGGCCCGGGAAGATCCCACATGCCACGGAGCGGCTGGGCCCGTGAGCCATGGCCGCTGAGCCTCCGCATCCGGAGCCTGTGCTCCGCAACAGGAGAGGCCACAACAGCGAGAGGCCCGTGTACTGCAAAAAAAATAAAAAATAAAAAAATAGTAGGCATGCTGTCAACAGATATTTATTAGCCAACAAATATTTATTGGGCACCTACTCTGTGCCAGGTACCCTGCTAGGCGCTGAGCCGTGGGGCTCTGTCACTCACAGCCAAAGCTGGGCAAAATGATGGGAGAAATTCATACCCAAAATGTGTTTTTGGTATTCTTTCAATGATGCTTTAACCACTAAAGCTATATCCTTATACCCTCCACCCTCACTCTTATAACTCACTCAAGTAGATTCTCCCTGGTCAGCATCTTTGAAACCTTTCCATATTCTCAGACCTATTGTCCTGATTCCTATTTCTGAGAGCCCTCCCCTTTGTTAAGTGACAGCAAGCTACCCTGGCTAAATCAGATGACAACTAGTTCTCCTCATGAAGAAAACATTAGGAATCTGTTAAGGGTCCCAAAGGCAAGTTCAAACTAAGACTTTATGGTGATGGTGGAATAGATTTCTAAACTGGATTACAGGTTGGACTCTTTCAAATCTAAGATAATACAATTCAATATGCTAAGATCATATTCTTGAAACTGACTCTAATGGTGGGATTTCTTGTACTGTAGTCACATTAGAAGAAGCCATTGGATAGAACTGAACTTTAGGGATTACGTATTTTCAGTGTCATTTTATCAACCATGACAGATGGCAAGCCTACTCAGTATCTCTTACGGTGGCCCATTTGAACTTGACAACATCAAAGGGTTAGGGTTGCTACATGTTATTCTTGTAACAGAGGAGGGGAATCTCTCTGTGATGGATATGATCCCACTTCCAACTCCTAAATAGTAAAATCAGGAAATCATTGTGATGAGTTGAAGACAGAAATGCAGTTTACAAAGTCAAGTACAGCCAGTTTTAATTAAGTAACCTCACTCTTTTCTTCCAAATAGTCTAATTGTCCAATCTTCATCCAGGTTAGATAATGCACTGTGGTTTTCAAATTGATCTCCTAGTCCCTCTAAGCATGTTAAACTTTTTCTCTTCATAGGCAAATTATTAGAAAAAAAGCATAGGCTTACTGTAAGCCTTCCTTGCCTCCCTTTCATCCTTTGCTCGTCAACTGATGGCAAGATCTGTCTCCCCCTCTCACTTTAAGGTCATTGAGCGTGTCTGATATGTAGTTTTAGACTGTTGCTCTGCTATCCTACGTAAACTGTACTTGCATCCCCTCTTTGAGCTTTTTCCAAAACCCAGCCTTTTTATTATGACCCCAATGCTAAACCTATCACTCTCAGTCCAGAGATACTGTTCTTCAAGTTTCTATCATAGAGTTTGACTATAAATAAAAGCAGGAAAATAGAACATTAGTTTCGGAGGGAGGGTAATGTGAAGACTATAGTTTTTTAAAAAAAAAAGAGATGTAAATTATTTTATCATCTTTGATACTGGAAATGATCCAACAGAAAATGAGAAAATTCATCATGTAGAGGGAGGGGGTACTTGCAGGAGCAAATTCTTCACAAAGAGAAGAATTCACAAAAAGCAATCAGTTAAGGGGGGAAATTTAATCTTTCCCCAGAAAAATGGAAGATCTTAACCTGACAGCTTCTGATATCCTGAATGATCTTTTAAGAATTTTTAATTTTCACCAAAAAAAAATCCTTTCACTGTTATGATAGTTTCTTCAATGTGTCTATACACAAAACCATTCAACCAACTCACCGGTCAAGTGTTTATAAAATGATTGCTTTCAAATTGAGAAGGGTAAAAGTCCCTCAAGATCCCCAAACACTGACTCACAACAAAACAGAGGGAGGCAAAGCCTCTGAAGTCTCAAGTTTATTGCAGTTGCCTGTGAATCTAGAGGCAAATTTTACCAGCCTCCCTCCTGCTCCTAGGAAATCAGATCAATGGTTCTTACCTTTTGCCTCTGTCATAACCACAAGTGCATATTTTCAAACATTCACATTTTTGTGCTCTACCCCAGTCTTGATGAATCAGAATCTCCTGGGGAGAATGGACACAGAAGGGCAAGACGCAGGGGTATGCTTTATTTATTTATTTTTTTGCAAACTCTTCCAGCTTTCTTAGGTGCACTAAAACTCAAATCCTAAACAGAGGAGGACATGTAGTGGTCTTTATATTCATTTTTTTTCCCATTCTTGTTTTTCATAAGCCCTTGTTATATATCTACCGTGTGCCAGGCTCTGTGTTCAGTTTTGAGTATACAAGTTTAAAAACTAGATGGTCCCTGGGGTTCCCCTGGTGGCACAGTGGTTAAGAATCCACCTGCCGATGCAGGGACACGGGTTCGAGTCCTGGTCTGGGAAGATCCCACATGCCACAGAGCAACTAAGCCCATGTGCCACAACTACTGAGCCTGTGCACCACAACTACTGAAGCCTGTGCACCTAGAGCCTGTGTTCTGCACCAAGAGAAGCCACTGTAATGAGAAGCCTGCGTGCCTCAATGAAGAGTAGCCCCTGCCCGCTGCAATTAGAGAAAGCCTGCATGAAACAATGAAGACCCAGCATGGCCAAAAAAATAAAATAATAAATTTTTTAAAAGACCAGTAGGATATTAGAAATGAAAAAAAGAATTATTAGCAATAGATTATGTATAAAAAAAAAGAAAAAGGGAACAAACTAGATGGTCTCTGCCCTCAAGGAGTTCATAATATAAAGGTAGAAAACTGGGAGTTAACCAAGGGCAACTCAACACTGTGAAGTCTTGTGGCCAAGATGGTCCAGATATGCTGAGGAGTGACATCCAAACCCAGCTCAGGGTGAGGCAGGGCATAAGATACCAACAAAGGCCAGGCATATTCTTGAGATGAGTTCTAAAGGATGAAAAAGAACCAACTAAGAAATGCCATGAAGAAATACAAAGAGAAATATTTCTAGTTCTTAAATAAGAAGATTTTATTTGAGGGAATTCCCTGGTGGTCCAGTGGTTAGAACTCCACACTACCACTGCTGGGGGCTGGGGTTCAATCCCTGGTCAGGGAAGTAAGATCTCGCAAGACGTGGGGCACAGCCAAAAAAAAAGTTACTTGAAATTCTTCATTTAATTGAGCAATGTATATGTGAGTTCAAATCTTCAAACTGTTTTTAGCCACAAAGTTGCTTTGATATCCCATCCCCAGTCCAGAAGGAATAGCTATTCTATCGGATGGGGGACATTAAAGGACTGTAAGACACATTCCTTGTCCTCAGACATAGGAAGGATGGCTTTTGAGAAGAGGGGAAATTTCAGCTCCACCTTGAAGAGGAGAAAAGAACTTTTAGTTGGAGTAGAAAGAGCAAGATTGAGGAGCGGGGAGATCAGGAAAAGTAAAATTTACATTTGAAGTGGAAACATCCTACTTTGTCTATGGAGATAAGATGTAAATTAATACAGAAAAGAAGTTTCTCTTGAAACTTTTGAAAGCTCAGAGGTGACAATGAAGATAAATTCCTCTATAACTGCTTCTACACCCATCAACAAATCCCAAAGGGTCCTGGCTGTCCTGGCAGTTGGGGCTGAGTTTCCCAGTGGAATTGACCCTGCATTACACATCTCCAAGTTCAACTTGATTTTTCTAGGACAGACTCAGCTTTGTGGTAAATCAGTGAAAAGTAATTATAATAAACTGTATTACAAAGGAGGTAAGCTATTTGAACAGGTCAGAGGTGGCTAACTGTAGAAACAAAACTTTGTTAATCTAGTTGCAAACAATTCCTCTCTCTAAAAAAAAAATTTATAATAGAAACCTGGCTTTAAAGGCTAATGGGAGTGAAGCCCCACTGTCTTCTGCAACGCTTAGACCACTTTTGAATTCCACAGCTTGTTCACTAATAAAACCAAACTACACGACCGATAGTTAAAGGTACCTTCAGGAAACAGATGGCACATTCAAAAGAGGTGACTGAGGGGAGTATAAAGAAGGTTAGGATTAAGGAAACCAACAAGGGAGATGAATTACCCCCAAGGCTGCACCCCTAGATCTGAAGGGAGAGGGAGGGAGGGGAGGGGTTACCAGAACCCTGTAAGTCCTGTAGCTGAAGGAACCTGGTCCCTGCCAAGCTGTGCCATGCCATGGCATGGAGGGAGCCAGGGGAATAAATGCCATGACCACTCCTAGCTCCCTGCCCCTGAGCTTCAGCCAGCACCTTGCCCTAGCCAAGTCAGAAACCAAATAGGAAAAAAAACCCGCTAACACCAGCCATATATGTCAGTTCCTGGGGGGGGGGCAAAGCATACTGGAAAAGACAGAGGGTGAATTTTTTTTCATATTATTTTCCATTATAGGCTATTACAAGACATTGAGTATGGTTCCCTGTGTTATACAGTAAATCCTGTTGCTTATCTATCTTATGTATAGTAGTTTGTATCTGCTAATCCCATACTCCTAATTTATCCCTCTCCTCCTCCCTTTCCCCTTTAGTAACCACAAGTTTGTTTTCTATTTCTGTGAATCTGTTTCTGTTTGATAAATAAAGTCATTTGTATTTCTTTTTAGATTTCACATATATATATATATATA